>NC_041224.1:123909669-123910164 GCF_002837175.3 Physeter macrocephalus | reverse complement strand
TCTTTTTCTCTTCTTCTTCTGGGACCCCTATAATTCGAATGTTGGTGCGTTTAATATCGTCCCAAAGGTCTCTAAGACTGTCCTCAGTTCTTTTCATTCTTTTTTTTTTATTCTGCTCTGCAGTAGTTATTTCCACTATTTTATCTTCCAGGTCACTTATCCGTTCTTCTGCCTCAGTTATTCTGCTATTGATCCCATCTAGAGTATTTTTAATTTCATTTATTGTGTTTTTCATTGTTGCTTGTTTCCTCTTTAGTTCTTCTAGGTCCTTGTTAAATGTTTCTTGCATTTTGTCTATTCTATTTCCAAGATTTTGGATCATATTTTCTATCATTATTCTGAATTCTTTTTCAGGTAGACTGCCTATTTCTTCTTCATTTGTTAGGTCTGGTGGGTTTTTACCTTGCTCCTTCATCTGCTGTGTGTTTTTCTCTCTTTTCATTTTGCTTATCTTACTGTGTTTGGGGTCTCCTTTTCGCAGGCTGCAGGCTCATA
>NC_041224.1:123894470-123909046 GCF_002837175.3 Physeter macrocephalus | reverse complement strand
AGGTAAAATAAAGTAGGATAAAATAAAATTAAGTTATTAAAATAAAAAATAATTATTAAGAAGAAACATTTTAAAAAGTAAAAAAAAAAAAAAAAAGCGGGATGGTCACCCTAGGACAAATCGTGAAAGCAAAGCTATACAGGCAAAATCTCACACAGAAGCATACACATACACACTCACAAAAAGAGAAAAAGGGGAAAAAAATAATATATCTTGCTCCCAAAGTCCACCTCCTCAATTTGGGATGATTCGTTGTCTATTCAGGTATTCCACAGATGCAGGGTACATCAAGTTGATTGTGGAGCTTTAATCCGCTGCTTCTGAGGCTGCTGGAAGAGATTTCCCTTTCTCTTTGTTCGCACAGCTCCTAGGGTTCAGTTTAGGATTTGGCCTCGCCTCTGCGTGTAGGTCGCCTGAGGGCGTCTGCTCTTCGCTCAGACAGGACGGGGACTCTGGTGTCTGCGCTGATAGCCGTGGCTCGCGCCTGTTTCTGGAGCTCCTTTAAGCGGCGCGCTTACTCCCCTCTCCTCGCGCACCAGGGGTCACTCAGGCCGGGGGGAGGGAGGGGTATGGATGTGGGGTGAGCCTGCGGCGGCAGAGGCCGGTATGACGTTGCACCAGCCTGAGGCGCCCGTGCATTCTCCCGGGGAAGCGCACCCATCTCTGGAGCTTTTTTAAGCGGCGCGCTTAATCCCCTCTCCCCGCGCACCAGGAAGCAAAGAGGGAGAAAAAAGTCTCTTGCCTCTTCGGCAGCTCCAGACTTCTCCCGGACTCCCCTCCGGCTAGCCGTGGTGCACTAACCCCTTCAAGCTGTGTTCACGCCGCCAACCCCTGTCCTCTCCGAGCCTCAGCTCCCAGCCTCCGCCCTTCCCGGCGGGTGAGGAGACAATACTCTCGGCCTGGTGAGTGCTGGTTGGCACCGATCCTCTGTGCGGGAATCTCTCCGCTTTGCCCTCCGCACCCTGCTACTGCACTCTCCTCCGTGGCTCTGAAGCTTCCTTCTCCCCCGCCGCGCAGTCTCCACCCGTGAAGGGGCTTCTAGTGTGTGGAAACCTTTCCTCCTTCACAGCTCCTTCCCACTGGTGCAGGTCCCATCCCTATTCTTTGTCTCTGTTTTTTCTTTTTAATTTTCCCCTACCCAGGTACGTGGGGAGTTTCTTGCCTTTCGGGAGGTCTGAGGTCTTCTGCCAGCGTTCAGTGGGTGTTCTGTAGGAGCAGTTCCACGTGTAGATGTATTTCTCATGTATTTGTGGAGAGGAAGGTTATCTCCGCGTCTTACTCTTCTGCCATCTTTTCTCCTCTCCGTAAATTATAGTCTTAAAGTACTAGAAGTATTCTTTGTATTTTGCCTTTAATTTGTATTCTGATTACTGTGTTATCGTGTTCAGAAAATATATTTTACCACTATATGTTGAAAAGTTATTATTTTGATGTTTTTTCCCCACTCTTTTTAACTAAAGCAGGATGTTCATGTTTTACAATGTCTCTGTGAATGGATCTGGTAGTCAGCTACTGAAAGAACAAACTATGGAATCAAACGTCCCATTTAGAATCCCAAGTCCACCACTTTGTGTCTATGTGGCCTTAAAATATTTAACAAACTATACCTTGGTTTCACCATTTGTAACATAGATAATAATAATGATTATGTGGTAGATTTGTTGATGGTTAATTTTATGTGCCAGTCTGGCTGGGCTAAGGGATGCCTACATAGCTGGTAGATTATTATTTCTGATTGTGTCTGTGAGAGTGTTTCCAGAATAGATTAACATTTGAATTGGTGGACTGAGTAAAGGAGGTCACCCTCACCAATGCACCCCAACAATTGGAGTGAACATCACCCCAATTTGTTGAGGGCTTGAATAGAGCAAAAAAGGCAGAGGAAGGACGAATTTGCTCTTTTTGCATAAGCTGAGACATACATCTCCTCCAGCCCTTAGACATCAGTGTTCCTAGTTCCCAGGCCTTTGGACTCAGACCAGGGCTTACACAATCCAACCCTCGATTCTAGGGCTTTTGGACTTGGACTTGCACCTTGAGCTCACCTGTTTCTCAGACCTTTGGACTCAGACTGAATTATACCACAGGTTTTCCTCATCCTCCAGTTTATAGGTGGCACAGACTTCCATGCCTCCATAATCCTGTGAAATAATTCTTATAATAAGTGTATATACTATTGGTTATGTTTCTCTGGGAGCCTTGACTAATAAAACATCTATATAAAAGTGCTAAACACAAACCCTGGCATAGAATCAGTGCTCTTATATTTATTAGAATTGAATATAAATTATTTAAAATTAATTTTAATTTTTGTATTTAGATTACCTAAGAGGTTTAGGGATAGAATAACATATTTAATACAGTTTTTGTAAAACACTTCAATTTACACAATACAAAACTAATATTCAATCAAATGACTTTTAAATGAACTGTAATAAAAATAGAAATACAGGTAAGGATGTTTAAAATTTGGAGTTTATTATATCATATTTAACAGGAATTTTAAAAGATAGCTTTGAGGTTTAAGCATACAATTCAATATTATGTTGTTATAGATTCCCAATCATAAATTAACTCCTTAGCTTGAAGAAAAAACGACTTTAAGAAAACAAAAACAAATATTTAAAAAGAAAAAAAAAGTTTCCATTGAACAGGATAATTGCGCTCATATTGTGCCACTCAACTCAAATTCAATTTCCAAACCATAAATGCTTTGATAGAAAAGTTGTTAGTACAAACAATCTAGAAATTTCACACAAACATTAGACATTTTCTAGAGTAATTTGATATGCTATATATTGTGAAGTCAATAGATAAGAAGACCTCACAAAGTTTTTGGTTTTATTTCTTTGTTTTTATTGTCTTCCATTATTTCTGTACATCAAGTAGGTAGGAAAATTCCTTTTCATTGGTGAGTAAAATGCACTGGCCCCTAACTGTTGCATTTTTAAAAAGACAAATCCTACATTCACTGGTTTACAAAAGAAGAACTGAAGATTGGTTCTGAAGGGCACGTTTTCTCAATAAAATACATTATTGCATTGAGTTTTCCCTAAGGAAGAGTTTGCCAACAGTGACCTGAACCCACTGACAGGTCTCAGCCCATGCACTCTTCTCAAACCGTTATGACTCAGAATTCTTCAGTAAATGGAGAGGACTTTACTTTTTCTAGATTTAGAAAGATATAAAGTAGGAAACTTCTAATCATAAAGAATCAAACTGAACAATCAATCAATTATCAATTCAAATTGATAGGACCATTTTCTGTTACTATTCAAAAAATAGCTATTGGCATAAAAACATTAATTTTTCCATGTTTCATAAAATATGCCTGTTTATGGCTTTGAATAATGATAATTCACTTTTGCAGTAATATCGTTTCTCTCTGACTTTTGGAAAACACCTCTTGTATTTTAAATGCTTAAAGCTATGTCTCTGTTTCAGTTAATTGAATGAATTATATGAGTTGCACTGAGTGTATGAAATCTAGTTATGCTGGACTTTTCATCTGGGCCCTGCTATGGGAAAAATGCTATTAAATAGTACTGTCGATATTGCTATACACAGACCCTCTCTTTTCTATGTTCAAACCACTCTTTCTTTGTTTCATAGGCTGAACTGGAGTGAAAAACATGAGTTGAATATTTCATGCTGTACTGGTATGTATAATTCACGATTAAATTCTTCAAAAACAAATAGATAAGAAGTACTGAAAGCTAAAATGAAATATTTTTATATGTAACAGAAGCACTGCATAGAGATCTTTTAAGTCTTGTCTGCACTGATACCATGAAGAATTATGAAAAATAACAAGCCACTAAGAAAGAATCAAAGAGAGACAGAAAGGGAAGCAAAAAAGAGAAAGAGAGGCAGAGAAAGAGGTAAAGAGAAAAACAGATAACTGTCCCTATAAAATGCAGAAATGATTTTCTCACAAGTAATATATTAAAATGTTAGCAAGTTTTGGCACAGTATATTTTAGTCTGTTACTCACTTTGTCCTTTTCTGTTGGGGATACAAACTGAATGATCAAGTTTTTAAAAGAGGTCATTCTTTAAATATCTTTAAATATCTTTAAAAAAACAGAATTAAGGATAACTGGTATCAGTTCATTTATTGACTTAATTGTTTATTCATTTATTAATTCCATAAATCTTTGAGTGATCACCATTTACCTAGCTTTCTGGTGGTTATTAGGGGTATAGGGTTTATAAGTGGAGTGACCATATAATTTATCATCCAAACCAGGACAATTTGACTGCAATATACAGGATGTTGAAGAGACAGTTAAAAAATAAAACTGTCTCTGGCAAAGAAAGGTATATAAACAACATATTTATAAGACTTGCTCTTTGACTTCAAGGTATGCAATTGTATACTTAAAAATGAACATAAAACTGTAATGTGGTGTGACACATTTTTAATGTGAGCAGCTCCAGTATGGTAGAAGTGTGTATAGAATGGAACTAACCAAGTTATATGAGATCATAAAATTTTTTTGGACGAAGTGTCATTAAGCTGAGGAAAGGGTAATATTGGTTAAATTACAACTGTATAATAATTAAATATCAGACTTAGAAAACCCCTAAAAGTAAATCTGAAATCTTCAACCAAATAAAACACCCAGGATAGGAAGAAATTATATAATACCTTCATAAGAAATAAACAGAACTTTGTTTGTCTGTATACCCAAAATTATATGGTAGGTAGAAAGAAATACCTAATCTGAACCCTAGGTCTGAATTATTATGAAAAACTGGTAAAGTAACATAAAAAGTTCTGTTATCCTGATAGAGTATTCTGATTGGGATTAATACTGTGAGTCACAAGACAGTGTTTCCAGTTATAAATACTACAGACAGTAGTTCTGCACCACCTTTTTCTGAAGTTGATACCCCACTATCCAAAAATTTTCTCCTGACCTATCCTTCATGTTCAGTTCCAGTCAGAAAGTTAAACTGGGATATAAGGATTTTGCTATCTTATTATACACCTAAAAGGATATTTGGAAACTCCTGAAAAAGAAGAAAATCCAAATAATACAGGAATTGTGCCTTGCCATGTTAGCTTCAGGCTATTTTGAAGAGTAACAAGATAACATTTTACTATCTTTTATCAATTAAGGTAAGAAACAATTATATATATACATATATACACATATATATTTCCAACTAATGTTTTAAAGAAGTAGTCCTTGCAAAAATGTTCTCTCAAAATATTCTAAATATATTTTTCGATACTCGTAACTCCTCTCTCAATATTTTTATTTGCTAGTATTTTATATATCTTAATGGGTGATTGTAAGTTAAAAATAAACTTAACTTTGAGGGTGAGAACTAGATATTTCCTAAGAAATCTAATCTTGTTGTATAGAAGAAAAGTTTGAGATGCTTCATACAAAGCAGAACAACTAGTTATTATCCAAGAAGACTTGCTTCCTCATCCATTTCATGATGCATATATATGTTTTTGTTTATTGCTTGTTAATATGCTCATCCAATGACTATTTTATAAATTCAGTTAGTAAATTTGTGTTGTTCGGTTTAATTAAATACCAGTTAAATAACCAGAGCCATCAGTTTATGTCATTGTACTTCAGAATCCTTCATCTAAATGGCTTCCATTTCCAGTATGTTTCAACTATCCATCTTCTTGGCACAGCCTTAAACTCTGCCATTGTAGAAAACTCTTCTACTTCCAAGGTGATACTCATGGCATTCTCATCCCTTCACATCCCTTGATTTCCATAGTTCCTAATTCTTCAAGATCATTCAAACCCTCATAATTAATTCAGTTCATCAATTCCCTTCTATTACTCTAATCAGCATCCCCTGCATCTTACCCTGAAACTCCCTAATTTCTCTTTCATTCCAATACTCATCAAGCGATGATGAATAATCCTGCCTTACCTGCCACTTTACTTGCTAATGGTTACTGCCATGGAGTTGATATCCTATGAAATAATATTCAAATCCCACAAAATAATCTTAAAATGTTCTTCAATCCTTTTGTTTTTATTTCTTTAGTGGCTGTTTCTGTTCTTCTCTTCTCTGAATTCCGCACACTTTTTTCTCGAAGGACGATGATCTTAGTTCATGCTGTATTTAAGAGAATATGGCAATATAGATTCATGTCTTCATTTCTCTCCTTTTCAGCATTTCACTGAAAAGAGAGATATTGAGAGAACACAACTCATTTGAAAACATGAAGTTTCTGCTTATAAATATGCTTATATAAGCAGTCTGTATCAGTTGATTCCAAAAGGTTGTGGTTTCCTGCATGTTATTCTGTGTAGTACCGGCCTTCAGCTTCACTTGTTAATCTCTGAAATATCTAATCTCAGCATCCTGTTGTATTATGCTGCCTTACCTATGGGGATGGCTAAAGTGCTAAGGTTGGAAGTATAGTTTTCTCATTGGAACTTAAGAGAAAACAGCCACTTTAATCATATAGTGCTATGCCATATTTTGTGCAATACTGCTAAACATTTTCTGAGCAGCAAAGTTTCCTTGTTTATTAATTAACTGCTTCCACGTTCACTGATATACTCTCAGTGAACATTGTGGGTGCCACATTTGCTGTTTATCATTTTAAGCTAAGGGGATATATTCCACTTATGAACATTTTAGATGTTATCAAAGCAAAGCAAATGTAAAAATTTTGGAATTCAGAGTACCTTTTTTGTCCCTCAAATACATTAGTTTAGAAGTTCATTTATTCATTCAATAAATACTTATTGAAAATGGTGGTATATAAAAACAAGCATAGGTTTCAGATTATAAAGATCTGTGTTTGATTTTCAACTCCCTTACTTAGTAGTTATCTGACTAAGGTAGGTTATATAATCTCTTTGAGCTTCAGGTTTCACATCTGAAAAATGAAAGCAATGATTGTTGTCTCATAAAACTGTGAGGACTAAGTTAGAATACATGCCTAGAATACAAAATGTCTAAAACATGGCACGTGTTGAATATCTTTTCTTATTACCTGAATTTCATCTAGAGAAAAAATACCTAGAGGAAAATTACGCCAACAATAGCGCTGAGGCCAGGAGGGGAGGGATAAGAGTACAGAGTTGTAAGATTTTTATATTATATCAAAATTCTATAATATCCTTTGAATGTAGTTTTTTATAAGTTGAAAATGTATAATGTAAACCCTAAAGCAAGTAATAAAAGCAGGTAAAGATAATAAGCTAACAAAGATAAAAATGAATCATAAATAATATTCCCTTAATCTAAAGGAAATCAGTAAAAAAGGAAAAGGAGGGGAAAAAAGTAGAAATGTGGTACAGTTAAACACAACCATATCAATATTCACATTAAAAGTAAACTAAATCCCAACTAAAATAAAAGATTGCCAGGTTGGATAATAGTAAAGCAAGAAGCAGCTATAAGTCATCCATAAGAAACCCATACTAGATACAAAAGACATCAATAGCTTACAGTGAAAAAAGACTGACAATACATGCCATGCTAATACTCAATAAGGAAAGAAGAGTGGTTATATTAATATCAGGAAAGGTGGATTTCAGCAACAGAAAGAATATTACTAGGGATAAAGAGACAATTGTAACAATAATGATTAAGGATGTGATCCAAAAAGGATGTAAACCAAAACCAAAACCAAATTGTTTATACATCTACCAACAGAGCTAACAGAAGTAAAAAGTTATAAAAGAACAACATAAAAGATAAACTAGGCAAATCTGGAATTTTCAACAGAGATCTCAATACTTGCTTTCAAAAACTGATAGTTCAGACAGACAGAAAATCATGAAGAATATAGTAAACTTGAAAAACACCAACAACCAACTTTTCTTAAAATTTATAGGACACTCTACCCAACAACAGCAGAATGCACACTCATTCAATGGGCAATTTGATCATTTACCAAGATATACCACATTCTGGACCATAAAACCAATCTCTATAAAGAGTTCAAATCACACAAAGTATGCTTTCTTATTACAATGAGTTACATTATAATCAATAACAGAACTATATCTTAAAATATCAACTATTTATAAACAAAATATTTTTATTTATTTTATCTTTTCTGAGTTCAATATTAATTTATTTGATGCCTAAGGATTGCATATTTCATGTTAAAAATATTTGAAATTGGAGTCATCATTCCTCAGTCCCACACCAAAACTATTCTTTTTCCCTATCTTGTGAACATAACCACCATCCACCCAGTGGCACCTGCCAGTAACCTAGTTATTACTGACTACTTCCTTCTCCCTCATCCTATATTTCTAGCTTTTTTCAAAGTTCCATTGATCCCACTTCATTAGTGTTTTTTATAAATGTTAATATTTATCAGAACAATACATATGCATGATAGTAAAGCAATTAGTACAGAGTTTATGATGAAAATGAGTAATTTCCCCTCCTGCTCTTCCCTAGATTTAGTACCACTTTCTACAGTCCATACACAGCTTTTCTTAACATTTCTGATTTTACCTCTTTTTTAAATACATTTTTAAATAACCTAAGTGTCAAAGAAAAATGGCAATGACTATTAGAAAATATACAAACTGAATGAAAACAGTAAACAAAACAAAATTTCTGGGATGCAGCTAAAGCAGTGCTAAAAAATATATAACATTAAACACTAATATTAGAAAAGAAGAAAGGTCTCATAATCAATAAACTGATCCCATCTTAAGAAAATAATAATACAACAAATACAAATTAAGCACAGAGTAAACAGAAGGAAGAAAATAATAAAGATATGAGGTGTAATTAATAAAATAGAAGACATAAAACAGTATAAAACACCAGGGTATATCAACCTCAACACTAATGTCACTTTGGGCTGAAGAGTTATTTGTTGTGTGGACCGTCCTGTACACTGTAGGATGCTTAAAACATCCCTGCTTCTATTCACAGATGCCAGTTACACTCTTTCAGGTGTGACCAAAAAAAAGAATGTTTCCAAGCATTCAAATATTGCCAAATGTCCCTTGAGAGGGAAAATTATCTCCTCATCTGCAGGTGAAAACAACTGCCCAAACCAGACCAATCAGAAAAAAAAAAAAGGTAAAACGTATGAGTGACCCTATTACCAGTATCAGGAATAAAATACATGAAATCACATATATGATAAAAGGATCATAAGTTAATATTCTTCACTAATATTTATAACAATAAGTTTGGTAAATTAGATAAAATGAAAAATTCTTGAATGACATCAACTCTCAAAACTCACCAAGAAGAAATAAATAACTCAATAGCCCTATATTTGTAAAAAGAATTGAAATAGTAGTTTAAAACATTCCTGCAAAAATGTTAGTCCCAGATTGGCTCACTGGAGTATTCTTCCAAACATTAAAGAAAGAAAGACATACAGATGGCCAACAAACACGTGAAAAGCTGCTCAACATCACTAATTATTAGAGAAATGCAAATCAGAGCTAAAATGCGGTATCACCTCACACCAGTCAGAATGGCCATCATCAAAAAATCTACAGACAATGGAATATCACTCAGCCATAAAAAAGAATAAAATTGTGCCATTTGCCGAGACGTGGGTGGACCTAGAGACTGTCATACAGAGTGAAGTAAGTCAGAAAGAGAAAAACAAATATCGTATATTAACACATATATGCAGAATCTCGAAAAATGGTATATAGATGATCTTATTTGCAAAGCAGAAATAGAGACACAGACAGCTACCATATGTCCCAACAATCCCACTCCTGGGAATATACCTGGAGAAAACCATAATTCAAAAAGATACATGCACCCCAATGTTCATTGAAGCACTATTTACAATAGCAAGGACCTGGAAGCAACCTAAATGTCCATCAACAGAGGAGTGAATAAAGAATATGTGGTACATATATACAATGGAATATTACTCAGCCATAAAAAAGAATAAAATTGTGCCATTTGCCGAGACGTGGGTGGACCTAGAGACTGTCATACAGAGTGAAGTAAGTCAGAAAGAGAAAAACAAATATCGTATATTAACACATATATGCAGAATCTCGAAAAATGGTATATAGATGATCTTATTTGCAAAGCAGAAATAGAGACACAGACATAGAGACCAAACATATGGATACCAAGGGGGAAAGGGGAGGGTGGGATAAATTGGGAGATTGGGATTGACATATATATACTATGTATAAGATAGATAACTAATGAGAACCTACTGTATAGCACAGGGAACTCTACACAATGCTCTTTGGTGACCTGAATGGAAAGGAAATCCAAGGAAAAGGGGATATATGTATATGTGTGGCTGATTCACTTTGCTGTACAGCAGAAACTAACACAACATTGTAAAGCAATTATACTCCAATAAAGAAAGGAAAGAAATCATACCAATTCCACATAAATTCTTTCAGAAAATAGGAGAGGGAATAATCTGTAATATATTCTATAAGGCCAGCATTATCCTTACAGCAGAACTAGTGAAGAAAATAAAAGAAAGAATACTACAGGCAAATATCCCTCATAAATATAGATACAAAAATTCTTAACCAAATTTAGCATATTGATCCAAAAATATAAAAAGAAAAATATGTCATTACCAACTGGGGTTTATCCCAGGAATGCAAGATTATTTTAACATTTCAGAACTTCCTATATGATTATATGAATCTTTCTGGAACCACAGTTTGACTTCTTGCTCTGTCAAGGGAAAACCCACTCCCTTCAGAGTTTTATTTCCTAATAAATAAAATGCGTCCTAAAATCTGTCTCAAATTATGGTTCCAGTGAACAAAAACTGTGATAATGTTCATAGCCAATTTGTTTCCCAGACAGTCCTTTATATTTGAAGTTAATAAGTGTCAGGAAGATTACATAACTTGTCGTGGTCTCACATTTTGTTAAGTTCTGATATTCAAAATAGGCTATCTAATTCCAATGTCTAACCTCTTCATTGTCTTACTAGTTTGTTTTGTTTGAATTATAAAGCTGTTTGTTCCAGTATTATAATACTAAGCTCTAATAAATTGATGAGTGTGTCTAGAAAATTGACTGAGATTTTCAGGTACAACGGCATCAGTACCTCTACTATGTCCTGCCTTATACAATGAAGTCTCTATTTTTGGAACATATCTTCAATTAGTTGTTATTAATTCATTTAATAAATGCATGTGTGTAAAATATTTAAAGTATTTATATATACAAGATATCTTCATACTATCTGAGACAAAAAAAGAATATGAAAATAATTTTTTAGAATTTTCTGGAAGTAATATTTTTCAGAAATGTTATTTTAATCTTTAAGATGTTTCCTTAACTTTGTTCTGAGGTATTTTATAAGCTCTGTATATTACATATGCATGTATATATCTTTTCTGTTTTTTTTCTTGGAATAAGGACCAATGACAATAAACCCTAGAACATAACCATTGCCTTTTGCCCTAGGTTTGCTCTTTTTATCGAAGTAGATTAGATCCCTTTTCATATCCACTTCAATATGGAAGAGAGTCTAATGTTATTTTCCCCATCTTAGCCATGTCAAAACTGCAAAGGGTCTGAATTTTACCCTATTTGCAAACTAACAAACCAACAGTTTATTAAAACTAATAAATAATTTCATGCAAACTGACAAGAGACAGAACACTCCTGGGTCAGAGACAAAATATATTCACATACAGCAGCAAAAGGACACTAATGTTAATGCCAGTGTCCCATGGCTCCCAAGTCTGGTGGGCCTGGATGAATCAGGTACACACAATTGATTTGTGACATAGCAGTTGCATGCCCAAATTAGGAAATTCCAGCCTTTAAAATGGGATGCAAGCAAACCTGCCCAACCTTGCTCTGCAAGAAAATATTATCTTTATTGTACTGAACAGTAAACAAACCCACCGTCTGTAGCAATGAAAACTCTCCCTCCCAAAGCTATTTGCTTTATGAACATCCTTGGAAAAGTAGTCTGTAGCTAAGGAACATCAGTACCTCTGCTGACAAGATAGACAGAAATGTGAGAGTTCCATGGACAATTGTTTCCTAACAATGCAGAGTTGTAACTAGTCTCATGTGGCTTCACTAGAAGGAGATAAGATTTTCTTCTTTTCATATTCTCTGTCTTTCTGACACTGGTTTGATTGGGAATCTGTGATCTCATATTTTTAATTTGCTTTTACCTAATAATACTTTACTTCTAGAAGGTGAGCTTCCCCAATTTCAATATATTTTTTCCAGAATGCAAATTCTACCAGTCATTTTTCTGTTTATATATCTGTTTGAAAAAGAGAAAAAGGGCAGTCTTCATAGGAGTTAGGAAAATAATCTTTGCTTTTAAAAAATAATAATAATAATCCAAGGCCTGCCAAAAAGGAAATGGTTTTCTTACTCGTGTATTCTTTGTGTTTTTGAACCATGTTAGAGACTATGAGATAGCAACTTTTCACTGTTTTTCATCTTGGTAATTCTTCACTATTTACAATAGAGTGGCAAAGATAGGGAAATAGTTCAGATAGTAAGCTCAACAGGCATTTTTAGTTTTTTTTTTTTTTTTTTTTTTTAGCGGTACTCGGGCCTCTCACTGTTGTGGCCTCTCCAGTTGCGGAGCACAGGCTCTGGACGCGCAGGCTCAGCGGCCATGGCCCACAGGACCAGCCGCTCCGCGGCATGTGGGATCTTCCCGGACTGGGGCACGAACCCGTGTCCCCTGCATCGGCAGGCAGACTCTCAATCACTGCGCCACCAGGGAAGCCCAGCATTTTTAGTTTTGAATTTTCATTTTATGGTGTTTCTTCATGGGAATTTCAGTGGAAAGTTATAAAAAATATCTTAGGAACCTTTTTTCTTGTAAACTTTTTATTTTATATTGGAGCATAGCCAATTAACAATGTTGTGATAGTTTCAGGTGCACAGCAAAATGACTCATACATGCATATACATATATCCATTCTCCCCCAGACTCCCCTCCCATCCAGGCTGCCACATAACATTGAGCAGAGTTCCCTGCACTATACAGTAGGTCCTTGTTGGTTATCCATTTTAAATACAGCAGTGTGTACATGTCGATCCCAAACTCCCTAACTATCCTTTCCCCCCATCCTTCCCCCCTGGTAACCATAAGTTTGTTCTGTAAGTCTGTGAGTCTGTTTCTGTTTTGTAAATAAGTACATTTGCATCATTTCTTTAAGATTCTGTATATAAGGGATATCATATAATATTTCTCTTTCTCTGTCTGACTTACTTCACTCAGTATTACAATCTCTAAGTTCATCCATGTTGCTGCAAATGGCATTATTTCATTACTTTTAATGGCTGAGTAATATTCTATTGAATGTACATACCACATCTTCTTTATCCATTCCTCTGTCGATGGAGGTTAGGTTGCTTCCATGTCATGCCTATTTTAAACAGTGCTGCAATGAATATCGGGGTGCATGTATCCTTTCAGACCATGTTTTTTTCTGGATATATGCTGAGGAGTGAGATTGCTGGACCATATGGTAGCTCTATTTTTAGATTTTTAAGGAACCTCCATAGTGGCTGTACCAATTTATATTCCCACCAACAGTATAGGAGGGATCCCTTCTCTCCACACCCTCTTCAGCATTTATTGCTTGTGGATTTTTTGATGATAGCCATTTTTACTGGTGTGAGGTGATATCTCATTGTAGTTTTGATTTGCATTTCTCTAATAATTAGCAATGTTGAACACCTTTTCATGTGCTTCTTGGCTATCTGTATTTCTTGGTTGGAGCAATGTCTATATAGGTCTTCTGCCCATTTTATGATTGGATTGTTTGTTTTGAACATATTAAGCCTCATGAGTTATTTATAAATTTTGGAGACTAATCCCTTCTCAGTCACTTCATTTGCAAATATTTTCTTTCTCCCAATCTGTGAATTGTGTTTTCATCTTGGTTTCCTTTGTTGTACAAAAGCTTTTGAGCTTAATTAGGTCCCATTTGTTTGCTTTTGTTTTTATTTCCATTATTCTGGGAAACAGATCATAAAAGATATTGCTGCGATTTATGTCAGAGAGTGTTCTGCCTATGTTTTCCTCTAGGAGTTTTATAGTGTCCAGCCTCACATTTAGGTCTTTAATCCATTTTGAGCTTATTTTTGTGTATGGTTTTAAAGAATGATCTAATTTCATTTTTTTACATGTAGCTGTCCAATTTTCCCAGCACCATTGTTTTTTTTTTTTAACATCTTTATTGGAGTATAATTGCTTTACAATGGTGTGTTAGTTTCTGCTTTATAACAAAATGAATCAGTTATACATATACATATGTTCCCATATCTCTTCCCTCTTGCATCTCCCTACCTCCCACCCTCCCTATCCCACCCCTCTAGGTGGTCACAAACCACCGAGCTGATCTCCCTGTGCTATGCGGCTGCTTCCCACTAGCTATCTATTTTACGTTTGGTAGTGTATATATGTCCATGCCACTCTCTCACTTTGTCCCATCTTACCCTTCCCCCTCCCCGTATCCTCAAGCCCATTCTCTAGTAGGTCTGCGTCTTTATTCCCGTCTTGCCCCTAGGTTCTTCTGATCTTTTTCTTTTTCTTTTCTTTTCTTTTTTTAGATTCCATATGTATGTGTTAGCATATGGTATTTGTTTTTCTCTTTCTGACTTACT
>NC_041224.1:123814860-123894376 GCF_002837175.3 Physeter macrocephalus | reverse complement strand
CTC
This sequence comes from Physeter macrocephalus, assembly GCF_002837175.3. Classification (NCBI taxonomy): domain Eukaryota; kingdom Metazoa; phylum Chordata; class Mammalia; order Artiodactyla; family Physeteridae; genus Physeter; species Physeter macrocephalus. The sequence continues at coordinate 123,894,373 of NC_041224.1, read as the reverse complement.
CATACTGTTCTCCATAGTGGCTGTATCAATTTACATTATTCCCACCAGCAGTGCAAGAGGGTTCCCTTTTCTCCACACCCTCTCCAGCATTTATTGTTTCTAGAGTTTTTGATGATGGCCAATCTGACCGGTGTGAGATGATATCTCATTGTCGTTTTGATTTGCATTTCTCTAATGATTAATGATGTTGAGCATTCTTTCATGTGTTTGTTGGCGATCTGTATATCTTCTTTGGAGAAATGTCTATTTAGTTCTTCTGCCCATTTTTGGATTGGGTTGTTTGTTTTTTTGTTATTGAGCTGCAAGAGTTGCTTATAAATTTTGGATATTAGTCCTTTGTCAGTTGCTTCGTTTGCAAATATTTTCTCCCATTCTGAGGGTTGTCTTTTGGTCTTGTTTATGGTATCCTTTGCTGTGCAAAAGCTTTTAAGTTTCATTAGGTCCCATTTGTTTATTTTTGCTTTTATTTCCATTTCTCTAGGAGGTGGGTCAAAAAGGATCTTGCTGTGATTTATGTCATAGAGTGTTCTGCCTATGTTTTCCTCTAAGAGTTTGATAGTGTCTGCCTTACATTTAAGTCTTTAACCCATTTTGAGTTTATTTTTGTGTATGGTGTTAGGGAGTGTTCCAATTTCATACTTTTACATGTACCTGTCCAGTTATCCCAGTACCACTTATTGAAGAGGCTGTGTTTTCTCCACTGTATATTCTTGCCTCCTTTATCAAAGATAAGGTGACCATATGTGTGTGGGTTTATCTCTGGGCTTTCTATCCTGTTCCATTGATCTATAGTTCTGTTTTTGTGCCAGTACCATGCTGTCTTGTTTACTGTAGCTCCAGCACCATTGTTGAAGAGACTGTCTTTCCACTATTGTGTAGTCTTGCATCCTTTGTCATTGATTAATTGAACATAGGTGCGTGGGTTTGTTTCTGAGCTTTCTATCCTGTTCCATTGATCTATATTTCTATTTTTAAGCCAGTACTTTACTGTTTTGATGACTATAGCTTTGTAGTATAGTCTGAAGTCAGGGAGCCTGATTCCTCCAGCTTTGTTTTTCTTTCTCGAGTTTGCTTTGGCTATTTGGGGTCTTTTGTGTCTCCATACGAATTTTAAGACTTTTTGTTCTGGTTTTGTGAAAAATGCCATTGGTAATTTGTAGGGATTGCATTGAATCTGTAGATTGCCTTGTGTACTATAGTCATTTTGACAATATTGATTTTCCCAATCCACGAACATGGTATATCTTTTCATCTGTTTGTGTCTTCTTCAATTTCTTTTATCAGCATCTTATAGATTTTGGAGTACAGGTCTTTTGTCTGCTTAGGTAGGTTTATTCCTAGATATTTTATTCTTTTTGATGTGATGGTAAATGAGATTGTTTGTTGAATTTTTCTTTCTGATCTTTCATTGTTAGTGTATAGAAATGCAACATATTTCTGAGTATTAATTTTGTAACCTGAAACTTTACCAAATTCATTGATGAGCTCTAGTAGTTTTCTGGTAGCATCTTAGGATTTTCTATGTATAGTATCATGTCATCTGCAAACAGTGACAGTTTTACTTCTTTTCCAATTTGTATTCATTTTATTTCTCTTTCTTCTCTAATTGCCATAGCTAGGACTTCCAAAACTATGTTGAATAAAAGTGGCAAGAGTGGACATCCTTGTCTTGTTCCTGATCTTAGAGGAAAGGCTTTCAGCTTTTCACCATTGAGTGTGATGTTAGCTGTAGGTTTGTCATATATAGCCTTTATTATGTTGAGGTAGGTTGCCTCTGTGCCCACTTTCTGCAGAGTTTTTATCATAAATGGGTGCTGAACTTTGTCAAAAGCTTTTTCTGCATCTATTGAGATGATAATATGGTTTTTATTCTTCAGTTTGTTGATGTGGTGTATCACACTATTTGATTTGTGGATATTGGAAAAATCCTTTCATCCCTGAGATAAATCCCACTTGATCATGGTGTGTTATCCTTTTAATATATTGTTGCATTTGGATTGCTAGTATTTTGTTGAGGATTTTTGCATCTGTGTTCATCAGTGATATTGGCCTGTAATTTTCTTTCTTTTGTGATATCTTTGTCTGGTTTTGGTATCAGGGTGATGGTGGCCTTATAGAATGAGTTTGGGAGTTTTCCTTCCCCTGTAATTATTTGGAACAATTTCAGAAGGATAGATGTTAGCTCTTCTCTTAACATTTGATAGAATTCACCTGTGAAACCATCAGGTCCTGGACTTTTATTTGTTGGGAGTTTTAAATCACAGTTTCAATTTCAGGGCTTGTGATTGATCTGTTTATATTTTCTATTTCTTCCTGGTTCAGTCTAGGGAGACTGTACCTTTCTAAGAATTTGTCTATTTCTTCCAGGTTGTCCATTTTATTGGCATACAGTTGCTTGTAGGAACTTTTATATAGGAATCCTATATGTAGGTTTCTTCACCTGTGTATGTGCTTGTGTGTTTAAATTATAGCAAATGCACTCTGTAAAGCTACATTACTATCAAGTGGAAGTCAAAATAACACTAGAACAGTTGGGCCTCCATCAAAGAGAATTTCTTTTTAAAATTAACAGAGGTTTTTCAGTAACATAGCCAAAGTGACAAACCTTGCTTTGTTTTCAAAGAATATTCTAATTTATAGTATTTTTATGTTTTTTAAAACATTAAAAATTACAGAAAATCACACACACAAAAATAGCATATCACAGTTATTCAGATTTATTTTCTCAGACGATGACATTTCTCAAAAGAAACACAGAGATTTTTTTGCCACGTTTTTTGGTCAGGTTGGTAACTCTAGTTTCAGTTTCAAATATATTATGATATTATGCAAAAATTAGGTCTTAAGAAACAAACCTGTGGTAACTTTTAAGTTTACTAAATCCTGCCTAAATTCTTTATGTCTTAAAAACATGATTTACCACACCTCTGAAAGATCCCAAGAGGGGACAGGATTTTATTTACTCTCACACAAGACCTGATTTATTTTTTCCCCCATGACTTATTTTAGGGACCATCTCAGAGTAATACTCTTCTTGACATTTAAATAGCATACAAAAAGCTGCATATGATTCAATACACAACATGATAAATTTTGCCATATGGTACACTCGTAAAACCATTACCACAACTGAGAAAATGAATATATCCATCATTTCCAAAAGTTTCTTCCTGCCTCTTTATAATCCTTCTGCCAGGCCTTTCCCTGCTGCTCCCACTCTGCCACAGCAATCAATTATTTATTTTTTATCTTTATAGAATAGCTGTATTTTTTTCAGAAGTTTGCATAAATATAATCCTATGGTATTATTTTTTTCTGTCTCTACTCATTCAATATAATTATTTTGAGATTTATACACATGTTGTATGTATCAGTAGTTCATTACTTTTTATTTCTGAGTAATATTCCATTTTATGGACATACAATAACTTTTTTACCTGTTCACCTGTTCATGGATAGTTGTGTTGTTTCTAGTTTGGAGCTATTATGGTTAAAGCAGATAGATATTTATATGCAAGTGTGGATATATGCTTTCCTTGGCATGAAATAACTGGGTGATTTTATGTATATGTTAAACTTTTCAAGAAACTGCACTTTTATAAAGAGTTGCATTATTTTATATCCACACGAACAATGTATGAGAATTCCAGTTCCTCCACATCCTCACCTACGCTTGATATGGTCATTATTTTTACTTTTATCCATGCCAATAGATGTACAGTGGAAACTCGTGTTTTTAATTTCATTTCCTCACGACTGATGATATTTAGAAACCTTTCATATACTTTTTGCTTTCACATATCTTCTGTGATGAAGTGACTGTTAAAATCTTTAGCCCATTTGTATTATTTGTTTTCTTATTATTGAGTTGAGAGAGTTCTATGTTCTACTCGACATTCTTTGCCACATATATGATTTGAAAATATGTTCTCTCAGGCTATGTGTTGTCTTTCATTATTCAACAGTGTCTTTTCAGGAGTGGAAATTCTTCATTTTGAAGAAATTCATCTTATCAATTTTTTTTGTAATTTATGGAGAGTGCTTTTATTATTATATCTATGAAAATTTTGTCCAAAATCACAAAGGTTTTTTTCCTGTTTTTTTGGTTTTTTTCCTAGATGTTTTATAGTTTTAGGTCTTACTTTTAAATTCTAGTCCCTTTTCCTTTAATTTTGTTTTTGGTGCAATGTATGAAACTTACTTTTTTCTCAAAAGGATGTACACTCAATCTAGCATCATTTTTTGAAAGGCTACCCTTTCTCCATTGAATTGCCTTTGGCATTTTGTCAAAAATTAACTAAATACATATATTCATCATATATATGTATATATATATAAACTCTTTATCAGATTGAATGGATTTCTTCTATTAACTAAGACTTTTTTCAAAATAAAAAATATATACTAGATTTTGTCAAATGTTTTTTCTGTATCGATGGAGATGATCATATTTTTTCTTTTGATGATTTTTAAATGTTAAAACAATCTTACATTACTGGAATAAAACTTAATCGGTTATGATGTACTATCCTTCAATAATGTTAAAATTGATTTACTAACATTTTAAAGTATTTTTTACATCTATATTTATGACATATGGTGTTCTGTAGTTTTCTTTATCATCTTTGTCAGATTTTGAAAACAGAATAATACTAGACTAATAAGATGAGTTTGGACTTATTCATTTTATGTACTTTTGTAAAGTGAGTAAAACTGCTTTCATTTCCTTCTATTTGGTAAATTTTACCAGAAAGACATATCAGCATGAGTGTCCTTTGTGGGAATTTTTTTAACCCGTACATTTAATCATTTTAATGGCTATAAAATGATTTCTTTTTCAGTGAGATTTTACAGTTTTTCTTTAAAGGGATTTGTTTATTTCATGTAAGTTTTGAAATTTAGTGGCATAAACTTGTTCATAATATTCTCTTATTATCCTGTGAATATCTATAGATGGGGAGTGATATCACTTCTCTAATTCCTGATATTAGTAATTTGTATTTTTGACTTATTTTTTGACTTAATTTATTTTCACTTAATTTATTTTCACTTAATTTGACTTAATTTATTTTCACTTATAGTCTTCTGTTTTCTAGTTTATTAATTATATCCTCATATATATTGAGCTTTATTTCTTCTTTCTTTTATATTTTATGGTAGAAGCTGAAGTCATTGAAGCACGCTACTTCTAATACATGTTTTTTTAGTCATATATTTCCCTGAAAGCACTGACTTAGCTATGTTCCATGGATTTTGATATGCTGTATTTTCATGTTGTTTTTGTTCAAAATACATTCTTATTTCCTTTTTTATTATATTCCTTGAGTCATAGGTTATTTATAAGTTTGTTACTCAGTTTCTAAATATTTAGTGAATTCCCAGAGATCTCTCTGTTATTGATTTGTAATTTAATTTTATTATGACCAGAAAACATACTTTCCATAATTTTATCCCCTTAAATATACTGAGATTTGTTTTATGACTCAAAGTGTGGTCTATATTGGTAAATATTTTGTGCATTTAAAATAAATGTGTATTATACTGTTTTGCATAAGTATTCCATAAATGTTCAAAAAGTCAAGTTTGGAGATAAGGCTGTTTAGGAATTATTCTACATTTTACTGATGTCCTCCCTCCTTGTTCTATCAAAATTGTTGAGAGAAACCTTATAGTCTTGAACAATAATAAAACATTCATTTAATTCTTCTAATGGTTCTGGGTTTTTATTTTAATGCATTTTTAACTCTTTTTGGATGCCTTAAACTTTAGGATTGTTGTTTCTTCTTGATGAATTATCACCTTTATCATTATATAGTAACCTTCTTTATTCCTCTTAATTTTCTATGTTCTGATATCACTATTTTCATGTTTTCTGATTTAATTAAGTTTTCTTTGATAAGGGTTAGCATAATACATATTGTTTTTACCATTTTACTTTTTACTTATTTGTGTATTTATATTTTAAGTTTTTCACTTGGAGACAATATGAATTTAGGTCTTAAATGTTTTTTTGAAGATTGGAGGAATTTTATTTATTTATTTATAATTTGTATTGGAGTATAGTTGATTTACAATGTTGTGTTAGTTTCAGGTGTACAGCAAAGTGAATCAGTTATACATATACATATATCCACTCTTTTTAAGATTCTTTTCCCATATAGGCCATTACAGAGAATTGAGTAGTTTCCTGTGCTCTACAGTAGGTCCTTATTAGTTATCTATTTTATATATAGTAGTGTGTATATGTAAATTCCAGTCTCCCAATTTATCCTACCCCCCCTTAACCCCTGGAAACAATGTTTTTTTTCTACATCTGTAACTCTATTTCTGTTTCCTAGATAAGTTCACTTGTATGCTTTTTTTAGATTCCACATATAAGCAATATCATATGATATGTCTTTTTCTGTCTGACTTACATCACTCAGTATGACAATCTCTAGGTCCATCCATGTTGTTGCAAATGGCATTATTTCATTCTTTTTATGGCTGAGTAATATTCCATTGTACATATTTACCATATGCATTCCTCTGTTGATGGACATTTAGGTTGGTTCCGTGTCTTGGCTATTGTAAATACTGCTGCAATGAACATTGGGTGCAAGTATCTTTTCGAATTATGTTTTATTTTCTGGATATATGCTTAGGAGTGGGATTGCTGGATCATATGATAGCTCTATTTTTAGTTTTTTAAGGAACCTCCATAGTGCTTTTAGTTTTTTAAGGAACCTCCACTCTTCTCCATAGCGGCTGTACCAATTTACAGTCTCACCAACAGTGTAGGAGGGTTCCCTACATTGGGAAAAGTGGTTTCCTTTTCTCCACCTCTTCAGGCCAGATGGGGCTGCCATGATATATTTAAAGTGATGAAAGGGAAAAACCTACAACCAGGAATACTCTACTGAGCAAGGCTCTCATTTAGATTTGATGGAGAAATGAAAAGCTTTACAGACAAGCAAAAGCTAAGAGAATTCAGCACCACCAAACCAGCTCTACAACAAATGCTAATGTCTTTGTGTATGTTTTGCTTTGGAATTGTTGGTTTATTAGTTTTCACCAAACTTAGAAAGTTTTCATACATTATTTCTTTAAATATATTTTTCTCTACCCCGTTCCTTCCCTCTTTTTCAGGCATCCCAATTACGCATATGTGAAGTAGCTTAAAAGTTTTCCACAGCTCAGTGATGCTGTCTTGTGTATTTATTTTCTTCTTCATTTTTCCTGTTTTTTATTTTGAATTTTTTTCTGATATGAAGTCTCATGTTCAGTAATCATTTCTTCTCAATGTTAAATTTGATGTTAATACCATCCATTACATATTTAATATTATACATTATAATTTTTTCTCCTCTATAGTTTCAATTTCTTACATCTTCCATGTCTTTGCTCTATTTTTTGAGATTATGAATGGTGTTATAATAGCAATTTCAACATCTTTGTCTGCTAATTTTAACATCTATTTGACTTCTAGGTCTGTTTCAATTAGTTGACCTTTTTCTCTCTTTAGTCTCATATTTAATGACCCATAATGAGAAATTCCTGTTTGTTTTCATGTCTGCTAAATTTTTTTTGGATGCCAGACATTGTGAATTCTACTATTTTGGAAACTGGATAATTTTATTTTTCTATAAATACTCTTGAATTTTGTTCTGGAATGTGATTATGTAATTTGAATGCCATTTGCTTGTTTGGGGGCTTGATTATAATTTTAGTTAGGTAGATGAGATCAGCACTGTATTTACTTTAGGGTTTTTTTCCAGTACTGGGGAAGATTCTGATTGGCATTGAATTCTTAAATTAAGTTCAATGAGGTTGAGTTCAAGTATTATTTTCTCAGAGTATTTTTGTTTTGTTTTCTTGTTTATGAAATTAAATACTCAGTTGCTTACTTACTTTTGCTTACCTTGTTTCCAAGTTATCTATTTAGGAGTGATTCTCATATAATTCACACATTTACCTCACTAAATCACACATTATATAATATATCAATTAGAGAAATATAAAATTGCATATTAGTTTACCAAATACATGCAATTTTAGGTACATTAAATAATTTGTAATGTATGCTAGTTTAAAAAATTGGGGGCTTTTTGGCTTAAGTAATATGTATAAAAATAATCTTTGGATTAGAATAGCCAGAAAATCATGTCAAATCATAAATAAATGGAGGTATAATGAAAGATACTTGTAGAGTCTGGTTAGATTTAAAATAACATAGGTCAACACAGGCAGAATTTTTTTCCACAAATATAACAGCAATAAATAAATACATAAGTGCCTACACCTCTTGAAAATATCTATAAAAATATTTTTTAAAACTTAATACATTATCACACTGACCAAGGCCTATAAGCAAACAAAAAAATCATTAAATATGAGCCTTCCCTAAGAAATAAATAAGCAAATATTTCATATGTTATCTGAGACCTGTATGTTTGAACTGAGTTTATTGTGGTGAAAAGATTGTTCATATCCTTGGAAACATTCACAAATTAAGTTTTATACTAATTTACTAAAATTTTTAATATTACAAATAATTCAATATGCATACAAAATGCTAGTATACTAATGAGTATAATGATAATACTTAACACAGATTGAAACTTTATTATGTCTTAGGCGCTGGATACTATGCTAAACAGTGCCTCTCACTATTAGATAAATATGGAGACAGCAAATGAGTCTTCATTTGTTCCTGTACTTATCAAAATCATAGTTGGTAAAAGTCTGGTATTGAACATAAGAACATAATCTTTTTGGTATCATTACATCTTTCTCCTTCTATATTGTGGTTTCAAATGCTAAGGACATTTTAATGCTAAGGGCAGCTTTCAGGGTCTATAAACCCCTGATATTGTTTGTGAAATTTAATATGAATGTATACTTTTCTGGATAGATAAGTGTCTTAGTTTTGTTAAGGTTTTAAGGAAGCTAATAAGGCAAAAAGTTAATAATTCATTTTCAATTTGATCAAAGCACCTCTATTCATAAAAGTGAAGCCAGAATGGTTCTGAAAATCATAGTGGTCATTCAATATGTGTAGCAGAAAAATAGTGACCAACTAAAATAACATATAATATTTAGTTTCTGGATATTCATTATTTGGCAACTCTAAATGTGTTGTGCATCCAAAATAGGATAAATTCATTCATTTATTCCAAATTTATTGAGTATCATTTATTTAACTGACCCTTTATAATATCACAGAAATGAAAATAGACAGATATGTACTGCAGGAAAGATGTACGACATCATATTTTAACACAAAGAATAACATTTAAGACTGAGAGTCAAAGGAAGCATCACAAATGAGAACACAGTTGAGATAAAACTTTATGAATGTTCCAGCTTCCTTCAAGAGGAGAAAAATGTAGAACAAAATCTCCACAATTTTCAAAGGTAAAATATTTGGCGCAAAAAATTTGTACAACTCAAAACTGACATCTTAGAAATAAGTAACATATAAGAGTTTTGAACATGCACTAAATAGTGAGTATTATTCTTTTGAACCCAAATTTGGATTCAACTAGAAGATAAGCTAGAGAAAAAGTATGCACAAAAGAAACTCGTATTCCACAAAGTGCTTCTAAAGCAACTTATATTCCAACTTATATTCTAATTTACTTCATATGAAAATAGCTCACTGTTGTCATTAGGCAAAGACAATTATAGCCCAATTTAACAAATGAGTATATTTATAACACATATCACAGAAAAAATAAATACAATAATTCTTGAGAATTTGAAATGGTACTCTATCTCACATACAATAAAAGAAAAATATGAAAACTACACAGAAATAGCAGTTGTTTACCTATCATACTGAATTAATTTCAAGGTCTTAGTGACACACTGTGATGTAAATGTGTACAGTTTTTAGGAAACACATTCTGCCCAAATCTATTAAAATGATAAATGTGCATACTATTCAATCCAGCAATTCTTCTCTTAGGTATTGAACCTGCACATGTATTGGCATATGTGTGAAATAAAGTATATACAATTTTATTCTTTGCAGAATTATAAGCAGAAAAATCCTAACTATCCCTCAGAAAAAGCAAGGTTAAATAAAATATTGTGCTATCAAACTAGGAGACCATATAGCCATAGAAATAATGTTGGACCTCTTTTTGTAATGGCACAGAAAGACATCCATTTTTGAAAAATCAAAATGAAAACCTGTGTTTATTAACCCGCAATATATGTATAAAAGATTATATAATATATGTACCTGTTTATCATTAAATATTTCTGGAATAATTTTTTTTAATCATACAATATTGATTGCCTTCAATGAAGAGAGATTTTCCTTTGGAAAAACAGGTGTGAAGGTGACACTTTTTACTGTATAACCCATAATTATGCCACTTGAAAGCCGAATATATTACATATATTTGAAAATGTTAATGATAAAAGATATATATGTATTATTACAAATAATTTAAGAATAAAATTGTTTTCTAAATAAAATATTTATTACATACATGTATATACTTTTCTATATATATGGACAGTTTCTGGAAATATACACAAGAAACCAGCAACATCAGTTACCTCAATGACTGTTCTATAAATATTATCTTAAAATGTTTGAATTTGAAATCATTACATAACTTAAATATTTTTGAAACCATAAAATATTGAAACTTAAGCCTTAAGAAATGAGATAGAGCTACAAGGCCCAGATCAGATATAAAGCTGATGCTCAGTATTGTGTACTTTCCTTGAACCACTCTGCTTTTGTGGAATAGGAAAACAAATGGTTGAGGTTGTTTTGTGAGTTAGGATCTATATGTGTCATTTAAAAAAAAATCTATGTTTTCTGAGTTAATTGCATTTGTCTGTGGGCAAACATGTTCTTAGCATGTAAATATTAATTTTTGTAGGCAAATGCTAATTCTCAAGGGGAAAGAGAATGACACAAGATGGAATAGGTAGAATACCTATTTCAGGTGGAGAAGTTCAGGTGGTGGGGAAGACCTCTCTTAGCTATTTGAGCAGAGAATGGAATAAAATAAGGAAGTGAGCCACATGGGAATACCTAAGGAAACACATTCCGAGAAGAGGGAAGAGCAGTTGTAAAGATCCTAATCTTCTGATGCTTGGACAGATTTGGCATCCTTAAGGAATAGTAATGGATTGGATTAGAGTGATTGAGGAAAAGAGAAGTAGATATAGGCCTAGAGGTAGTTAAAGATTCAATCTGGTGGAATCTTATATGGATTGCTGGATCATATGATAACTTTATTTTTACTTTTTTAAGGAACCTCTATACTGTTCTCCATAGTGGTTATACCAATTTATATTCCCACTAACAGTGTAGGAGGGTTCTCTTTTCTCCACACCCTCTCCAGCATTTATTATTTATAGCCTTTTTGATAATGGCCATTCTGACCAGTGTGAAGTGATACTTCATTGTAGCTTTGATTTGCATTTCTCTAACAATTAACGATATTGCACATCTTTTCATGTACCTGTTGGCCATCTGCATGTCTTCTTTGGAGAAATGTCTTTTTAGGTTTTCTGCCCATTTTTTTTTTGATTGGCTTGTATTTTTATGGTATTGAGCTCTATAAGCTGTTTGTATATTTTTGAAATTAAGCCATTGGCAGTTGCATCATTTGCAAACATTTTCTCCTATTCTGTAGGTTGTCTTTTCATCCTTATGGTTTCCTTTGCTGTGCAAAAGCTTTTAAGTTTAATTAGGTTCCATTTGCTTATTTTTGCTTTTGTTTCCATTACTCTAGGAGACAGATACAAAAAAATATTGCTGCAATTTATGTCAAAGATTGGTCTGCCTATGTTTTCCTCCAGGAGTTTTATAGTATCTGGTCTTGCATTTAGGCTTTTAATACATTTTGAGTTTATTTTTGTATATGGTGTTAGAAAATGTGCTAATTTCATTCTTTTACATGTAGCTGTCCAGTTTTCCTGGCACTGCTTAATAAAGAAACTCTCTTTTCTCCATTGTATATTCTTGCCAACTTTGTCATAAATTTATTGACCATGGCTGCATGGGTTTATTTCTGGGCTTTCTATTGTGTTCCATTAATCTATGTGTCTGTTTTTGTGCCAGCACCATGCTGTTTTAATTACTGTAGCTTTGTAGTATATTTTGAAGTCAAGGAGTGTGATTCCTCTAGCTCTGTTCTTCTTTCTCAAGATGATTTTGGCCATGCAGGATCTTTTGTGTTTCCATAGTAATTAAATTTTTTTTTGTTCCAGTTCTGTGACAAATGCCATTGGCAATTTGATAGGGATTGCATTGAATCTGTAGATTGCCATGGGTAGTATGATCATTTTAACAATATCGATTCTTCCAATTCAAGAACATGGTATATCTTTCCTTCTGCTTGTGTCATCTTCGATTTCTTTCATCAGCATCTTACAGTTTTCAGAGTCCAGGTGTTTTGCCTCCTTAGGTAAGTTTATTCCTAGGTCCTAGGTATGTTATTCTTTTTGATGCAGTGGTAAATGGGATTTTTTGCCTTAATTTTTCTTTCTCATATTTCGTTGTTAGTGTATAGAAATGCAACAGATTTCTGTATATTAATTTTGTATCCTGCAACTTTACCAAATTCACTGATGAACTCTAGTAGTTTTCCAGTTGTGTTTTTCAGATTTTCTATGTATAAGTCATTTGCAAACAGTGACAGTTTTACTTCTTCCTTTTCAATTTGTATTCCTTTTATTTGTTTTCTTTCTCTGATTGCTGTGGCTGGGCTTCCAAAACTATGTTGAATAAGGCCAGACCCTGTGCTAGGACAAGCTGGGCCCTGGCCCTGCCCACTAGCAGGCCAATGTAAACTTTGGGACACCCCGGACCCCATATCCAATTGTGTCAGGTACAACATCCCCCCCACCAATAATCTGAAAAGATGTCTGGGATCCCTAGACCCTGTAGCCAGACTTCAGGAAACAGCTCTGCCTGCCAGTAGTACAGCAGTAACCCCAGGATCTGACCTCACCTGCCAGTGGGTGGACAGTCCCATATTCTTTGGGACTCTGACTCTGTTGACCAGTGAGCCAACACAAGTCCCGGGGCCCCCTAAGATTCTGCAACCAGCCACTTTGTGACCACTCCCTGCTAAACAACAATGAGCAGCATCCTCACAAGGCAGGGCCTGGTAACCAACCATACTAGGGGCCAACCAAGTCTACCAGACCACCTACATAGTCAACCAGCCACAACAGAAAGACCCACAAAGCCCTCTTAGAGGGAGCATCTAGAGAAGATAGCTTGGGTGACAAGATAGGAGTGCACTGCTGGGACACATAGGACACCTCCTACAGAAGGCCATTTATTCAAAGTCGAGAAACATAACTATCCTACAACATACATAAAAATACAAATAGCAACTTAAACAAAATGAGGCAGCAGAGAAATATGTTCCAGACAAAGGAACAAGATAAAACCAAGAAGAAGTAAGTGAAGTGGAGATAGACAATCTACTCAAGAAAGAGTTCAAAGTAATGATCGTAAAGATGATCAAAGAACTCAGGAGAAGAATGGATGCACAGAGCAAGAAGTTAGAAGTTTTTAACAGAGTTAGAAAATGTATAGAATAACCAAACAGATGAAGAATACAATAACCAAAATGAAAAATATGCTAGAAGAAATCAATAGTAGACTAAATGATTCAGAAGAATGGATCAGTGAGCTAGAAGACAGAGTGGTGGAAATCTCTGCCACTGAACAGAAAAAAGAAAAAAAGAATTAAAAGAAGAGAGGTTAGCTTAAAAGACCTCTGGGATAATATCAAGCACACTAATAGTCTCATTGTAGGGGTCCTAGAAGAAGAGAGAGAGAAAGGACCAAAGAAAATATTTGAAGAAATAATAGCTGAAAACCTCCCTAACTTAGGAAAGGAAACAGTCACCCAAATCCAGGAAGGGCAGAGAGTCCCATAAAGGATTAACCCACAGAGGAATACACCAAGACACATTATAATCAAAATGACAAAAATTAAAGATAAAGAGAGAATACTAAAAGTCTAAAGGGAAAAGAAGCAACAAATAACATACAAAAGCACTTCCGTAAGTCTATCAAGTGATTTTTTAGCAGAAACTCTGCAGACAAGAAGGAAGTGGCATAATATATCCAAAGTGATGAAAGGGAAAAACCTATAACCAAGAATACTCTACCCAGCAAGGCTCTCATTCAGATTTGATGGAGAAATCAAAAGCTTTACAGACAAGTAGAAGCTAAAAGAATTCAGCACCACCAAACTAGCTTTATAACAAATGTCACTGTCACCTTTTAATGAAGGGATTTAATTGACTAAGAACTGTTATACTTGCCAATCAGATAATTATTCTATGAAACTATACATTTTAAAAATCCATTTGAGGGCTTCCCTGGTGGCGCAGTGGTTGAGAATCCGCCTGCCGATGCAGGGGACACGGGTTCGTGCCCCGGTCCGGGAAGATCCCACATGCTGCGGAGCGGCTGGGTCCGTGAGCCATGGCCGCTGAGCCTGCACGTCCGGAGCCTGTGCTCCACAATGGGAGAGGCCACAACAGTGAGAGGCCCGTGTATCACCAAAAAAATAAATAAATAAATAAAAAATAATAAAAAATAAAAAATAAATTAAAAAAATAAAAATCCATTTGACACATAGATAAAATTGAAGAATTTTCTGTACAGAATTTTTTTGAGAGTCAATTGGATGAGAACAAGCTTGTTGAATTGTGTCCACCCTTTCTTCTCCCTATTCAATATTGTTTTATAAATGTGACATTTGGACTTTTAAAAAACAATTTTAGACTTTCACTTGTTTGTGGGTTTAAAAATACATCAACTTAGATAATTGTCCTAGAAAGTCCTGAATTTTAGTTTTGTGAGAAGAAAATAAATGTTTCATTCTATTCTATTTCATGTAAATAAATAATTATTGTTGCTTCACAATTCAACAATAGTCAATTATTGGCTTTTCCTAGTCTTTTCACTAAAAAGTCTATTCCAAACACTATCAACAAGGATGTCATATATAGTTAGTCATTCCCATAAAACATGATCAAAGTTTTGTAAATTGAAAGGTTTTTAGGTGGATTGAAGTTGATTTTGTTACCATGGTAACCAATTTGTGAGGCATAAAGTAGGTAATACATTAAAGGACCATCTTTACAGATGCTTTCATAAAACAAGTTCATTTAAGAAAAATTAGTTTTACTTATGTTGTCCAAAGTCACTATTGTAAAATAAAATTTGAATAATGTGTATGTACACATTAAACTAAGATTTGACTTTTATCTACCACCTGTTTTCTCAGATGTCCTTTCTCAAAATAGTTATTCCAGCCAAACATCCCATTAACATAGAAATATTGAGAATGTATTTTTTTAAATTTACAAACAAAAATTGTCAATTTATCATTGTATATAAAGTCTTTCAGAGAATTCCCTGGTTGTCCAGTGGTTAGGACTCAGTGTTTTCACTGCCAGGGCCTGGGTTTGATCCCTGGTCAGGCAACTAAGATCCTGTAAGCTGCATGGCACGGCCAAAAGAATAAAATCTTTCAACTGTACTATGTACTTACTCAAGATGCAGTTCATTAGCTCCTTAAAAAAGAAATGTCACATTCAGTAAATAGTATCTGAGGCATCTTTGGAGTGTTAATTATTTCTAATAATACATACACACATATGCCAGGGAAATTCTCATATTTTTGCAAGTCTACCCTTCATATTTTGTATACACAGTTATATACACACATAAGCACACTTACACAGAATGCACACATACACATAAATTTTCTCAGGATTCAGACTTCAGAATAAAATGGGAAAACTAAATATGGAAAGTTAGAGCTGAAAACTAACTTGAAGGTAATAATTTACCATACCTCTTTGTGAAGTGTCAATATAGTTACTTCAGTGAGAATGCACTTGTGTCATTAGCAAGTACTATCAGATTAAGTTTGAAATGTGATAAGCTCTCCACTGAGGTTTGTGAATTCATTTGTTCATAAACACGTTTATTTGTGTCATAGTTCTACTCTAAGGCAATTGATGGTGTTAAACTTTACTTTTATTTCCTTGGTCCACTGAGACAACTGAAGCTAACATCTATATAACTTTAAATAGCTAAATTTTAGAGTAATCTAACTGAACCAGCTGTTGCAAATCATGAGAATCATTACATCAGGAATGTCATTTCCAAAATGTTACTTCAGTGATCAGAAAATCCACTTCAAATTACAAAGTAACATTTTGAAAAAACAAAGATGTGTAAAATAAACTGTATATGCCAAACTTTGATATTTGCAAACAAACCAGTATTCTTTATAGCAAAAATGTTAGAACTATGCCACCAAATAGTTCACATCTTTTCTCTCCATCCTATTAAAATTCAAGAGAAAGATATTAGTAGCCTTTTTTTTTAGATTGAAGCAAAATAATGATTTAAAGTTTTTTGAGTATAATCATGACCTGTTAGCAAGAAATGTAGCAGTTAATTCTCTAATTGTCTAATATGGCATACATTAGCATTATTTCTGAAAATGCCTGGCTTTCTCACATAGGATACTTATCCTTCTCTGCCCTCTGTGAATTAGCTTTGGCCATGTAACTTCATTCATCCAGTGAAAAATGAGTGAAAGTTTAATTGTCCATGCTGGTCTTCCCCTGCTATGGTAACCCTGTTGAGATGAAAAATACATATACACAAGTACCACATGGAGCTATATTCATCAAAAGTACCACCTAATTGACCTAGAGGTCATAAGATAAACAAAAAGTAAACTCTTGTTTTAAACCACAGAGATGTTGGGGTTGTTTTTTTTCATCAGCATAAGCTAGCCTATCCCCAAATATACAATTAGTATTCTCAGCTAGTATTCTCAGAAAATAAGGAGAGGGAAAGAGACGGAGAGAGAAGACAGAGAGACAGCGAGAGATTCTGAGTTATTGAAGAGCAAAACAATATTTAAATACATGTGTGAAAATATTTCCTAAAAGGAAGTGTCACAGATACTTTGAACAATATTATTACTTTATGAATTTAAAAAAATGTAGATTCAATATGAAACTCTTAAAAAGGAATAAAAGTTACATGAAACACCTCAACTCTAAAATAGTTCCTACTCAAATCTTCAAGAGAGATTCTCGTAAGAATTTTGGTAATATGTTCTTCCAGTCATTTTCTTAATGGACATCTATGTTTGCTTTCTAGTGGGGCTGATTTTAAACAGTTGGAATAGATTCTGAATAACTTAAGCAGAAAGGATTGTATTGAAAGATATTGAATAGATTACAAATCCTACATAAATGTTGGTAATTCAGGTTTGGAAATTGGTCAGGGACCGAGCTAGATTATATCACAAAGAACATAGAACACGATCTAGTTTAGAAAATGACACAAAAAAATTGTTGCTTTCGCACCAACAAGCACCATGGTTCCTGATCATGGGGTGTTTCCTTTACTGGGCCTTGTCATTGCAATAAACTCTCTGGCTAATATACATTCATATTTTCATCTTGGTGTTATTGAACCAAACGTCAGTATCACAGACTAGAACATCAAGAAAGAGAAAGGTAGTTAAAGACTTATAGAAAGGCGTCAGCGTCTTCCTAATTTTAGGATTTAGGTTGGGTGGCAAAAACATAACAATATTCAATGTTTGTAAACAAAATACACACAGAGGCACACAGGCCCATAGACACATACAATGAGTATGTTATCAAAAAATTCAGTCATGCTCCTAAAATTTTATAGATCTTTTATTTGATTGATCAAAATTATTTTCTCTGGGCATATTCTCTTATACATGATTTTTATAGCTACAGAATAGTTCATGTTAGTGATTCAGATAAAATTAACTAATGAACCCCACTGAGTTTTCTTTGTTTTGTTCTAAAACTATGATAATATTATAAAAAATTTTAAATCTTTTTTCTTTAAATTCAGATACATGGATTTCTGGGTAAAAGGGGAATTTTATGTATTAATAGGTAACAGTATGAAAGTAGCATTGTTCACATTGATCACAAACATTTAATCAACAAAGAGAGGGGGAGAAAGAGAATGAAATGTAAAATTCTCCTTTATCCATACCTCACAATTCTCATTCATCCCCAACAGGTAACAACTCGGTTTGGTACATATCTCTCCAGCCCTTTACTTATATACTTGTGATCATTATCTATGCACTGTTTGTAACTTCATTTATTTACTTAATGTATCTTGGAGGTATTTCCATTAATAAAGTTCAGAAATGTCTAACTCATCTAAGTCATTCTTTTAAGTAGCTATACAGCATTACATAATACATTTCTTATGTATGTATACACACCTTATTGACAAGTATTTAATTTGTTTTTCAATTTTTAATTATTGCAATATTATATATGACCAACCATATGAAAATTCTAATATTTAACCATACTTAATCTACCCAAATGACATTTTCATATAGCTCCATGCAGTACCATTAGAGAAAGACTGCAATAAATATTTTAACACACAATTACATGCACATGTGCTTATATGCATATCCTTTATATAGATTTCTAAAACTGGACATGGTGGAGGAAACAGTCAACACATTTTAATCTTTCAGATAGTAACATATTTATAAAGATAAATTCATGACTATTTTCTACTCCCACAAATGATGTGTGAGACACAATTGTCCTGCATCTTCCTCAGCCTTTAAACTATTTTCAAACTGATAGACAAGAATACATTTCAAAAATGTTCATAACATCATACATGTCCCTGTAAAGAATATTGGCAATCATTTTAACCTTTTCCATCTGAAAAGCAACAGCCATGTCTCACTCATTTCCCTATATTTTAATGCCTTTTGATTTTCCATTTTTAATTGAAATTTGTGTTGAAATAATTGTAGATTTGCTTGCAGTTGTAAGAAATAATATAGCGAGAACTGCTATGCACTTTATACATTTTCCTCCAATGGTAATATTTGGGAAAACTATATATATTATAATATCACTACCAGGATATTGATATCAATACAATCCTCCAATCTTATTCAGATTTCCCTTTTTTCACCCATATTCATGTATCTGTATTAAATTCCATATAAGTTTTTTCACTTGTACAGGTTTTGGTATCTACTATCATGAC
This sequence comes from Physeter macrocephalus, assembly GCF_002837175.3. Lineage (NCBI taxonomy): Eukaryota > Metazoa > Chordata > Mammalia > Artiodactyla > Physeteridae > Physeter > Physeter macrocephalus. The sequence continues at coordinate 123,875,286 of NC_041224.1, read as the reverse complement.
CAATATTCTGAGCAAGTATCCCTTTTATAAACACATCCACTTCCTTCCCATCACCTCCCAATATGTAACTTTGGCAATCAACAATCTTTCATTTCTAAATTTTGTCACTTCAAAAATGTTATACAAATATAAATATATTAAACAGTATTAAACCTTTTGTGATTGGCTTTTTTTATCCATTCAGCAGTATCTCCTTGAGATCCATCCAAGTAGTTGAGTGTATTAACAATTCCTTCCTTTTTATTGCTGAGTAGTATTCCATGGTATGTATGTACCACAGTTTACCATTTGCCTGTTGAAGGAAATCAGGACTGAGCGCAATCTGGGTTATTACAAATTATGCCTTTGCAAATATTTGTGTATAGGTTTTTGTGTAGTCATAATTTTTTATTTCTCTGAGATAAATGCTCTAGAGTGCAATTGTTGGGTTGTATGAAAATTGTGTGTTTAATTTTTTAAGCAACTGCCAAACTTTTTCAGAGTAACTGACCAAATTTATACCCCCACCATCAATATATGAGTGACTTGGTTTCTCCACATTCTCACTAACATTTGGTGTTGATATTATTTTTTTTTTTCATTTTAGTGATTCTGATAGGCTTATAGTAATATACCAACTATAGTTTTAATTTGTATTCCTCTAATGGCTGGTGATATTGGAAAGCTTTTTATGTTTTCTTACTGGAAAGCTAATTTTCCCAAAATATTTATTTTGTAAATCATTTTTGTAAGTGTTTTGAATGTTTTAAATTTTTACATTTAGAAATACAAACACATTTGTAGTATAGTTTATTACTAAAGATTCTTTTCTGCCTGCCGGAGGAAGTAGTGACCCCAATCACTACCTGAGGTCATAGAACCTCTGCTCCATCCTGATTCACTGTTACCAAATTTCATTGTCAACTGAAAGTAGAATAGGTCAAGTCATAAAAGGGGCTCCTGTAAATCTGTCTCTGGCAGAGTACATTACTAGCACAAATATGTGTGGTGGAGCAAAACACACACAAATGAAAATCAAAAGGAGATGCCTGATAACATTGGCACAGAATAATATGGTATTAACTCACTGATTAACTTAAGAGGAATCTTCAACAATATTTTATTTAAGAAATATCTGCTTAATTTCAAAATGGAAATATCATTACATCATCGTCATCTCATTTTTGTAAGTATATATAGTTTCCTTGATTACTTAGCTGTGGCGAATGTAGGGAAAAATATCTCCCCCAACTTAAATAATATCACTACTTTTATTTTTCTCATAATCAAGAAATTTTGAAGAGCCTATAAGTTGTAAATTTGTTGGTTGATATTAAAAATTGTTTTATTTCTTCAGTGGTGGATAAAGTCATCTAAAATTAAACATCTTTACACTTAAGTTTTTTTTTGGTTCAGGAATTAAGGTAGTCAACTGTTTAAGTTGGAATATAAGCAGATGGTCAGTGAATTCTCTGTTCAATTCTAAGCCATCCATTTCTGATATTTTCCTATTTAATCTCTTTTTAACCAAAGCAGAGTTAAATCTAAATTATTCACTCTAATTCATTTTAAGCCAGTACTTAATAAATGGCTTCCATAAATCTTGCAATTTAGATTTTAATAGTAATTATCAATGATTACCTTTTTTGTTATTGTGAATAATACAATTTTTAAAGTTTTTTGCAAAACCTTTAAAATCAAAATAATAGCTTTTCAGAAAGTCAAGTCCTGGCACTTGCGGCACTTATGTAAAAAAGTGACAAATTAATGTAATAGTACATAAACAAAATTATTAATAATGAGTAACCAAAGAGGAATTGATTGGCAGGGTAAATCACTTTAAAGCTAAAAGAAATATTTTTGCCTCATTGATCTTCATAGCTTATTGAACAGTTACCATTGTTTATTTTACATCCCTTTGGATGGTGATTGTGCCCCCATGCTAAACTAAAATTGTGGTCAGACTACCTCTACAAAGGAGAAGAGCCAGATAGAATGCAGTATGCAGTAAAACTAAGTTTGGTTTTTAGGTGTTTCTTTTCAGCATAGCTTTTAAAGGGAAAAAACAAAATATAGATTTCTGGAAGGCCATAGGATTAATGCTACAAATTATATTATCTAGCTCCATACACATACCTGAGACATTGTGACAATCAAATGGATGGTGGTTTCTTTCATCATTTTCATTAGCACATGATAGCACCTACTTAGAGATGTACAGGTTTTAATCAACATTCATTTTCAGACACAAATTTTCACATATTAAAGTCTCTCAAAGCAAAATTACCACCAAGTTATTCCGGACTCTTTGTTGCACTGTGGGACCATTTTAAGTTCTTTCATGAGAAAAAATATGTATATATTGATCTTATCTGTTGGCAACTCGGCAACTTACTTCTGTGTATATTTAGTTACTACTTTTGAATGTGTAGAATTGTTTGACATATAGTTCGTATCAGCTTTCTCTCTCTAGGTCTACTTTCAAAGGTGTATTTTCTCTGTATAAACAAAATTCCAGAACTTGTAATTTAGTCTCTTGTCAGAATCTTCACTATTGAGTTATGTGAATTTCAAGACATGTTAAAGTCTCCTAGAAAATTATTTCACTGAGAGACTTACTGTCTTTTATTCTATATACTTTAAGTTATCTCTGTATTTTATTATATGTATATTTTCACATAAATTTAATTATTATTGAAGTTCTGGTTTAACAATTATAAAGAGTTATATCGTGAAATAATTCCTTAAAGAACATTACTATAATTAAAATGATGTAGATCTTATTTAAAAATTTGCATTATTAATTTGTGTCAGGTTTTAATGGCAGTATACATGAACGTCTCTGCAAACAATTCTTTCTGAATGCTTCCGATATTATATATCAATAACTCAGTGCTTTCCCATTTTTGTTTTGACTGCCAATATGGTCTAAATTTCTTGCTAAATGCAAGTAATTAATATGTTCTACATGATATAAACATTTTTTTTGTCCTATTGAATATATGTGAGAGATAAATCATGGATAAACTAAAATAATTCACTCATAAAAAAAGACTATAGAATTAAGCAGATGAATGATACAAGCAACAATATAATGCATTCTGTTCACATGATTTATGGCATTTGAAGGAAAATTAGTATTTTGCAAAGGTATTGATCATGAAAAGTTTATTCATTTAGTATTTTTATCCTCTACCTGAGACAATGATAAAGTGTTACTCTTTTGTTACTTAAAGCACAAGACTTTAAAGTGTTTATATTAGTCCACTACTAAATATCCTAAGGCAAAAAAAAAACAGGAAAAATGGGCTCATTCTTTTTATTCCTCTCAAACATAGTTAAATGGCAAATCCAATTTTGAATACAAAATATTTAGATACTTTCTTTACAAAAATACTTTCACTAAATATTGACTTAGTCTCAATTACCAGTTAAACTATATAAAATAATATAAAATTTTATGGTCAATTTTGAAAAAGAAAAGACTATTTAAAAATCATAGTGAATCACCAAAGATGCTTCTGGTAATATTGTTTTAGTATGACATTTTTCTCTTTATTTAAATCATCTTTTATACATAATAAGCTTAATGGTAGCAGCCTACTTTAGAATTCTTTCAAAAGAGAAAGAAATAGAGAATAGGAAATAGTATTTCTCCAACTGTTTTATTTTTAACTTTTAGATATATCTTTATATACAAATCATTTGAACTCATTTTCCCGTAGTTTTCCAAGTACAAGTTCATATATCTTATAAAAGTAATAGGAGGAAGACATCAAATGAGAATACAAACATGTGGTTCCCTCTTTATCTAGCTCACAAGCCTATGCTAATAGATAGAAATATAGACACTACATGTAGTGGGAACTATGGATTATATAATTAATACAGATTCAAATCCTAGTTCTGCCAGTTACTGGTTTTGCTGCTTCATCCATGTCAAAACACTTCTCTGAGTTTAGTTTCCTCATCTCTAAGTGGAAGTAACAATCCTGTGTTATTGTAGTGTTATGATATCATGAGTTTATATAAGTACTGTGCTAGATCCACAGTGTACATGATTTATAAATACTGTATTTGTCAACCTCATCTCTCACATTTCCTACTTTTAGTATTAGTACAAATATGATGCTACTGTCCCAGCTGACAAGGAACAAGGCTGGAGATTTCTCTTGAAGGAAAACACCATAATATAGACAAAATTAAATCCTAATAAAATATTCTTTTTTTAACATCTTTATTGGAGTATAATTGCTTTACAATGGTGTGTTAGTTTCTGCTTTACAACAAAGTGAATCAGTTATACATATATATATGTTGCCATATCTCTTGCGTCTCCCTCCCTCCCACCCTCCCTATCCCACCCCTCTAGGTGGTCACAAACCACCTAGCTGATCTCCCTGTGCCATGCGGCTGCTTCCCACTAGCTATCCATCCTACGTTTGGTAGTGTATATATTCCATGCCACTCTCTCACTTCGTCACAGCTTACCCTTCCCCCTTCCCATATCCTCAAGTCCATGCTCTAGTAGGTCTGTAAACCTACGACTGGTGTTGGTAATAGATAGAACAGAGTTTTTATATAACCTTGAGAAAATTCTGCCTTTTCAAGGATATTTTGCCTTTACAAGAAAATGTAAAGAAATTGTTTGTGAATACTCAAAAGAACTTCACATGTATATCCAAGTGCTGCTTTATTTCAGGAAATAAATGTCATGCGGGTGCAAATTCTAAACAGAATTTGATACCTGAGATAGACATGAATATGCTTTCCCCCTGTGATGGACACTGAGATCTAGACTAAATTTACTTTGAGTGAACAAAAGATTTGCTAGGAAGAGCTGCACTACAGCAGTATTTTTAGAAATTAATTCTAATTTGTTCTCATGATATTTTCTTTTCCCTGTTCCAGAAAGGCATCTAGTGCTCTTTGTTTGTCTTGTTTTGGGCAGGAATGTTTGTATTTTGAAGAAAAAAAATCTTAAAAATAGCAGATATTATCTTTCCTTGATTTTATTTTGCAAAAGTCTGAGATCTAGAGTGAATTTTGAGGGGAGGGAAATGGGAAGGGGGATGACAGTAAAAAGAAAATGGATATTTCCTCTAACATGGAATGGAGATGGATATTGACAGTCCCACAAGTAGTAAGAATTTAGTCCCCACTCCTTGGGAACATTCTGAGAATGATAATCTCTACCTCAGAAAAGAAGGAGCTGGTGGTGCCTCTAGCAAGGCTGCTCAACAGACAGTGATCAGGACTCCCAGGCTTAGCAGAGCCATTTATTTTCAAAAGATAACACAATGAGATTATCTTCTATGATGATGTCTTACTAAAGTCAGAGAAACTGCCTCAGTTTTTCAGGGATAAATAAATCTAGCTTCTAAGTGACACTAGATAATATGAGGAAGGTCACAATGAATACTGGGTAGTATGGGGTTAGACATCAGATTTGTATTAATTTCATGGGGCATTATCTGGAAACAGATGTTTATGAATCATAATATCTAGCAAGCACATAAATTTAGAGGGCGAGTAAGAGGGATTTTCTGTTTACATATATATTCTGATTATATTTAACTCTTTTATCTAGAGCAAGAGTCCACAGAGATGACATGTTATGGACATCCACCACAAGATTTCAGGCATGAGTTGTGTCCACGTGTTCACTTTTAGAATTTATAGATACTCAAAAAACTGGCTTATTGTACCACATGCGAAAACAACCAAACCAACTTAGCTTTTATCTCTCAGGACTAAGATTTCTGATTTGGAGGTGACAGAGGTAGTAAAAAGATAGGATGCTATGCTTACCTTCTGGATTAAGAATTTAACTGTTTATAGTGAGGTTAAAGAACATCACCTAAATATTGGCACTATGTCTGAATAGAATGATTTTTTAATTCAGCATCATGCTATGTCATTCACAACCCTGAGGTTCAGTCTCTGAAGACACTCTGGCCAAGTTCCTAATAAAAGCAATGTTAAAAATCTAAAAGAGTAAGTTAGGTAAAATAGTTGATAAACTAGAAGTTTTGAAATATACTGAGAATAAGTCCTGTCTTCTTTGTTTCAGAATTTAATGAAATAAGGTTGAAAGTTTTTTGGAGAGATGCCCTTTTCCCCACATCCACCTGATGGCATAAGAGAGAAGGTTCAGCTAGAACTAATTGAGATAAGAGAGTGGCCACAAAAAAAAGGGATTTTTCTCAATTATTAGGCAGCAGGGTCTATTGGCAGCAGTGGAAGCAATGAAGCAATAAGGCCTGGAGATTGGCACCACTGTCTTCTGAGAGAATTTAATAACTTATGCCAGTTACAAAGGAAAAAACCATGAGCATTTCTGGAACCCTAGAAGGAAAAAGAAGGTGCATCTGAGAGCTATGTTCTTTCTTATGGAGACTCTGATCCAGTGTCTTTACTATATTCCATCAGTCAATGTGACGTAGCAAGTATGACTTTATACAAAAATAAAATAAAATATTGTTTTGGTATTCAAAGGGTAGGTACAAATTTTTGCAAAAGACATGATGGATAAGGGCATTAAGTGTAAGTTATTTTTCAAAATATTATATTAGAGGTTTTACTATAAAGGGAGAGATAATAATGATAAGCAATTTAGATTATTCTTCCATGCTTGAAAAACAAATTCCTTTGCTTGGGAAAACTGAAAATGAAGGACTTAGAAAACGTCAATGACTTTTCGATATCCTCAATAAGCAGTATTCACAAGACTGATACTGAAGATGTGAAGAAAGTCAAGTTAGCACCATCTATCTGACTGCTCAGAGAACTCACCTAGCCATCTCTAAACTATCCAGGGTGTAAGATCTGACTGCAGACACCATTGAAGCCACCCTCAGTTTCAGCCACTACAAATGTATTGTGATGGTTAATTTTACGTGTCAACTTTGCTGAGCCATGCCCAGATATTTAGTCAAACATTATTCTGGAGGCTTCTGTGAGCGTGTTTTTGGTTGAGATTAGCATTTTAATCCGTGGGATTTAAGTAAAGTAGACTGTCCTCCATAATGTTGGTAGACTTCATTCAATCAGATGATTGCCTGAATAGAACAAAAACTAGCCTTTCCTGAACAAGAAGGAATTCTGCCAGCTGACAGCCTTGCATGTTGAACAGCAGCATCAACTCTCAGCTCTTCCCCAGGTCTCCAGCCTGCTGGCCAACCCTGCAGATTGTGGATTTGCCAGCCTCCAGAATTATGAAAGTCTCATTGTGAGAAGGAAGTGAAGGCTAAGGTTGAGTTTTATGTGCTGAAGAAGTGCTCCAGGCCAAGCCACCCTACAAAGGCTGGGAGAGGTTTTTCATTTGCTTTTCTCTTTCTCTTTCTCTTTCCCTTTCTCTCTCTGTCTCTCTCTGTCTCTGTCTCTGTCTCTCTCAATCTCTCTCCATTCAAGGAAATATCATTCAAAACTCTAGAAAACACAAACTAAAGAAAGTAAGACTTCAAAAAAACACACTTGAAAAATAATACACATTAAAAAAAATAGCTTAGAAATGTCACTAATTGAACAACCAAACTACAGAAATTAAAAAAAAAAAAAGCTGAGGAGAGGCAATAATCTGATTTTCAGAGTTACCAGTTACCACATTATGTTATTCAAAATGTCCAGAAAGCACAAAGAATGTGAAGAAACAAAGGAAGTATGGCCCATTCACAGAAAAAATGAACAGAAACTTTCACGAAGGAAGAACAATCTTTGGATTTAAAATACAAAATTTTTAAATCAACTAAAATATGCTCAAGGGGCTTCCCTGGTGGCACAGTGGTTGGAAGTCTACCTGCTAATGCAGGGGACACGGGTTTGTGCCCTGGTCCGGGAAGATCCCACATGCTGCGGAGTGGCTAGGCCCGTGAGCCATGGCCGCTGAGCCTGCGCGTCCGGAGCCTGTGCTCCGCAGCGGGAGAGGCCACAGCGGTGAGAGGCCCTCATACTGCAAAAATAAATAAATAAATAAATAAATAAATAAATGCTCAAACAGCTAAAGAAAAGCATAAACCAATCTCTAAAGGAAACCAAGAGAATGATGTATGTGCACATAGAGAATTCTGGAGCTGAAAATTATGAAAATGAAATGAAAAACCCACTAGAGAATTTCAATAGCAGTTTTGAACAGAAGGAAGAAATAATTAGTAGGACTGAGGATAGGTCAATTGAAATTATCCGTTCTGAAAAGCAGAATGAAAAAAGAATGAAGGAAAATGAGCAGCACCTAAGAAAGCTGTGGGACACATGAAGAATGCAAAGCTTTTAAGTTTAATTAGGTCCCATTTGTTTATTTTTGTTTTTATTTTCATTAGGAGGTGGATCGAAAAAGATCTTGCTGCAATTTATGTCAAAGCGTGTTCTGCCTGTTTTCCTCTGTTTTAAAATATCCGACCTTACATTTAGGTCTTTAATCCATTTTTAGGGAGTATAGTTGTGTATAGTTTTAGGGAGTGTTCTAATATCATTCTTTTACATGTAGCTGTCCAGTTTTCCCAGCACCACTTATTGAATGAGACTGTCTTCTCTCCATTGTATATCCTTGTCTCCTTTGTCATAGATTAGGTGACCATAGGTGCGTGGGTTTATCGCTGGGCTTTCTATCCTATTCCATTGATCTATATTTCTGTTTTTGTGCCAACTAATAAGGACCTACTGTATAGCACAGGGAACTCTACTCTATACTCTGTAATGGCTTATATGGGAAAAGAGTCTAAAAAAGAGTGGATATATGTATATGTATAACTGATTCACTTTGCTATACACCTGAAACTAACACAATATTGTAAATCAACTATACTCCAATAGTATAACTTTTCTTTTGGTTTGAAATACATAGTTTTATCATTCAGATGTGCTACGTTCAGGATAAAATTCTTCTAGATTTTAGTATCTGAGGTGTAGCCTCAGGTGCATCCTATATTTACATCAGCGCTCTGTACCCGATAAGAGGCTTTTAAAATTGTTTTTAACAATGATATTCAGACTCTGGAGTAATAGCACAAAGTAAAGTGATCAATCAAATGTAAACCTTGACATTTCCTGAAATACCACCATAAAACCAAAGAGACATTGTGGAAATAGCATGTGATTTGTCTATTATGACACACTGCACTTTTGGGAACTGTGCAAACTAACTAATCAAAATGATTTAACACTTTTGTTTTTTACTCTTTTGGAAACTTCTAATAAACTTTTCAGTATCTATTAAACTAGAAATTAGTTTTCACTCACTATCTACATAATAATTTTTTAAAAATAAATTTTACTCCTTTGGCTCCTTGAATTCTTGTTCATGCCCAACCTTCTTGAATCAGTCCAAAACAAATGCTGGGCCCAACTACCATTTTTGGATCCTATAAAGACACATCCTTGATTTTGGGATTTAAAATTAACTAAGCTTTGGACTAGTAGTACAGGAACTTGTCAGTAGACAATTATTATAATTCCAAGAAAAAGACAAGGGAATGCAGTTCAGATATGATATTGAAAGAGTACATGTATGAACAGGCTAAGAGAAAATAAGAAGACACTTTTTAGCCTCAAAACTAGAAGTTATACTTTGTCTTCTATTAGATTTCTTACATGAAGACACCTCTAAAAGTAGCAAGGGTTCATAGGTGCCAGGAAGCTGAATAAAAGTACATAATATGATCTAGTTTAACATTTTGGCTACCCAACAGCATCATACGCATTTATTTTCAAACTTACACTTTCACAGTACATTGTTTGGGCCAGATTCTCTCTTATCTCTCATCCAACAGAGAATAGATACATATGAACTATTAATCGATTTCAGTGATCAACAAAAGATCAATTAATTGCTACCTGCATTGCTTATTGGCTGAATTAAACAAGCCAAATAAAAAATGAAAGATAATTTTATACATAGTAGTATGTATATGTCAATCCCAATCTCCAAATTTGTCCCTCACTCCTCTCCACTTACACACTGGTAACCAAAAGTATTTTTTCTACATTTGTAACTCTATTTCTCTTTTGTAGATAAGTTCATTTGTACCCCTTTTTTTAGATTCCACATATAAACGATATCATGATATCTGTCTTTCTCTGACTTTGCTCAGTATGACAACCTCTAGGTCCATCCATGTTGCTGCAAATGACATTATTTTGTCCTTTTTTATGGCTGAGTAATATTCATTTGTATATAGGTACAACATCTTTATCCATTCCTCTGCTGATGGGCATTTAGGTTGCTTCCATACTGTCTCCATAGTGGCTGTGCCAATTTACATTCCCACCAGCAGTGTAGGAGGGTTTCCTTTTCTCCACACCCTCTCCAGCGTTTGCTTTTAGACTTTTTGATGATGGCCAATCTGACCAGCATGTGTGGTGATACCTCATTATAGTTTTGATTTGCGTTTCTCAAATAATTAGTCATGTTGAGCATCTTTCCATGTGCTTTTTTGTCCATCTGTATGTCTTCTTTGGAGAGATGTCTATTTAGATCTTCTGCTCACTTTTTGATTGGGTTATTTATTTATTTATTTATTGATATTGAACTACATGAGCTGCTTGTATATTTTGGAGATTAATCCCTTGTTGGTTGTTTCATTTGCAAATATTTTCTTCCATTCTGAGGGTTGCCTTTTAGTCTTGTTTATGGTTTCCTTTGCTGTGCAAAAGCTTTTAAGTTTAATTAGGTCCCATTTGTTTATTTTTGTTTTTATTTTCATTAGGAGGTGGATCGAAAAAGATCTTGCTGCAATTTATGTCAAAGCGTGTTCTGCCTGTTTTCCTCTGTTTTAAAATATCCGACCTTACATTTAGGTCTTTAATCCATTTTTAGGGAGTATAGTTGTGTATAGTTTTAGGGAGTGTTCTAATATCATTCTTTTACATGTAGCTGTCCAGTTTTCCCAGCACCACTTATTGAATGAGACTGTCTTCTCTCCATTGTATATCCTTGTCTCCTTTGTCATAGATTAGGTGACCATAGGTGCGTGGGTTTATCGCTGGGCTTTCTATCCTATTCCATTGATCTATATTTCTGTTTTTGTGCCAACTAATAAGGACCTACTGTATAGCACAGGGAACTCTACTCTATACTCTGTAATGGCTTATATGGGAAAAGAGTCTAAAAAAGAGTGGATATATGTATATGTATAACTGATTCACTTTGCTATACACCTGAAACTAACACAATATTGTAAATCAACTATACTCCAATAAAAATGTTTAAAAATAAATTTTAAAAAATTCAAAAAAGAAGAAAGACAAGATATAAAATATAAAAGTAGTAGAAAGGAAAAATGAAATGAGGAAAACAGAGTCAGAAAATTTCTGTGAACCCTTTGGATTCTCCTCTAGGACCCAGAAAAAAGCCTCAACTGGATTTAAACTGTTTTATGACATACACTTCTCTGGTAACGAATTTACTTAGTTCTGCTAGGTGAATCCAATGGGCAGCCATTGGAAGACATCCAAAACTGTTAGAGAAGTTTAATGAAAATGTAAAATCATGATTTTTACACAAATATACAAATGAATACCTGTTAAAGTTTTTATTTAACTATAGTGAGGGAGTCAAGGAAATATTTTAACAGGTTAAAAGGAGAATTCAACGAAACACACTTAGAGAACAGGAATACATAAATAAATGTAAAAATGGTCACAGAACTAGATTGTTTCATAGTCAGGGAAATAAGTCAAATGAAACTCCATCAGAAAGGACAGAGTTTATATAGAAAAGAATTTGTCTATAAGAAATAGTAGTTTTGCTTCACTACCAGATATCTGTAATTTACAGAATTGTGAAATAGTTTCTGTAAAATAAGAAATATAATATGGAATGGTATTCTATAGACAATGCATAGTATTCAATGAAGCCTGAATTTTTTTCCAATGAATTCTTTGTAGATTATGTGGTGATATTATAGCACTCTATTTCCCTATTTTTATATTTAATCTTTTAGTGATATCTATCTATAGAATTATTTGTCTATAACCTTGTCTCTAGAAATATGTCATTCCTTGACCCTTTTTCAAACTCTATTTTTCTAAAACATGAGAATAACCAAAGAGTCAATCAGAACAACTTGTCAGTTTCACCTCTACTGTAGTATGTTTAAATGTAAATGTTTAAAAATTTTTCATTATGAGTCTTTCTTTTTGCATGTAAGCTGAAACTAAATTGTCTAACATACTCTGATTTTCTAAAAGCCTGAAAATAAACATTTTTTAGGAAACAAAGAGTAATATTTCTACAGCATTCAAATCTATCAAAGCTGAACAGCTTAATGAGTATTCTCATAAAATGATTAATCAAAACAGTTTTCTTCATCTTTATTTGCCCTTAAAATATTAGAAAAGGTCAAAATTTAAAAATCAGGGAAAGGAAAAAATGGCATACTAATTGTATACTAATTTAAGCCTAGAAGAGAATTTTTTCAATCTGGAAAATTTTCATCAAAATAATAAATTTTTTTTATAGCTTTGGAGATTAACATAAATTTGTTCAATACTTAACTCAGATGCTTGACTTCTAAGAATATTGTTTTAAAAACAATTATTATGTAATGTAACTTTAGAATGGAAATATAATTTACATCTTAAGCCTGGAGGCACTCTAAAAATAGATATATATTTGTATTGTTTCAGATTAACATAATTTATTAAATACTAAATTTTATCACAATGATAACTGAATTTTGGCATAGTGAATTACTTCATTTTCTAATTGCATTGTTTTATAATGGCATCTGGTACAGATATTCCTTGAAGTGTTAATAAAAGTAATAGTTTCAATAATTTGCCATGAAAAGAGACTTCCTTCTAACCCTTTTTTTCCAATCAATAGAAAACAATGATAACTGGCCTTCAATGCACATAAAATGCTATACATTGTTGAGATTTTCAGATTGGTTTGTCCTCTTATTCTTCTTACAAGTTTTCCAGTTTTTGTTTTGTTTTGTTTTCAGTTGTTAGAATAAAAACAATCTTATTAGACACATTTACTCCTAGATGTAAGTATATGAGAATAATAACTGTTCAGGGACATCTATAATTTAAAACTGAATGGCTGCTTACATAAATAAAAGTCTCCAATTTGTGTTACTTCAAGCTCTGGTGAAGGTTTGGGAGAAATTTTTCTACTGTTCTGTAAATCCTCTTATTTAACCAGAAGTTAATTTGTATAATAACATTTGGATGCTATATACCTATTCTTTTACATTATGGTAAGCAAAATAAGATACTAATCAGAAAATACTATGGTAGGTGTTTTATATTCACATACACTGAAGGATTTGGGTTAGGATTCTAACTAGGGCTGTCAGGGTAACTAGGTGCTATGTCTCCTCTAGCACTTACTAGCTACAAATATTTGGTAGGTCAGTCAACATGTTTCCTTATAGATAAAGTAGAAATTATACTGATATCACAAGATTCTTCTGAATACACTGCAGTGTTTTTCAAGATTTCTTGAAAACAATTAGCTGCAGAACATTGTTTTTAACAAATTATTGTATAATATAAATTCCCAGAACATAAGTAAATATTTTGCAGAGATGCTCCATTTCAGGGGTAAGCAAAGGTTTTCTATAAGGGGCCAAAGAGTAATATTTTAGGCTTTCCAGATCACATGTTGTCTGCTGCAGCTACTCTGGTCTACAATTGTAGAATGAAAGCAGCCATAGACAATCAATGAAACAATGACTGTGGCTGTATTCCAATAAAATTTATTTATGGGTACTGAAATTTGAATACCATAGAGATTTCCTTTGTCATGGAATATTAGTTTTTGACAATTATCAAATTATAGTTATGTAATAAAACATTTTAAACATGCAGGTCATACAAAATAGACAATAAGACTGAGTTTTGGTGGGGGAGGTTGACCTAATATTCCTCCTATTTGGCTTCTTCCTCTTTTGTCAGGGAGGCCCCTTCATAATCCCTAGAAAACTTCACAGGGAATTATTTGAAAGTCAATGGTATAATGCATCTGAGTTACATAATTTGTAAAACCCTAGACAACTAGTCATTGTTTCATTAAATTATTATAAAAATAATATATTCCAAGCTTCAACTTGGAAGTTTATATTTTTGCTATTAAAATAATCTTTGAAATAATTCCTTAAATTTAAGAATTCAGGCTGTTAAAATAGACTTGATTTTTATGTTTATCAGTAAAGATAACTAACACAATAGATTAGTTACATTAATATTTACACATTTTTTAATTGCTTCATGAGCTCAATGAGAAAAAAGACTGAGTCATATCCAGCTTTCTATTTCCATTACCTAAGAGAGTACTTGGCTTTCAATATGTTGAAATTTAAAAGTTAATTAAATTACAGATAGCAATATATTCACTTGAAATGAGGTTTATTTTATTATAGTATTATAGTATTATGGTTTGTCAATATAGCAAAACTATGTTTATATTTTACAAAAATGTAAGCACTTTATAAGTAGATGTAAAGCAGAAGTAGAAGGAGCTGGACTTCTACCAGCTTAGATTTTTATTCTTTAAATTGGCATATGACCCTTGGTGATCCACTAGACCTCTTTCAGCTCTAGTAGTCCATGAAAGTAGCTAATGTCTATTACTTCTTTTTAATATAATGACTTTTAGTTATGGCATGGGATATATAACATAAGCGATAAGGAGTGAAACTTTCTTAATTAAATGACAAACTACAAACTGAATTTGCATTAATTATTTTTCTTAAAGCATTGTCCTAATTCTAGAAATTAGCCCAAGTTTAAAATGTAAATATGGGTTCTCTATATTTCTTCACTTTCTTTCATCTCTCAAATTCCTCTTATTTTTCATTCTAAATTGTATTTTCACCTTACAAAATTGATCTTTGTTTCAACTGGACTGAATCACACTCTATCTTCCTGAAATCAGGTTTTATTTAGAACAAAGAAGTTACATTCCATAAAGAGGTTAGGAATTGCATTAGTTAGCATATAATTGTGGCTGCTCTGAGAATTCCAAAACCACAGTGACTTAATTAAGAAGTTCATTTCTATCTCATATGAAAACCTAGGCTGATAGGGCAGCTCTGTTCTCCGAATAGAACAAGGCTACTACTATTTTTTTGTTTGTTTTTGCTCCTCTATCCTTATGGTGCTCTCTATTCACATAGTCCAAGATTGCTCATCACATATCCCCAGTGTAATCCATGATAAGGGAAGAAGAAGAACTTGGGCAATCATACCCTCTATTATAAATATATGAGCTAGACATTTCATACATCCCTCCTGCTTCTGCTCACATTGACTAGTAATTAGTCACATTGTGGGCCTCACTTCAGAGGAGGCTGAGTAATACAGGCTTATTCTTAGCAGCCATGTGTTTGCTCAGCATTTAGGTTATATTACCGTGTAGGTGAAAGGAAGAATGGATGATTAGGGATAATAAGCTGTGTCTGTCACAAGTATATGTAGGATTTGATTAAATAAAGTTTTGTGTGAAGAGATAAGACAGACTTCAGAATAAGAGGGAAACTTAAAGTTACCATCAAGGAAAACAAAGCAGCAAACTGTAATGTAAGCATATAATAGGAAGAAATTGGTAGAGAGCAATAATGATTAATATATGGTAGAATTCAATAGCTCTATGATTCTAAGGAGAATTCTTTTGTTAAGTTAATTTATTGCCAATACACGTTTAAAGCCTTCCCTTGGTTTTCTTAGCTCAGAGATTATAAATCAATATTTTGTGTAATTTCAACACGAACTCAAGTATATTTAAAATGGGAACGTAACATTTTGAGAAAGTGATCTGACCAAGCGCTCTGACAAAGCACTTCTAGTCGTAAGCGCAAACAAAATCTCCACCCCCTTCCACCCAGAAACCACAACATTTAATGAATTGGTGTGAGGTGGGGCTAGTCCCCACTAACCTTCACACCCCCATCTAGGTGTTAGTGGGGCTAAGTAGGGAGTTGAGCCTCTACCTCTATCTGTCATCAACAAAGTGGAATGAAGTGAAGTGAGTCAGGGTAGTAGACACTATTTTCCCCCTCTCCTGGTGTCAGCAGAGCCACATGGAGAACTAAGCTTCTCACCTCCACCCCATCAAGGAGGAAGAATGAAATGGTAAGAAGTGGAGTAATTGGCACTCTGCTTCCCCTCCATGTCATTAGGGCCTGGCAGGGAACTAACTTTCTGCCCCAACCATGCACCAATAGAGTGGTATGAGTAGCTCTCCACTTTCCCTCTCCCTATTGGACACTGGGTCCACAAGGGAGCTCTTAGAGGAAGTGAGATAGTGCAAATTTGTGGCCCACTTTCACTGGAAAGTTTTCAGCATGATGGAGAGGTAGCTGAACTTTCACCCCATCTGTCTGCAAGGAGGCAGTATGAATCTTCATTCCACTTTTGCTGGGGCCCAGGGCCCAGTGGAAAGCTACATATATATACTTACCACTCACTCATGCTACAACTTAAAAGAAGGATTGACTACTGAAATCAAAAGATTTTTAATATGGATCCAGTGTCTCATAAAAATAATATCCTAAATATCCAAACTACAATCAAAAGTCACTGGTCACACAAATAATCAGGAAATCACAACATAAATGAGAAAAAACAATCAACAAATGACAACACCAAGATGATGCAGATTTTGGAATTATCTGACAAGAGTTTTAAAGCAACCATTATAAAATTGATTAAACAATTAACTATGAAATATTTTGAAACAAAAGAAAATCAATAAGTATCAAAGAAATAGAGGTCATAAAAATAAGTAAGCGAAAATTATGGAGCTAAAAAATACAATAGCAGAAATTTTAAAACTCAGTGGATGCCCTGGATAGTAGAGTGAAGATGAGTTAATGAGCTTGAAGACAGATCAATAAAATTTACACAATATGATAAAAAGACAGTCTTGAGGACCTGTAAGACACTAACAAAAAAACTATATCCCTATAACCAGAGTCCCAGAAGGAGAAGACAGAGCAATGGGGACTGGAAAAGTATTCAAAGATGGAATGACTAATTCCTAAATTTTGTTAAACATATAAAGATTTAAGAAGTTGAGTGGATAAATCAAAATAATCCATGATGAGACTTATCATATTGAATTTCTGAATATTGAAGACAAAGTCTTGAAAAGCAGTAACAGAGAAACTAAAATATTACTTATAGGGAAACACCAATTAAAACAGCAGTGGATTTCTTGCAAGTGACATGATGGAGGCCAGAAGGAAGAGGCCGAATATTTTTTAAGCACTGAAATCAAGAACTATCAATAGTGAATTTTATATTAAGTGGAACAATCCTTCAGGAATGACTGGGGAATAAAGACATTTTCAGAAGAAGGAAGACTAAGAGAAAGGAAGGGAGGTTGATGTGGTTATAACACAGGAAACTTCCTGATGATGTTGCTTTTCTGCATTCTTATCGCATCTAACTCAATATTCTGGTTGTGATTTTTTATTACAGTTTTGCAGGATGTTATCATTAGAGTAAACTGTGTAAAGAGTATACAGGATCCCTATAATAAGATGATTAATTGGGATTTGGTTCTCTAAACTGGGAATGAATTCAAGATTGTTTAGTTCTTAATCTGGATATGGAATGATACTTCAGTTCTGTCTGTCGTTACTTTACCATAGGAAGGGGAACTAAAAACTCCTTGTTGTTTGCCTCCATCTCTGCCCATCAAAACAGAATTCAGAGTGAAAATACAACACATATTATATATTCAGACTCTTTATTATTATTATGTTAGTAAAATGGTACTTAAAAAAGAAATAAATATTCAGTTATTGGGTGACTAAGCTTTGCAAACAAGTAAAGGTGGGGATGCACAACTATGTGTCAGAGTGCAGGAAAATCCAGGATAACCATGAAATATTCTTCTAAAGTATCCATTTTAATCAGTGAAACTAATTTGAAACCTCCATTATGTATTTTTCATTGTAGATCAACTACTTCTACAACATTACTGGTTCATGGGCTCTGATGCATAATATTACAAAGTTCGGGTAACTCCTCAAGTGTTGCTCTTATATGGAAATGGAATTTATAAATTAAGTATAATTCTGTCCACTGAAGAAATATTTTAATTCAGCTCTCAGTTAGTTATGAGTCATGTACCTCTTCCAGGAGACATCAGCTAAATAAGTAAGTAATGCTCACAATGAATAATTATGAGACCCTTTCAATAAGACAATATTGAATAATGTCTCACAGGAACTTAGATACCATTTTGAACTATAATTATTGCTTACTATTTCTTTAATTAAAGTATGTATGCATTCAGCCCCCCAAAGATTTTCTCAGCTTGATGTATTTTACTCTTTTGCTAAACTTATGTTATTAGTTTTAAATTATCTCATGTTACAGTAATTATTCTATGTTATTTTCTGAAAACCAAATCTGTCAGAGGACTGAAATGCTCCAACTGAAGAAGGTGAGAACAAATCTAGCAGAAAAAAATAACAGAAAAAAAATATCCGCAGACTAATAAGGGAAGATCAACATTTTAGGTATAAAACATGACCTAAAACAGTCTGATGTTATTGTCAAAGAGGCCCCTTCTTTCCTGAAGACAGTGGGTTGGAAAAGCTTTTGAAGCGTTAACTCAGCTTCTCACTTACACTCTTATCCAGGAAATCTATCTGCAAAGCTAACTGAACTCATTTTCAAGGACTGCTCATTGTAGAGATAGATTTTATGTGCAACAAAGCAAATGTAATTACAGGAGAAAGCATGTCCTGAATTTTCAGCTCTATAAAAGCCATGCTTTATTTACAAATTTAGACTGACTGAAACCATGATCAAAGTTTAAATGTAAAAGTCTAGGTTAATGAGAGTAAAAAGTCAAGTGTTAAGAAAAAAATTATAATCATCTTATAGTACCAACTAGCGTGATGTCATTTGCTAAGTTATCAAAGCAGAATAAGTCTTTTTCAACAGTGATGCTGAGGGATAACTTAAATATGGCTTTGGATATCCTTGTTTTTTATAAAATAAAAATACGTAATAAAAACATTCATGTTTGCAAACAAGCAAAATTCCCTGGTGCCAGGAGAATAAGAATTGGCAACCAACATGAAGTGAATAAGTAAGAAGTAAGGTATATTAATTGATTAATCAATTAATTAATTTTACATTAAAGTGATGTTGTGAAAATAAAAGGAGAAGACCTGTAAAAAGCAGGGCATAGGGTATATCACAACAATAGAACTAGATGGAGATTAGGGGAAAAAAATATCTGTGGATGTGATCTAAACATAGATTTGTTGGATGACAGATGGCATTTTGACCTTTAGCCAAAAAGACTAGTCAAAGCAGGAATAGCCAAAGAGGGCTGCTGGACAACTTACCTGGCCAGGATCAAGAAGCCAGTGGAGCTGAGCCAACAATGGGGAAGGCTGCACAACACATTTCTTGGGTGAAGAAGACATTCCTTGTTCTTCTTTGGCTGGAGATACAAGAACTTCCACTACGCCTCAAGGTTTTCAGAATTCTCATCCATAAAACCAAATACCACCCGACTCTGAGCTAACCCTAATGTAACACAACTGAGGTCAGAGACCTTGACACTCAGAGGGGCAGAGGTGTTAGGAAAAGGGAAGAGGCAGCATCAACACTTGGATGGTACTTGCCAGTAGATTAAACCTCAATTATAACATTCCTTATATTTGTAATATATGAAATTTCCTCATATGTAACAAAATTCCTTACATCTAAGCCAAGAAAAATAAAATGCAAGACACACAAGACAGATTAAATAATGAATAGTATCTTCTTAGAAACAAAGATTACATATTTCAAAACTCTTCTGCCTTCCATGTAAAATGAATTATGGCGTGCTCCGGATTAGATAAGTTGCCTAGAGCCCTGCTTCACTCTGCACTGTGAAGATATTACGTTTCATGCCACACTTGGAATTTCTAAGCAGAAATTGTTCTTCTAACATTAATATTAATGAAGAGGAGAAAATTCTGAAGAAAAACATTGGCCACTAGACAAATAGCTAGATTCCCTGTTTTAAAGAGAAAGTTTTGCCTAAAATAGTCTCTTCAGAATCTCATCGTTTATCTACAAATATAATAATACTTTGCCTGGCAAAAAATGAACGTTCAAAAAATTTAAATTAACATTAAACAAACATTTACAACAGAGAAATTCAAGAAGAATTGTGGACTTAAAAAAACAAAACAAAAACTTTATCCCTTTATCCGTAAGATGTTACGGAAAAAACCTGAACGCCGAATGAACATTTTGGCCAACCCAATAGTAAACTGTAAATGTACTGTAACTATTGGATGCCATGAGCAAGGTGGGAGGACAGTGACAAGAAGAAAATTTCTTGGAAATAAAAGTAAAACGCTTTAAATTTTATAGGCATGTATCAAAATCTATTTACATAGATATAAATCTTTTAAAAATATATAAAGCAAGGGCACATTTGGGGATGTTCTAGAGTTACACCTAGTATTAATATTAGATATTCTAATATTGTATTTGAGATCTCAAGCATTTAAAAATATTGCTTTATACATTTTTTTCTCTTAATACAAATAAAAGCAACATATTGGTGAAAAAATTCCGATTATTAGATTATACTGATATATATATATATACCTATATCTATATATAAGGATGTTAGAAATGACCATAAATCACCAATTTGCATATAAATATTAATGTTATACAATTTATACTCTTACAGTCATTATACCTAAACTTTTAAAGCTAAATAACAACAGTGTACCATATATTTTTTTTACAAATGGTCAGAATGTCCTCTAGAAAGCTTGTATCAACTTCTGCTTCCATAAATGTTTCTAATTCCATACAGATTTGGAAATATAGGATTATTAATGCATAGTAAGTAATATCTTGCTTAGTTTGAATGCCTTTATCTCTGCAAATTTTTTCACCGCCCTCCTCTGTCCTTCTAACCTCAACATGCCAACTCTTTGAAATTTTGGCCTGAGTTTTGACCTGCTACTGACACTTCCAGGGGTTGAGCTCTTAGCTGGCTCTTGTAGCACCAATTTATTCCTTTACCCTGTCAGACTCAGGATTGGTGACAGCCTCCTACTCTTGCTGGTCTAGAGTTAATAGTTCTTGGTTGTTTTTCTGTGAACATACCTAAGAATACTTAGGTCCTTTATTGAATTCTTTTTGAAGTCCAGCTGTGTGATCATATATATTCCTTGATTATTTCTATGTATTGATTTCTGTCTATAATATTCTTGGCCCTTGTTTTTTTTTAACCTGAATATTTATCTTTATTGACCTATTTTTTTCCTTTCTCATGTTGTTCTTTTATTCTAAACTTGTTTATACTTGGACTTTTTGTTTTGTCTTGATTGTGTTTGCTTTGCTATAAAATGTATTATAGTTTTCTCTCATCACATTGATCATGTATAATTTATGACATTTATTTTGGAATAAGGATTGATATTGTTTTCTACTCCTCAGTAGCACCACCCCACCTAGTTATCGTAACCTAACATCATTTACAAAAGAATTTATTATTCTCAGAATCACTACATACCTCCATATATGCTAGTTTATTTAAATGTCACATTTACTATATCTTTTAAGTGGTTATTTTATGAAAAGAATTGTTAAAATTCTGAGAACTTACCCTATTTATGGGTAACAAATTAGCTTGACCCATGATGGTGTAAGACACAAGTATCCTGGGATGGAGACTATTGTTCATGATGCTGCAAGCAGCCTGAGCTCCATGTTTGTGTCAGGTCTCCTTGACAGCAAGTAATAAGGGAGAGTGGAGGAGAGCCCAGATAGATGCTGTGCATAAAGTGGGTTTGCATCATTCTTGGAGCTGAGAAACTCCAAGCTAAGGAATTATGAATCTTTTATAAATGGCTCAAAGAAAACATTTTCTTTATTATACTGTACAGTAAACAAATGTGACCTGTTCTCCAAAGGGAGACACTATTTCAATCTTCCAAAGCTGTTTGTTATATAAACATCCTTGAAAATATAGTTAAGATACTAGATGCTACTAGATATGAGACGTGCAGATGTGCAATAAATCCATGGAGAACAAACTAGCAACATTAAAATATGTAAGTAAATAACTGATATGGGGTGCAAATTTTGTCATTAACCACACTCTGAACGTTTTAAATTACTTTTTTTAACTTTACACAGCTAAATTTCTTAAATTTAGGTAGACAAATCAGCCACAGATACTTATATTTTACTTCCTATTTAAAAAATCTATATAGCAAATTTCATTTCTCTTATCCGATTACAGTCATCACAATTTTCAAAAAAGATTTTAAGCAGTGTAGTGCTAATAATCAGTAAGTGTATGTTCTTCACTTTAATGAGAATATGACTAGATTTTCATCCTTAGGCATAATTGCTGCTTGGTGATACATAGATGAAAACACACAAACATAGATATACGCACTGATATTCCTTTATCAGACTGGAATGTTCAACTCTATTCATTACATACTAAAACTTTAACTGGGCTCATAGCTAAAGTTCAGGAGATTTCTCCTTTCTAGCATCCTAAATTTTTTTTTTCTTTTTGACAGAAATAAAACTAAGGGAAATTCTTACCTTCAAGTAAGTATTTCTTTACTACTAAATATTTCTAAACTCTCCTTATAAAGTTTAAAAAAGACTATGAAATACAGTGAAAGGTTATGGTTTTGGAATTTTTTGTTTCTAAAACATATTCTTTTATTTCTAAAATATTTGCTGATAGCCAGCTATGCGTCTTGAGGGCACTGGCACTCTCACACTTCCTTTTACCTCTGCTCCACACACATCTCAGATTTATTCGTTAGTCATCATTTTATGATGACATTTCTCATGGCATTTTATACTTTTATATAATCATGAGTGACAAAAATGTTTAATTTCTTCATATTTTTATCATGTTAATCTGTGCTCATTAGCAGTCATCTTATCTCATATTTTTTCTTTACATTTTCTATTTTTAGTCTTTTTTTTACCCTGTCTCAATTTAATTGCTAAAAGAAGTTTATCTTATCCTTAAAAACAGTTTATATATATGTTCATGTTTGTGAATGTCTGTGTATTGTTTTTATATTTGAATGAAAACTTGGCTGAGTAAAATGTTCTTAAGACCACACTGTTTTTTTTTTCTTTAAGAACTCTATTATTGAATAATAATATAAATATTATTTTAATTTAAATATGGTTTATATATAATATTATGTTAAGTTCAGGTGTACTACATAATGATTTGACATTTGTATACATTATGCAATAATCACCACGATAAGTCTAGTAGCCATCTGTCCCCATACAAAGTTATTACAATATCATTGACAATATTCCTTATTCTGTATATTACACCCTAGCAACTTATTTATTATATAAGTGGAGCTTTACACCATTTAATCCCCTTGACCTATCTTTTCCTGCTCCCTAAGCCCCCTCCCTCTGGCAAACACCTGTTTGTTCTCTATACCTGTGAGTCAGTTTTTATTTTGTTTTGTTTCTTTTGATTTTTAGATTCCTCATAAAAATTAGATCATACAGTATTTGTCTTTCTCTGACTTATTTTACTTGGATAATACACTCTAGATCCATGTTGTCACAAATTGTAAGATTTCATTTTTTTGGCTGAGTAATATTCCATTGTATGTATGTATGTATGTATGCACACACCACATCTTTATCTATTTGTCTATTGATGGACACTTAGGTTGCTTCCATACCGTGGTTAACATAAATCACGCTGCAATGAACATTGCATGGCTAATGTAAATAATGCTGCAATGAACACTGCAGTGCATCTGTCTTTCAAATTAGTGTTTTTATTTTCCTTGAGTAAATACTCAGAAATGAAATTTCTGGATCATATGGCAGTTCTATTTTTAATTTTTTGAGTAACTGTCATAATGCTTTTCCATAGGGGCTACACCACTTTGCAATTCCATCAACAATGTACAAGGGTTCCTTTTTATCCACATCCTTGTGAACACTTGTTATTTGTTGTCTTTTGAGGATAGCTGTTCTGATAGGTATGAGGTAGTATCTCATTGTGGTTTTGATTTGCATTTCCCTGGTTACTGATTTTGAACATCTTTTCATATGTCTGTTGGCCATCTGTATGTCTTTATTGGAAAAATGTCTCTTCAGGTCTTCTGCCTAATTTTTAATCAGGTTGTTATTTTAATGAGTTGTATGAGTTACTTGTATATTTTGTGTATTACATCCTTATCAGATATATTGTTTGCAAATATTTTCTCCCATGCAGTAGACTGCCTCTTCATTTTGTTGATAGCTTCCTTTACATTTATTTATTTATTTATTTTTAAATTTTTTATTTGGCGCATCTTAGTTGCAGTATGTGGGATCTTTCATTGAAGTGCGAGGGCTCTTCATTGGGTTGCATGGGCTCTTTGGTTCAGCATGAGGGCTTCTCTCTAGCTGTGTCATGCGGGTCTTTCTCTCTGTAGTTGTGGCATGTGGGCTCCAGAGCATGTAGGCTCTGTAGTTTGCAGCACACAGGCTCTCTAGTTGAGGTGTGTGGGCTCAGTAGCTGTGGCGCACGGGCTTAGTTGCCCCACGGCATGTGGGATCTTAGTTCCCCGACCAGGGATCGAACCCATGTCCCCTGCATTGGAAGACAGATTCTTTACCACTGGACCACCAGGGAAGTCCCACAATAAGCTTTTTAATTTGATGAAATTCCTTTTTGTTTCCCTCACGTGAGGAGACATATCCAAAAAATATTGGTAAGACCACTTGTAAGCCTGTACTGCCTGATTTCTTCTAGGCATTTTATGCTTTCAGGTCTCATATTTAAGTCTTTAATCCATTTTGAGTTTGTTCTTTTATGTGGTGTGAGAAAGTAGTCCAGTTTGATTGTTTTGATGGTAGATGTTCATTTATTAAAGAAGCTGTCTTTACCCCATTATATATTCTTGTCTCCTTTGTTGTAGATTAATTGACAATAAGTGTGTGGGTTTATTTCTGGGCTGTCTTCCATTGATCTATGTGTCTGTTTTTTGCCACTGCCATACTGTTATGATTTCTGTATCTTTGTAGTACAGTCTGAAGTCAGGGAGCATAATACCTCCATATCTTCTTTTTTTTCAAGATTGGTTAGGCAATTTAGGGTCTTTTGTGGTTCCATATGAATTTTAGGATTATCTGTTCTAGTTCTGTGAAAAATATCACGGGTATTTTAATAGGAATTGCATTTAATCTATAGACTGCCTTGAAAAGTATGGTCATTTTAACAAGAGTAATTCTCCCAATCCATGGGCACAGGCTATCTTTCCATTTGTTTATGGTGTCTTCAGTTTTTTTCATTAGTGTCATGTAGTTTTTCAAGCACAGGTCTTTTACCTCCTTAGATTTATTCCTAAGTATTGTATTTTTTTTTGATGCTATTGTAAATGGGATTGTTAATTTCTCTTTCCAGTAGTTCATTTTTAGTGTACAGAAATGCAACAGATTTCTGTATATTAATTTTGTATCCTGCAACTTTACTGAATTCATTTATTAGTTCAAATAATTTTTGGTGATGTCTTTAGGATTTTCTATATATAGTATCATGTCATCTGCAAACACTGACACTTTTACTTCTTCCTTTCCAATGGGGATTCCTTTTATTTATTTTTCTTATCAGATTTCTGAGGGTAGGACTTTCAATACTCTGTGGAATAAAAATGGCAAAAGTGGGCATCCTTGTCTTGTTCCTGATCTTAGAGGAAATGCTTTCAGCCTCTCACTACTGAGCATGATGTTAGCTGTGAGTTTGTCATATATGGCCTTTATTATGTTGAGGTGTGTTCCCTCTGTACCCACTTTGCTGAGAGTTTTTATCACAGATTTTTGTTGCACCTTATCAAGTGATTTTTCTGCATCTATTGAGATCAATATATGATTTTTGTTCTTCAATTTGTTAAGGTGGTGTATCATATTGATTGATTGATTTTTTAAATATTAAATTATTTAGATATTGCATCCCTCAGATAAATGCCCCTTGATCATGGTGTATGATTCTTTTAACCTACTGTTGAATTTGGTTTGTTAATATTTTGTTAAGGATATTTGTATCTATGTTCATCAGTGATATTGGCCTGTAATTTTCTTTTTTTGTGGTGTCTTTGCCTGGTTTTGGTATCAGGGCCTAGTAGAATGAGTTTGAAAGCATTCCTTCTTCTTCAATTTTTTGAATAGTTTGAGAAGGATAGGTGTTAACTCTTCTTTAAGTGTTTGTTGGAATTCACCTGTCAAGCCATCTGGTCATGGACTTTTGGGTTTTGAGAGTTTTAACTTGCTGATTCAATTTCATATCTGTCTGTAAGTTGCCTGCTCATATCTTCTATTTCTTCCTGGTTCAGTCTTGGAAGATTGTACATTTCTAAGAATTTGTCCATTTCTTCTTTCATCCATTTTATTGGCATATAATTGTTCATAGTAATGTCCTATGATCTTTTGTGATCTTTGAGAAGTGGCCTTATAAGGAAATTGTCCTATGAGGCCCAACAGCACACTCCTTTCTGTTCATCAGAATTATATACTCTACCAATGTCCCCTATGTGGGCTGTGTAGACCCTTCTGTTGTAGCAGGGCTGACTACTATGGGTGCCCTGGTAGGCAGGACTGGCCCCTGGGCTGGTTGGCTGCTGGGGCTTGCTTTGTGTGGGTGGCTGCTGGCCAGCTGGTGGATGGGGCTGGGTCCTAGCCAGGCTGGCTTTGGGGCCCAGAGTGGTCTGGAGCCTGTACTGATCCACTGGTGGGTGGGGCCGTATCCTTGGCAGGTGGCTGCCAGGTCCAGTGTGGCCTGGGGTGGTTGCCAACCTGCTGATGGGTGGGGTCAGTTCCCCAGGTGGCTAGCTTTGGGGACTTTGAAGCTGGTGCCAGCCCACTGATAGGAGGGTAACCCCCCAACACCAATAAGTTAGAGAGAGGACTTGAAAATGGTGCATGGTGGCACCAGTGCCCTTGTTGTAGAAGGAGGTCCCCAAAATATCTTCTGCCAGCCTCTCTGTCCACATGGGAAGTCCCAGTGGCCTCTTACCTCTCCAGGGGCCTCTCCAAGAGCAGCAAGTGCGTCTGACCCAGGCTTCCTTTAAATTATTGTACTGGGACTTAGAGCATGTGAGATTTTGTGTGATCTCTTTAAGAGCAGATTCTCTGTTTCCTACAGCCCTCCAGTTGTCCAGTAAGAAAGCCCTGCTGGCTTTCAAAGTCAGACATTCTGGGGCTAATCTTACTGCTGCATGACCCCTGGGATGGGGAGCCTGATGTGGGGCTCAGGTTCCTCACTCCTTGGAGAGAGCCTCTGCAATTGTGATTATTCTCCCATTTTAGGGATTGCCTATCTGGGGGTGTGGTTCTTGACTATACCATGTGTTTATACCTCCTGCCCATCTCATTGTGATTCCTTCTCTATATCTTTAGTTGTGGAAAATCTTTTTTGCTAGTCTTTGGGTTGTTCTCGTAGATAGTTGCTCTGTAAACAGTTTTGATTTTGT
Source organism: Physeter macrocephalus (assembly GCF_002837175.3). Classification (NCBI taxonomy): domain Eukaryota; kingdom Metazoa; phylum Chordata; class Mammalia; order Artiodactyla; family Physeteridae; genus Physeter; species Physeter macrocephalus. Next base: position 123,847,852 of record NC_041224.1, on the reverse strand, counting down.
TGTGCCCTTGGGAGGATGTGAGCTCAGGTTTTTCTTACTCTGCCATCCTGGCCACAACCTCCTACAAACATTGTTACATCAGCCTTTGACTTTAACTATTCTTATGGAGAAAGCTTCAAGCTACTCTAATTTTTCTCTGTGGGAATAATTTGCACTTTTCTCCCAAGATGTTGAATATATTTAAAATTTATCTCTGACATCCTATAACATTAAAAAGCCTCAGGGTTGTTCTTTCTTTATCAAATTTCCTTGACATTCATTTTGCCTTTTCAACTGGAATATCTCTTCTTTTCTCCTTAAAATCAATGACATCACATCAAATATTTGAAGGATTTCCAGTTTCATTTTTTGAGTTCTCTAGAGCAGTTGATTAAATGACATTAGATCATCTTTGCTCACCATGTGCAGTACCTTGGATTTTATTTCTCATTGTTTATAACTGTATTCACTGTGATTTTTAAATTTTTCTATGTGTTAATTTATTTTCAACCATGTCTATTTTATTCTGTGCTGCTGATAATTTATTAATTTTTAAAATCTGCTTTGTTCTTTTTTTAGTGTCTCATGTCTTTATTCTTCTTTCTTATTATGCTGACTTATGAACTTATTTTTGTGTGCTTATTTTATTTATTACAATACTTTTTATTGTGTAATTTATAGGTTAAGGCACTATTAAGAAAATTCCTTCTAGTTGATTAGGTTTTTATGTAGGCTGGGCTCTTTCTCTATTCTTTTCTTTTAAATTATTTTAAAACTGTCTTCATTTTAACATATCCAGGTGCTTGTCAGATTGTTTATTTAAATTTTTCTTAACGCTTATAATACTCTCCAGATATTTTATTTGCTTTGAACTGTGAGGATGACTTATTGACTTCCTTTCCTAAGAAATACCTGCTTCCCTTTGCACCAAGATTTTCAATTTCAGAGTTAAGTTCTATCCATATTTACCATAGACTGAGAGAATGGGGGTGGAGGTTGGTACCCATCTTAATTATTTATGTTGTACTCACAGGTCTCATTTCTCTGTCAATATTTACACAACTGTTTGAAATGTGAATTTCATTCCCTTACAGGAATATTCTTTAGCTTCAGACCACATCCTTTTCTCAAACTGTAATTCTAGATAGTTTATGTCCGTCAGAAAGTTCAGCATGTGAATAAACTTCCAGGATTCACTTATTTCTTCACAGCAACAACTATTTCCATTATTTCAGAAAAAAAAATAATTTAGTTTAAAAAAGACTTTTAATTTGGGGCTGTCTTCAGAAGAATTCTCAGTTTTCTTAATATTGGGGCTTCTGAAGGATAAGCTTTTGTTTCCATTGTTTTGGTTTTCCAAAAGCTGTCACTATTCTGACATTCAAAGTCTTGATATTTCCAAAGTTTTGTCTTTTATGTACTCAGTATATTAGAATAACACATGTGTCACCGTTATATCTCTCTTCTCTCCTCACTCTTTTCATCTGCCTACTTCTCATTTTAAGTAATACCTGTCAAAGTTGATAATATTTAAATTACATTCTGTAAAAATATTCAATTCTTCTATAAATGTTTTATAGGTTGATTCAAAAAGTTGAATAGACAAACAATACTTGCATTATATTTTTGTAGTAAACTTAATTTTTTACTGAAGGTCCAAGCAGTATGGTAGGATTATTTTTCCTTCTTTATTGGTAAAATGTGACAATCTATGTTCCAATCAGACAATTATTGTTAGTATACAGGTAAAACTAAATAGTATTTGTTATGGAGTCATCAATTTTTCAAAAATCATAGAATATTAAAACATATGATTTGCCAAATATATTAATCTGGCTTTTCCTTATATTCTAATTTAACTTTCTGGCTTTATTTTTTGTTGTTTTTTCTATTGAACAAAAGAAGCAAATGCTATATTTGTGACATATAGCCAAGTGGTTATTTAATTTATTGTATTTAACATATTTTATATTTTGTTTTTGGAGACATTTCCATTGAAGCCCAGGAACTCTCTATTCTAACTTTTACCAACTGATTTTTAGGGGTGTTACATGATTTTAATTGAGGTTTATTTTACTGGAAAATCATTTTTAGATATAATTTATTTCATCCCATGTTATTCATTTATTTTATTTTTATCTTTGTTTGGCTTTTTCTCAATGTGCAATGAGTGGTAAATTTTCAAAATAGTTTGTACTTGAAAATGCTATTTTTTGTTGTTAGGGGGACTGAGACTTACATTTACCTGATAGTTTAATGGAGTATATAATGCTTGGTCCATAACAATATTGATTTCAAATTTTGAAAGATTTTGCTCCAGTTTTCCTGTATTCAGTGTTTCTGATTAGAGTTATCAAGACAGCCTTATATCACTCCTTTGTAAAAGACTTATTTCTTTTTTCTCTATATCCTTGCCAAACCTTATTTCCTGTCTTTTTGAAGATAGTCATTCTGGAAGGGAGCCCTCTTCCCTGGTGGTGCAGTGGTTAAGAATCCGCCTGCCAATGCAGCAGACACGGGTTCGAACCCTGGTCCAGGAAGATCCCACATGCCGCGGAGCAACTAAGCCCGTGGGCCACAACTACTGAGCCTGTGCTCTAGGGCCCGAGAGCCACAACTGCTGAAGCCCATGCTCCTAGAGCCTGTGCTCCACAACAAGAGAAGCCACCGCAATGAGAAGCCCGCGCACTGCAATGAAGAATAGCCCCTGCTCACTGCAACTAGAGAAACGCCGCGCAGCAACGAAGACCCAACGCCACCAAAAATAAAAAATAATAAAAAAAAAAAAAGAAAAGGGGCCCTAGTACACTGTTAGTGGAAATATAAATTGGTACAACCACTATTGAACAGTGAAGGATCCTGAAAAAATTAAAAATAGAACTGCCATATGATCCAGCAATTCCACTCCTTGTTATATAACCAAAGAAAACAAAACAGTATTCAAAAAGATATATGCGCCCAATGTTCACAGCAGCGTTATTTACAACAGCCAAAATGGAGGCAACCTAAGTATACATCAACAGATGAATGGATAAAGATGTGGTATGTATATGTACCATATATATATGTATATATATGTATATATATACACATATTCAGTGATATATATAACTGAATATTACTAATATATATAACTGAATATTACTCAGCCAAACAAAATGAAATTTTGCCATTCATAGCAATATGGATGGACCTGGAGAGTTATTATGCTTAGTGAAATAAGTCAGACAAAGACAAATACTGTATGTATTCACATATATGTGAAATCTAAAAAATAAAATATATCAATGAATATAACAAAACAGAAACAGATGCATAGATACAGAGAACAATACAGTGGTTACCAGTGGGGAGAAGAATCGGGGGAGGAGTAAAACAGAGAAAGGGGATTAAGAGGTACAAATCACTAGGTATAAAATAAATAAGATACAAAGATATAATGTACATCATAGGGAATGTAGCCAATGTTTTATAACTATATGAATTATAATCTATAAAAATATCCAATCACTATATTGTACATTGGAAACTAATGTACTATTATAAGTCAAATATACTTAAAAAAAAAAAAAGACATATTTCCATCTTGGAGTCTTTAGCATTTTCTCTTTCGTTTTAGTCCGTAAAAATCTCATAATGAATTGTCAACCTGGATTTTTTTCCCGTTTTCCTGTACAGCACTTGATATGTTCAGCTTATACAATCTAAAGTTTTGTGTATGTTTTTAGTGGATAAAAAGTGCCAAGCTCAGTCCACCTCCTTGAACTAAAGTTCTTTAATGACATGAACAAGGCATTTAAGTGATGTATTTTGTAGGTACAAAATAGAAGAATTTCAATGACGCTTTATTTCTTCAATTGTAAAATGTGAACAGTATTAACATAATAGATATTTAACTTAAGTTGCTTTTTTGTTGCCACACTGACAGAAATCTGACTAGTTATTTTGATTTATCCAACCCACGTGTAGTTCAGAGTTTAAGTCCTGAGATCCTTAGTTTCTGTTTAAGTAAATTAGAAGAATGAAGTTTACGAGTTTACTACATTCATAACAAAGTTTAGTTCAATGTTAAAAATCAAACGGACATCAATTCAGTACTTAATTAGACCACTGTCATCTTAATAGATTTCTTTTTTGCATACTCAGCTATGACCAGGAATCAGAAAATCTTTTGTCTTTCTCTTATTTTCCTTGAGTTGGCCTTTTCAGCTATATTATATAATGAAGTTACCAAATATCATTAGTCTTATATCTACCTGATTATGAAAAAATGGCTAGCTAATTCTCAATAAAAAGCAATTACTTTTTCAAATTGCAATATTCCTTTTGAAAAGCCAAATGTATGCTAGATGAGTAAGTTATAGAGATCTGCTGTACAACTGCCTATACTTAACAACAGGGTATTCTGCACTTCAAAATTTAAGAGGGTAGATCTCATGTTAAATCTTTTTAACCATGACGCCTTTCTTGGGTTTGATAATTTACTAGACTGGCTTGTAGAAATCAAGAAAACACTTACTTACCCTTATCATTTTATTATATAAGAAAGGTCTGATAAAGGATTCAGATAAACAGCTAGATGAAGAGATATGTAGAGTGAGGTCTGGAAACTCCCAACCATAGGAGCTTCTGTCCCCATGGAGTTGGGGTACACCACCCTCCCAGCCTGTGGATGAATTCACCGATCCAGAAGATATCCAACCTCATAATTTTAGTATATTTATGGAGGCTTCATCATGTAGGCATGACCCATCATTAACTCAATCTCCAGCCCTTCTCTCCCTCCTGGAGAATGGGGAGGGGGGAATGTAGTAGGGCTTAAAGTTCTAAGCTTCTACTCATGACTTGTTCTTTCTGGTGACCAGCCCCCTTTCTGAAGCTATCCAGTGGTCCATCAGAGGGTGCCTTATTAGAACAAAAAAGACATTCCTATCACCTACATAATTTCAAGAGTTTTAGGAGCTCTGTGCCAGGAACTGGGAGCAGGAATTATTCTATATATTTATATTTCTATTATTTTACACATCCACTATCATTTTATATGCAATTGATCCCACAATTACTGTCTCAATGCAAAATTTCTTTTTTTAACTCCAGATCAGTACTCAAGTGCCTATTGGGCATCTCTGCCTGAATATACATAGGAACCTCAAATAAAATGCTTAGAAGTCATTAACTTTCTTCCCCCAATGCTCTTTTATATTCACCGTATCACTGAATGTCATCATAATCCCTACATGCTGTGGAAGTAATATTTTGGTAGTTTTATTATCCTTTATCTTTACCCCATTTACTTCATTTGCAACTAATAAGATATTAAGTTGTGTTGATTTAACTTCCAGACATTGCTAAATTTATTCATAGCCCCCATCCCCTTTGACATTGCTCTCTACTTTTTTACCTGGACTATTATAGCAGTATCCCAACTGATTCTATGGAGCCAGTAAGAGGTTGAGGCTTCTTCTCTTCACCTTCCTACATTCTTACTTAAGGAAGAAAAGAAAAAACTGACTTGCACTGATTCAATTCCAGGGACTGGATTTGGCCACACTCTTAATGGAGTTTCCATCATCATCATCATCATCATCTCATTGACTGAAGGCATAGTATGTGCCAGGCACTATTATAAACACTTTACATGATTTATATAACCATGTGAGTCATTATGCACATATTGCAGGAAACTGAGTCTTAGGGAAATTAAGTAACTGTCTAATAAACAGTGGAGTTTGGGTTAGAAGTTAATCTGGGTTTTTAATCTCCAGATTGGGATCAGATCTGTTTCTCATGTCTTTCATTATGTGGTGAGACACTGACTATACAAACGAATAATGTCTAGACTGCAAAAGAAAAGAGATCTCTGACCCACAATCTGAAGCAACCAGCTGAGGTAACCAATCCATTATCTCCAGTAACCAGCCCAGGAGACCAGCCTGCTATCTTTAAGTCAGACTCATGGGAAGTCAGATCCCTATCTCTAGCAATGGGTCCAGGAAACCAAACATGACCCCTATAACAATCAGCCCCAAAGAGCAGGACTTGATTAGTAACTGATAGTTCCCTTGAGCTTTGTTCCCACTTCCAGTTACAACCAACCAGAGAAATCCAAACATACACTCCTGACCAATCACATAGGATGCCCCACTTCTAGATGGCCCACCTACAGCTTCCTCATGTCAACAGCTTACAACCAGAGCATAGCTGAAGTCTTCCTTTTAAACTTTCCACTGTAAGGCTTTCCACTCTCATACATAAGAATTTCTCTGTGTTCACTTACTAACATTAAACAACTAACTGCATGTTCAGTTTGCTCCATGTACACTTAATTTTTTTTAGTTATATTCATCTTACTGTTCATTGGGATTGTAGAATGAATTTATACAGTACCATCAATGTGTGAGTGAATTTTTTTTCAGACACTCAACACAGTTTGCAAACAAACTTTGTGATCATTAACAATCCAATTTTTCTATCATTTTAAATGAGGATTTTATATATATGTATATGTATATTTATGTATATAATATATATTTTTTAATGCACACTATATATTAAAGGAAATTTCTTCTGAAGACACAATGAGCAGTGTTACTGTTGCTCATTGAAAATGGACATTATTTTCCTGATTTGGAAGAGTTTTAAAGATTAGAACACATAGCCATTTCATTGCTTGGTTTTTGAAAAAGAAATTTGGATACTTTTTATATTTCAATTCAATATTTTCCCTTGATAATTGAATACATCTTATTTAGAGAGTAAAACTAAATAATTGTAGCTACTTTAAAAAAACATATTTGCTTGAATTCCAATGATTCTTTCAGGATGGTTCTTGCTGAACCTATACTTTCTTCAATTCCATTAAATTTACACTAATTATCATCATGGAATATATGATTTCTAGGTACAATGTAAATAACTTGGTTTGTTATGAGACATAGTCTAAATATTTTTCTAATAGAAGGCATTTATTGTAAAATGCTCATCTCTCTCATCACAGCAGATTGAGGTCAAAATTATTCAAAATATATCATTTCACTCCTAGTAACAGGACATTTATGAAATATCAGGAACACCATGCCCACTATAAATGTTCATAAAATACTAGAATACTTATGTAAAGGACAATAAAAACACCATTTGTTTATGTGTGCTCCTTTTGATTGCAGAAGTGCTATGGGATGCTATTTTTTCAGATACTGGTTTTCTCTGATGAAATGACTAGGTGAGAGGAGAGAGATCAAAGCAGGGAGATAGAAATAGTTCTTTGTACTTTTACTTAAATTTTTCAACAGCCACATTAATTATGAAAATTATGTCAATTTCTAAAAAGATTTGGTATAATTGCCTGCATTTCTAATAAGCTTTGCAAAAGCTTGAAATCCTTGGAAGAAAGTTACCTAAGAAAAGGAAAATATTATTGAAAAGTGTTGACCATAACATTAGTAAAAATGAATAGAGTCATACTTAGTGTTTTACAACATATATTAAAAGAACAAAGAGATTTTGTTACTACATAAAAAAAGAGCACTTATATGTTGTGGGGTGTGATGTAAATTTAAATGGGAAAAAAGAGGAATAGAGAATTAAGGAGTCATCTTACACTGCATTCACCTACTCTTGAAAGTTTTTTAGTATATTCTTAAAAGACATATTTCAAATACACAGTTAAATAAGAGTTTAATTTTTTCAATATTGTTGTAGAGAAGGTACTACGTATCAGGCAGTCTATTAGATGCTGGGGGCATAGTCAGTAATAAATGAAACAAGTAAAATTCCCTGATTTCATGATGTTTACATTCTGGAGGAAGAGAAAGAAAATAAATAACATAAACCAAAGCGTACGTTATCTAGTGTAAACTGTTAAGGAAAAACATGAGTTAAGGAAAGAGGATAAAAAATGTCAGTGTCAGGTTGTTGACATTTTTTGGTAAGGATTCTAGTCAAATTCTCATGGAGAAGGCAATTTTCAATTAAGAATTAGAAGGAGTCTGGGGATTTAGCTGCATGGACATCTAGGGGAAGAGCAATCAAAAAGTAAGAATAAGAAAAAAGGCCAGAGCAGTTAATGTGCCTGATGTGTTCAGGGAACAGGAAGGAGAAGAGTGTGGCTAGAAGAGAGAGAAAAAAGTGGGGTATGAGTCATAGATGAAGACAAATCCAAAACCAAGAGCCAGATTATGAAGGCCTTTTAGGTCATGGTAAGTACATTGACCTTCACACTGAGAAGGGATAGCCTTACAGGAACTTGACAGAGGTATAACACAAATAGAGCTACATTTTATGTTCTGCAATTTAGATGTTCTACTAATGATAAAAAATTGTATTTACAGTGTAACTAAAAGGGAAATGTCTGGTTCATATCAAAATGAGGAAATTCTCAGAGCAATGTGTGCTGCATGTGTTGTAAACTCACTGGGATCACAAATGAAAGGGACTGTTTTAAATAATATCTAGAGATTTGACTGTAGTTCTATGTTGAGCTTCTTAAGGGTTAGGGTAATTATCATACAATTAAGTCCTAAACTGAAAAGTATTTAAACCATGTTTATGAGGAAAAGTCTCTTGACAAAACCATCACATTAAAACTAGTCCAGGTGTTAGGCTATTTCCAACTTCTCCTTTTTAACTAGAAGTTGATTTCACTCAATTTTTAAAAGCCTCATTTTTCAGATGAAGAAAGAACATTTATTTTCAAAAGAAGTAACAACTCCCTTTATACAAGTGTGAAAGAAATAGAGACCAAGGACAACGAATTAAACGTTAAGTTTGGATTTTTGTAAATGTATTGAAGAAATTTTGACACCTTACAAAAACAATTTTTAGGAAAGAAAGCAATAACCGGATAATAATAAAAATGTTATGCACATAATTTAAGAATGATACTGATTTTGGTGAAAAGCTATTAAGTAAATAAGCACAATAAAATATGTTTATAAAGTTGCATATTTTGCTAATGTATTTTTACAAGTATAATTGAGTTTTAATTATTTATGAGTTTTATGAGTTTTCCACATGAGGTAAATGGACTGTAATGTAACTTTTAAAGACAATGAAATATTTATTCTTTTTTTTTTTTTTTTTTTTTGCGGTAAGTGGGCCCCTCACTGCTGTGGCCTCTCCTGCTGCGGAGCACAGGCCCCGGATGCACAGGCTCAGTGGCCATGGCTCACAGGCCCAGCCTCTCCACGGCATGTGGGATCTTCCCGGACCGGGGCACGAACCTGTGTCCCCTGCATCAGCAGGTGGACTCTCAACCACTGCACCACCAGGGAAGCCCGAAATATTTATTCTTATCAATTCATGTTAGTATCCTATTACCGAGATTATTCTTTGAAAAAGGAACCAAAATATCAGATGTGTTTGTTAAATATATTTCATTTGGAGCTTAATTATTTGGGCAGGAATTCAATATAGAATTATCATGTGACTTAACAAGAAACACAATGCTATTTATTAAAATATTCCTCTTTAGTTACCTCATATTAGAGGAAAAAGATAAATATTTAATTGTATGATACTATTACACACAAACATGTCACAAAAATCACTTTGCTAATTTTATTTAAGAATCATATTTCAAAAGGTATTTATATAGTCTTACTTTTAAAACTACATCTAAAACATAATGATCAATCACTAACTCTATCATGATCTGGGACAAAAGATTTGATCAACTGATATGCATAATTCATTGACAAAATAAGAGAAATGGAAGAGAATACAGAGGTTAAGGAGAATAAAAAGCAATAGTATATAGTAAATACAGTCCAATAATTCCTTAATATTAAAAGTTAAAAAGGCAAGTGGTGAATATTTATTTAAAAGAAATTTAAATTCATAAATGAATGACAGCTACCAGTAAAAGTCAGTCCAGTAACATATTTTAACTTTGACAGCAGATAGATATGTTCTATTCACCACTTGTCTTCAGAGACAATAGAATACTTAATTAGATTAAGCTTATAGTGCCCATGTTCTCTACAGCTAGTATAAAGCTAAAACATTAAATGGGATTTAGTGAACTGGCTACCCAATAAATTGTGGGTTTCTCGAGAGTTGAAGTTATGTTTTATTTATTTATTCTAGTACTTCCTTTAGTGCAGTAATGGCTTATTAAGGAAAGCCTAAAGGACCAGTCTGAATCACTGTCATTCTTCTTAGTCACCCATTTTCTTCTACTCATTTTAGTTGCCTTTTATTCCCAATGACTGTAATAAAATTGTCACCAAATGGCATCATCTTATCATAATCCAATTGTTATTTCCAAGACCACATTTTATTTTGCCTCCCAGAAGCCTCCCACATTTTGCTTTGCAATAGTTTAATATCCTTTCTAGGATGACTATTTCTAAGGATTCCTTGACTGTACCTCTGTTCTATTTTTCTCCAGTCTCCATATTTCTTGTTTACAGTTTCCTTTGTTGTGATCTGTGCCTCACTCTCATCTCCAAGTTTTTGAAACATCCCAGCACCTTGTCCTTTTATCTGTTCATTTGAGTTGTCTCCCTAAGTGATCTTATTGGGTTTGCAATTAGAAAAAAAATCTAAATGGGATTCCCTCCCTGTTTGATCCTGGTCTGAACCTTTCTTTTTTCTTTCATTCATTACAGTCATCCTCATCACCCTGATCAAGCCATACTGGCCCATTAAATATGCCATGATAAAGACTACTAGCTCTCACCAATATCCGTGGCATGTTTATATTCTGGGTTTGGCTACAGCACATTTGTCAGCCCTCTTATATTTAGTTGATGCCATGAAATTAGCTCTGGCCAATGAGATATAGGTGGAAGTGGTGCATAACATCTTCAGACATGATTCCTAAAAGCTTTTCTGTTTCATGTTCTCTTTCCATGTCTCCTGGCCAGATGCAGATAGAGAGGATATTTAGTTCAGTATGAGGCACTGCATTATACATCTCTTCTACTTTGCCATCGTGTGTGTATGTGTGTGTGTATGGGAGGATTGTTTGAAGAGTTATTGGGATTCTCATTTTCTGTTTTATTTTTAAATGTTTTATATAGCTAAATACAGTTTATATAGAGGAAGACAGCTTGCTCTTTTGCATTTCTGTGGACAGAGATGACAATTTTATTTAGTTTATCAGGTTTCTAATTCAAGAACATTCCTTTCTTTTAGTGTAGCAAAGTACACTTTGCTTTATTTATTTGTTGGAACAAATTGTTTCAGATAAAATTTGGGATAGTTTCATGTTTCTTTCCATTTTTACTTTTTTTTTCTCTTGTTCTGAACTAAATTACTCTTATGCATTGTTGTTGATGTTCTCTTCACTGCCCATTTTCTTAAGGCCCCTCACACTTGCTTCTATTTTTCTTCTAGCCTTAGGACATTATCAATCTAAGGCAATAGTCTTATGTCCCCTGTGTACCTTTAATTCTCTTCTCTGAAGTTAGTGTTTTGATCTACCAATAGACTTTTTCAGTATTTTAAAACATAGAGTGGACTTTCTTATCCTTGGGAGAGTTTTTGATCAATCTTTGTCTTGTTCATTATGCTTTTTCTCTTTTCTGTGCAGTTTTCTTTGGATTTTAATTTCGCTCTATGAAGACATGCAGTGGAAATGTGGTGGTTGTTGACTTGCATGGATTGGGTGGTGCTGTGCATGAGTGTTTGACAGGACTCAATTTCCCAGTTAAACCTTTGAAAGTCTTCTATGATCTATATATATTAATAGATTTTGACAACATTAAGTTTTCAGTTCTTAATACAACTCCATGTGGTTTTAAGTACCCACTTTGGTTTTAGAGATAAGATGATTTCACAACATGGTTAAGAAAAAAAAATTAATTCAGGTCTTCAAATTTCCTAAACCACTACTCATTTCCTTCTTCTGTATTCCCACTCAGATTATATGGTGACTTGTTTAATTTTTAGGCTTCTCACTTGCTTCCATCTCAGGTAAAATTCAATGCTACAGTATCCTGCTAGGAACAGAAACCTTGAGCACTTGAAGTTCAAATTGAAAAAGTTATTTCAACTGGATTTGTGCTGAGTCGGTGTTTTAGAATGTACTTAAATTCTATTTGATATTTGAATAATCTCAAGAAAATATTATTTAACCTCGGTCTCCATGTGACAGTTGGTTTAAATCAAAGTTCTATTCATATTTTTCTCTTATAAATAATGAAATGGTGAAAAAGAACACTTGTCATGATACTATCTACCATTATGAGTGACACATAATATACATTTAATGTATAGGGAAAATAGGAAAATTTCAAAACACTTTTAGATGCAAATTTTGGCCTGTGCATGTGTGTGTGTGTGTTTACATACTGATAAATACATAGAGTCTCACACAGAGGCAAAAACCATGTGAATAATTTTGCAAGATGAGGTAGAATCTAACTATTGTAATAAATTAAGAATTGGGTTTAAACATATCTTGCATTTGTGACTTCTTTGACATTTTTACTGCTTTTTTCAAGTCCTCATTACTTTCTTTTTGATTTTTGCAGTATCTTAAGTACTTTTTCTTAAAATATCTAATCCTCTTCAAACTTGAATCCAAACTTCAATAAGAATTGTCCAAAGACACAAATAATTTTTGGCCCATGATTTCTCATCACTTACAAAATAAACCAAAATATTCTAGCTTAATATTCACCATAATTTGTCACTGAGACAACTTTCCTTCCTAGTTTCGTCTCCTCAATACACCGAGAGGTCTACACTATAAACATAAACTTCTGTTTACTTTTTCCTATGCATACACTCTACTGACCTTCCTCCTTGTTTATGCTCAAGCTGTCTCTTCATTCTATTAAGCACTATAGACAAGAAGAATTTATTAATCTCTTGTTAGAACTAAATTCTCCCCGGAATTTTCCATAATGCCTAGACTTCCAAGGCACTATGTTATTTGTCCTTTTGTGGTGGTGATGGTTCTACCATTATAGTTGTTCTCACACTTGGTCACATTTTAAAAAATACATATGTAAACGTTTTTTGGTAGTGACCATGACTAATTTACATACATGAATCATTATTGAATATCTTCTAAAGCTAAGCATTTTGCTAAACGCTGCTTATACAATGTCTTATTTAATAATCAAAAACCTCAGGTAGTAAATGGAGAAATTGACATGCAAAGAAGTTAAAGAGCTTGCTCTTTATTGTCACTGAACTCTTTATGTCAATTTAATATATCCTTCAATTATAAATGTAAACTATACATTATCTTAGTATTAACACTTTCAGTATTTCTTATCAAGAGAAATCATATATATTTTCAAAACACATTACAGATATATATATTTAAACATATTGTTTACCTTCATCACATCCTCAAAATTATGGTACTTAATAGATTCTATTATTTAACATGTTAATAAAGAAGATCCTATAATACTCTCTTGCAAATTCCTTTTTTAAAAATAGACTTTATTTATCAGAGCAGTTTTAAGTTCACAGAAAAATTGAGAGGAAGGCACAGATTTTCCATATGGGCCCCTACATACGTATAGTCTCTCCCATTACCAACAACCTCCACCAGAGTGGTACATTTGTTACAACTGACAAATCTATATTGACACATCATTATCACTCAGAGTCCATAGTTTACATCATGGTTCACTCTTGATATTGTATACTTTGTGGGTTTGGACAAATGTATAATGAGAGTATTTTCACTGTCCTAAAACTTCTCTGTACTCCATTTATTTTGTTCCTCCCTTCCTGCTAACCCCTGGCAACCACTGATCTTTTTACTGTCTCCATAGTTTTACCTTTCCTGGAATGTCATATAGGTGAAATCATACAATATATAGTCTTTTCAGATTGGCTTTTTTCACTTAGTAATATGTATTTAAGGTTCCTTCATGTCTTTTCATGGCTTGATACTCATCTATTTTTAGTGCTGAATTATATTCCATTGTCTGGGTGTACCATAGTTTATTCATTTATCTACTGAAGGACACCTTAGTTGTGATTATGAATAAGGCTGCTATAAACATCTGTGTGCAGGGTTTTGTGTAGACAAAAGTTTTCAACTCTTTCGGGTGAATACCAAGGAATGCAATTGCTGGATAGTATGGTAAGGACATGTTTACTTTGTAAGAAACCTCCAGACTGTCTTCAAAAATGGCTGTACCATTTTGCATTCCCAGAAGCAATGAAAAAGTTCCTAATGCTCCACATTCTCACCAGCATTTGGTGGTGTCAGTGTTCTAGATTTTGTCCATTTTAATAGATGTGTAGAGGTATCTCATTGCTGTTTTAATTTTCATTTCCCTGATAACCTACAATATGGAACATCTTTTCATATGCTTATTTGTTTTTTGTATATCTTCTTTGATGAGGTGTCTGTTAAGGTCTCTGGCCCATTTTTTAATTGGGTTGTTCATTTTCTTATTGTCATGTTTTATACGTTCTTTGTATATTTTGGATAACAGTACTTTATCAGATATGTCTTTTGCAAATATTAGCAGCTTAATTAGACTGTCAAAGTGGTACATGGGAGAAAAATTAACAATGATATCTGTTACCTACATTTACAATAATGCACTTTATGCTGCAATACTCTCAAAGCTCAGTGGTTTACAAATCGAAAAACTGGTCTCACACAGGTCTCCAATTTGAGTGCAGTTTGACTGATGTAGGCTGTGCTTGGCTCCACAGCTTTGTTTCAAGGTAGGCTTGACTCCAGGCAGTGGGTTAGGATCAGGTCAGCTCCATGTGAATGTCAGTACTAGTAGATAGATACCTGGGGTATAAGATTCTCATAACAAATGGAAGAATCATGAGAGCTGAGCCAAACTGTGCAACCACAAATTAAGCCTTCTTGAAACATTATTCACAATAGCCAAAAGATGGAAATAATTCAAATGTCCATTGACAGATGAATGGACAAACAAAATATGGTAAATATATTGCACATAATATTATTCAGCCTTAAAAATAAATGAAATTCTGATACATGCTACAACATGCATGAAGCTTGAAAACATTATGCTAAGTGAAATAAACCAGTAAAAAAAGACAAATACTGTATGATTCCACATATGTAAGGTGCCTGGAATAGTCAAATCATAGAAACAAAAAGCGGAATAGTTGTTAACAGAGAGTGAAAGGAGAGAGAAATAGGAAATTATTTTTTGATGTGTATGGCGTTTCAGTTTGAGATGATGAAAAAGTTCGGGAGATGCACAGTGGTGGAGGATGCACAACAATGTGAATGTATATCGCCACTGCATTGTACATCTAAAAATAGTTAATATGGTAAATTTATGTTATATATATTTTATAAAGTGTGAAACCCCCCCCCAAAAAAAAACTAATCATGAAAGAATACCAGGTGGGTGATTTGAATATATATCAAGGTTTAACTAATTGGGTACACAGTGAAGAAACAGAGACTTGAAACTTCCACAAACCTGGATAAGACAGATTTCAAGATTAGGGCATACAATTAAATTTCTTTTAACAAAACTGGTGAAATGGGTGAGGACTTGGCTTGAGTTTTGGGAGGTGAAATAGGAAGGTGGTGAAATACCAAAAACAAACTAAGAACTCTGTAGTTAGAATTGATAAGAGACTACTACAAATGCATACCACAGTGCCAGGTAATTGAGTTAAACATTGTTGAATTGTTCTTGCTTCTTATAAAGATTCATACTTTGAGGTTAAAGGAGGCAAAGCTACTGTTGGCATTAAGTAATTCCAGCTGTTGGGAGAATGGTACTAAAGAAAAGTAAACAAAGAATGACAAATGCACACTTTACTCAAAGCCTGCATCCGTGACTCTAGTAGGTTTAGTGACTCTGTGATATTTTCTAATTCAATAGAATTCTCCCACAGCAGAGTAGAACTTGATAAATGTGACTTCAGCTGGCTATCAACAATTGATGTTTGTCAAGAGAAAAAAAAAAAGGAAGTATTTTTCCTCTGGTACATCCCTATAATAAATTATAACACTTTGGTCTTTGACCAAACAAGATAATGAATCAGCAAAAAGTATCATTAATTGTCTTACTTTCCTATATCCCCCAAATTTGCTACCTGAAAGCTGTTTTTGCTTTTTAAAGTTTCCACATCAATAATATAGCTCACTAATATTCAAAGAAGTCAATTATGTAACTAATATCTGATGATTATTACTGTGTTACAAAGAATCAACCAGCTGTCATGTGGCAGCTTTTTACACAGGTGATATATTGTGAAATAATGATAATTTGACTATACAAATTTGTCTTCTACATGAGCATCAGATTTATATTTGTCTATGTTCCTGTCAGTATTAATAATGTGCATCATTAAAGAACACTAGGAGCAGACAGGGTGGAAAGGAAAGGTGAGGTAGAATAAATAGAGAACTATCTTAAATCAATGAAGGCAGTTCATATGAAAAGAGGAAAAAATAAAAGTTTAAAGAAAAGTATTTTAATGAATTATAAAATAGTTTAAATCTTTTAATGGAGATCAGGCTATTAAGAAAACATTTGCTTTAAGCTGAAATCAATTAATTCAGTTTAACTCTGAAGAAATACAAATGTTTATAATTATAGTTTATGATTTTGTATAGCATAATTAATCATATGTTGACACACATATCTAGCAAGGATGAATGTGCTTCAGTGTTACAGCTAGAATAATCACTCTATAAAAATTAATTTTAAAATGTACTATAATTCAATATTCATTCTACTCCAAAAGTTAATATCAAAATAATATTTTATCATTGTATAATACCAAATACAATTGATCTTCCAGATATTCATGTCAGATTTATAGTAGACATTCTGAATCTCCTAACTTAACCATACACATTTCCTGAAATGTACTCAAATCCAGTTTGAAAAGGAAAAACCTATAGAAACATTGGTTGTGTATGCTCATTTCTCAGTTTTAGGTTTGTGCCAAACTAAGTTATCAGAACAAAAGTCTTTTAATCTGCCTACAGACTCAGCTTTTGTTTCTACCTTCTCCTAGCATTGATATACTACACAGAAAGCTGAGCCCCAATTCAAAATGAGGAGCCAAAACTTGATTTGTTACAGACCCTCTTAGTAGTCTTGTTCACACTAATTTATCAATTTATAGATGAGCATGCAATACCTTCCTGCAAATGAAACCGAAGGAAGTCTGCAAGTAAAATCAGACAAACAAAAGTTCAAATTTCAGTAGCAAAGTAATTTTGTAAACTCCAGATTAAAAAAAAAAAAAATTGAAGGCAGAGATTGGAGATTGACCAAAAGTAGGAAGAAATTGGAGAATATAACCACAAAAGATGAAAACTATACTGGGTGAGATTCACATTCATATGGTTTTTACCTGAGGGCATTCTCCAGACTATGGAGCATAGTGTAGCTATAATTCAAGCAAAAAAAATCTGGTATGGCTAAAATTCAAATAAAACTTATTGGATTCAGGAATTAGAGGAATAAGTTTGGAGCTATCATAGCTTCTGAAAATTCAGAGGGAGAGCAGCAGATAGGAGGATGTATGGGGACTTATAAAATGTTCATACAAACTAGGTTTAATTCCTTGAAAGACACCTGAACTGAACATATGCAGGATCTCTAAGGATTTGAGCAGGAAACGTCAGCTGGAGCCTTAAAAAGGTTGAGCAGGAATTTCAGCTGCATTTCCCCCACTTTTCAAGGGAGATTGAGCTTGTAATTTAAATGTAGCTAAGGTAAAAACCTACTAAAATATAATAAAAATTATTCAGTGAAAGATAACTGAATTAAGGATTCTACAATGCATCATCCACAATATATAGTATGCAATTATAAACACCAGATATATGAAGAAACAGGAAAATGTTGACCAATAGGCAAGAGCAAAATAAGTAAGCAGAAATGAATTACAAAAAATATATGTGGATACTAGAATTAGCAGAAGATGGCTTTTAAGCAGGATTATAAATATGTTCAATGACCTAAAGTAAAATATAGTCATAATGAGTAAACAGATGGAGAAACTCTACACACAAAAAAAAAACTATAAAAAAATACAAATTTTTGAAGTGAAAACTACAATATCTAAAATAAGAAATTCACTGTATGAGCTTTATATCAAATTGGAAATGGTTAAAGAATGTGTTGGTAACATAGAAGATAAATTAATAGAAACTATTTGCTATGACAAGCAGAGAAAAACAGATTGCAGTAAAGTCATAATATCTTTAGTTACTTCTAGGAAAATATCAAGTGGTGTAATTGAAGCTATAGGAGGAAGGAAAGAGAGAAGTAAGCAAATTCAATAGAAACAATTAATGGTTTAAAATTTCTCACCATTGATGAAAAATCTAATTTTAAAATTCCAAGAGGCCCAATGAATGCATAATATGATAATTACACAGACAACCACACCTACAATGTTGACAAACTATTGAAACCTAAAAAAAGTAAAATCTTGAAAGTAGCTAGAGAAAATTATTAATGCATTACATAAAGAAAATCAACTATACAAATTAAATCTGATTTTTTCTTAGAAATAATGGGGATCAGAAGATAATGGAATAACACTTTAAAGAGGGAAATGAAGATATTTAAATAGACAAAAGCTGTTATAATTTGTTAGCAGAAGAATTAATAACTTTTTCAGACTGAGGGTAAATGACAGCAGGAAAGTTTTGGGTACAGAGGAAAAACTGAAGAAAAATCTGAAATACAGAAAATATGACACTATCTCTTTTTTAATTCAATTAACTTATTTGAAACACAAGTAACTAATGCCAGCTTCAAAAACACTGCATATGGGATTCAGTAGATGTGAAGTACATGACAGTTATAGTATTAAAACTAGGAAGGGAGTTGGGAGGAGTCAAGATGGCAGAATAGGAGGACACGGAATTCTTCTCTCCTCACAAGTACATCAAGAATACAACTACAAATGGAACAGTTCTCACAGAGCACCTGCTGAACATTAGCAGAAGACTTTGGACACCTAAAAGGACAAGAAAAATCCCCTCAAAACCACATAGGATAAAAGAAAAAAAAGAAAAGAGGAATCAAAAAAAGGACCAGAAACGCAGGCGGGAAGGTAAGAAGAGGTTCCTGCACTCAGAAAAACACCCCCTCACAGTGGGGAAATCAACTGGGACAGAAAGGAACCCTCAAGGGATTGAAGGAGAATGCAGCGGACAGTCTGTGGAAATCAGGACAAAGTAAGAACTGCACTCATGGTCTGTGCCACAGCCCTGCACACCCCAGCCTGAGTCGTGTGTCTCCTATTGCAGAAGGGAGCTGGGTGCTGGAAAGTTGGGTTTGGAGTGCAGACCCAGGGAGGGGACAGCTGTTGGCTGTGAAAAGACAGCCTGAAGGGACAGGAGTAAGGAGTGCCACAACTGGGAAAGTTTGTGGAAAAAGCCCAGGACACTATAGAAGCAACACGTCATTGTTGAGTGGTATGAAAAGGCAGGGCTGCCATTGTGACCCCCTTCCCCACCTGCTGGTTTCAACCACTGTGGGCACTGGGAAGGGCCACCCTCTGAACAGACTCACCCGCTCCTTAAGCCAAGGCCTCCTCTACCCGTGTAGGCTCCAGGGTCCTGAGTACCGCCCATCCCAATGCCTCCTCAGGAATCAGCCCTGGAGCCCCCTGCCTGAGACTGGAATCCGCTAATGCTGGTGGGGACTGAGTGCTCAAGTGTAAGGTTAAGAGAGAGGATCAGGGGAGAAGACCGCTGTTGGCTTCATGGATACAACAGAGGGGACTGGAGTGAGGGTCTCCGCAGCTGTGAATGCCCCTAGAGGAAGTGTAGTCTGCCTAGGAAATGAGGCACCATTGCTGAGTGGCATGCAAGAAGTGGGGCCACCACCACCCCCACAAGCCAACCCCTGCCTCTGTGGGCACTGGGAGGGACTCTCACCAGACTGATCGCACCCCAGTCTGTTGCAACTGCCTGCCAGTCTCTGCCCCATAGGTATTTCGTGCACACCCTAGTTGTGGCTGCCATGCTGCTACCTGGCCTGAGTAAGTGTGACCCAAACAACTGCTGCTTTTACTCCCTCTCACCTGGGCTGGGAACAGACACCTGAGGGTGGCACACACAGAAAGGTGGGGCCAAAACCAAAGCTGAGCCCCAGGGACAGTGTGATTAAGGAAGAGGAACAGAAATCTCTCTGAGCAGCTACACAAGCTGTGGATTAAATACCCACGATCTGCTTGGTAAACCCTGCCTCTGTGGAATATCTGAATAGACAACGAGTGTTTCCACAGCTGACACCCATCTAGCTTTAGCAGCAGTAGAATCTAGGGGCAAGTACACATGGGAGTTGGACAGGTCAGAGTATGAACTCGCCCCACCGTGCCCACAGCAGGTCCAGAGACCTACCTAGAGGTACTGGAGGACCTTCTGGGAGGTGGGGGTTGCCTGTGGATCACTGTTGGAGCAACAAACTGACAGAGGAGGCCCCAGGAAAATATTCTTATCACTATTATTCTTTGTTTGTTTCATTTTGTTCAGTTGTTGGTATTATTGTTTTATTATTTTTTATTTTATTAAAAAAATTTTATTTTTCTATATTTACTTTACTATGTTGTTTTGTGTTTTTTTATTGTTTTTGTTCTTTGTTTTTTAATTGTTTTTAATGTTTGTTTTATGTTTTCTTTGCTTTTTTTAGTTGCTTTCTCTTTTTGTTTTGTTTTTCATTTTTTTTGTTAGTTTAGTCCTTATTGATTGTTTTCATTTTTCAGTTCATTTGTTTG
The DNA here is from genome assembly GCF_002837175.3 of Physeter macrocephalus. Taxonomy (NCBI): domain Eukaryota; kingdom Metazoa; phylum Chordata; class Mammalia; order Artiodactyla; family Physeteridae; genus Physeter; species Physeter macrocephalus. Next base: position 123,827,197 of record NC_041224.1, on the reverse strand, counting down.
TTTGTTCATTCTCTTGTTTTTTGTTTTCTTTCTTTTCTGTCTTCTTCTTTGTTTCTATTTGGTTTTGTTTTTAATCATTTGTTTTGTTCTTTGTTTTTTAATTGTTTTTAATGTTTGTTTTATGTTTTCTTTGCTTTTTTTTAGTTGCTTTTTGTCTTGAGTTTGGTTTCTCTGTTTGTTTTCTTTCTTCTTTTTCATTTTTTATTTATTTATTTTTGTGTGTGTGTTGTTGCTGTTTGTTTGGTTTTGTTTTTGCTATTTGTCTTGGGTTTGGTTTATCTGTTTTCTATTCCTTTTTTTTCTTCTTTTTTCTCTGGCTGCACTGCACAGCTTGCAGGGTCTTGGTTCTCCAGTCAGGGTTCAGGCCTGGGCCTTGGGGGTGGGAGCACCAAGTCCAGGATGCTGGACAACCAGAGAATTCCAGGGCCCAGGAAATATTAATTGATGTGCACTTTTCTTGAGTTATCCACCGAACTGCCTGCTCCGCCCAACTGCCTGCAGGCTCCAGTGCTGCACACCTCATGCCAAACAACCAGCAGGACAGGAACACAGCCCCACCCATCAGCAGACAGGCTGACTAAAGTTGTACTAAGCTCAGAGACACTGAAAAACACACCACCTGACATGGCCCTGCCCATCAGAGGGAAAAGACTCAACTCTACCCATCAGAGAGCAGGCACCGGAGCCTCCCAAAAGAAAGCCTACACAAGCCCCTGGACCAATCTCACCCACAAGGGGGCGGACAGCAGAAGCAAGAGGAATTATAACCCTGCAGCCTGTGGAAAGGAGACCATAAACACAGTAAATTAGACAAAATGAGAAGAAAGAGAATATGTTGCAGACAAAGGAGGAAGGTTAAAACTCACAAGACCAAATAAATGAAGAGGAAATAGGCAATATACCTGAAAAAGAATTCAGAGTAATGATAGTAAAAATGATTCAACATCTCAGAAACAGAATGGAGGCACGGATCAAGAAGATACAAGAAATGTTTAACAAGGACCTAGAAGAACTAAAGAACAAACAATTAGTAATGAACAACACAATAACTGAAATGAAGAATACACTAGAAGGAATCAATAGCAGAATAATTGAGGCAGAAGAACAGATAAGTAAGCTGGTAGATACAATGGTGAAAATAACTGCTGCAGAGCAGAATAAAGAAAAAAGAATGAAAAGAACTGAAGACAGTCTCAGAGACTTCTGTTACAATATTAAATGCATCAACGTTCAAATTATAGGGGTCGAAGAAGAAGAAGAGAAAAGGAAAGTGTCTGAGAAAATATTTGAAGAGATTATAGTCAAAAACTTCCCTAAAATGGGAAAGGAAATAGTCAACCAAAGACCACAAAGTTCAGAGAGTCCCATACAGGATAAACTCAAGGAGAAACACACCAAGACACATATTAATCAAAGTAACAAAAATTAAATTAAAGAAAAAGATTTTTTTTCATTTTATTTTATTTTATTTTTAACATCTTTATTGGGATATAATTGCCTTACAATGGTCTGTTAGTTTCTGCTTTATAACAAGGTGAATCAGTTATATATGTACATATGTCCCCATGTCTCTTTCCTCTTGCATCTCCCTCCCTCCCACCATCTCTATCCCACCCCTCTAGGTGGTCACAAACCACCAAGCTGATCTCCCTGTGCTATGCGGCTGCTTCCCACTAGCTATCTATTTTACGTTTGGTAGTGTATATATGTCCATGCCACTCTCTCACTTTGTCCCAGCTTACCCTTTCCCCTCCTCATATCCTCAAGTCCATTCTCTATTTTTTCTTTTTCTGACTTACTTCACTCTGTATGACAGAATTTAGGTCTATCCACCTCACTACAAATAACTCAATTGATAACAAAATTGATAAACCTTTAACCAGACTCATCAAGAAAAAAAGGGGGAGGACTCAAATCAATAAAATTAGAAATGGAAAAGGAGAAGTTACAACTGACACTGCAGAAATACAAAGGATTATAAGAGACTGCTGCGAGATACTATATGCCAATAAAGTGGACAACCTGGAAGAAATGCACACATTCTTAGAAAAGTACAACCTTCCAAGACTGAACCAGGAAGAAATAGAAAATATAAACAGAACAATCACAGCAATGAAATTGAAACTGTGACGAAAAATCTTCCAACAGACAAAAGTCCAGGACCAGATGGCTTCAGAGGCAAATTCTATCAAACATTTATAGAAGAGCTAATACCTATTCTTCTCAAACTCTTCCAAAAAATTGAAGAGAGAGGAATGTTCCCAAGCTCATTCTACGAGGCCGCCATCACGCTCATACCAAAACCAGACAAAGATATCATAGAAAAAGAAAATTAAAGGCCAATATCACTGATGAACATAGATGCAAAAATCTTCAGCAAAATACTAACAAATTGAATCCAACAGCACATTGAAAGGATCATACACCATGATAAAGTGGGATTTATTCCAGGGCTGCAAGGATTCTTCAGTATATGCAAATCAATCAATGTGATATACCATATTAACAAAGTGAAGAATAAAACCCATATGATCATCTTAGTAAATGCAAAAAAAAAGCTTTTGACAAAATTCAACACGAATTTATGATAAAACTCCCCAGAAAGTGGGCATAGAGGGAACATAACCTCAACAAAATAAAGGTCATATATGACAAAGCCACAGCAAACATCATTCTCAATGGTGGAAAAACTGAAAGCATTTCCTCTAAGATCAGGAACAAGACAAGGGTGGCCACTCTTGCCAGTGGTATTCAAAAGAGTTTTGGAAGTCCTTTCCATGGCAATCAGAGAAGGAAAACAAATAAAAGGAATCCAAGTGGGAAAAGAAGAAGTAAAACTGTCACTGTTTGCAGATGACATGATACTATACATAGGAAATCCTAAAAATTCCACCAGAAAACTACTGGTGCTAATCAGTGAATTTAGTAACGTTGCAGGATACAAAATTAATACACAGAAATCTCTTACATTCCTGTACACTAACAATGAAAGATCAGAAAGAGAAATTAAGGAAACAATCCCATTCACCACTGCAACAAAAATAATAAAATACCTAGGAATAAACTTACCTAAGGAGGCAGAAAACCTGTACATAGAAAACTAAAAGATACTGATGAAGGAAATCAAAGATGTCACAAACAGATGGAGAGACACTATGTTCTTGGATTGGAAGAATCAATATTGTGAAAATGACTATACTCTCCAAAGCAATCTGAAGATTCAATGCAATCCGTATCAAATTACCAGTGGCATTTTTCACAGAATTAGAACAAAAAATTTTACAATTTGTATGGAAACAAAAGACCCCGAATAGCCAAAGCAATCTTGAGAAAGAAAAATGGAGCTAGAGGAATCAGGCTCCCAGACTTCAGACTATACTACAAAGCTACAGTATGGTACTGACACAAAAACAGAAATATAGATCAATGGAACAGGATAGAAAACCCACGCACCTATGATCACCTAATCTATGGCAAAGGAGGCAAGAATATTCAATGGAGAAAAGACAGTCTCTTCAATAAGTGGTGCTGGGAAAACTGGATAGCTACATTTAAAAGAATGATATTAGAACACTCTCTAACATAGTACACAAAAATAAACTCAAATGGATTAAAGACCTAAATGTAAGACCAGAATCTATAAAACAATTAGAGGAAAACTTAGGCAGAACACTTTGACTTAAATTGCAGTAAGATCTTCTTTGACCCACCTCTAGAGTAATGAAAATAAACACAAAAATAAACAAATGAGACCTAATTAAACTTAAAAGCTTTTGCACAGTAAAGGAAACCATAAACAAGACAATAAGACCACCCTCAGAATCAGAGAAAATATTTGCAAAGGAAACAACTAAAAAAAGATTAATCTCCAAAATATACAAAGAGCTCATGCAGCTCAATATCAAAAAAACAAACAATCCAATCAAAAAATGGGCAGAAGACCTAAACAGACATTTCTCCAAAGAAGACATACAGATGGCCAACATACACATGAAAAGATGCTCAACATAACTAATTATTACAGAAATGCAAATCAAAGCTAAAATGAGGGCTTCCCTGGTGGCGCAGTGGTTGAGAGTCTGCCTGCCGATGCAGGGGACATGGGTTCGTGCCTCGGTCCGGGAAGATCCCGCATGCCACGGACTGGCTGGGCCCGTGAGCCATGGCCGCTGAGCCTGCGCGTCCGGAGCCTGTGCTCCGCAACGGGAGAGGCCACAACAGTGAGAGACCTGCGTACCGAAAAAAAAAAAAGCTACAATGAGGTATCACTTCACAACAGTCAGAATGACCATCATCAAAAAATCTATAAACAGTGAATGCTGGAGAGGGTGTGGAAAAAAGGGAACCCTCTTACACTGTTGGTGGAAACATAAATTGGTACAAACATTATGGAGGACAGTATGGACGTTCCTTAAAAAACTAAAAATAGAACTACCATATGACTCAGCAACCCCACTACTGGGCATATACCCAGAGAAAACCACAATTCAAAAAATACATGTGCACACTACCAAATGTAAAATAGTTAGCTAGTGGGAAGCAGTAGCATAGCACAGGGAGATCAGCTCAGTGCTTTACGATGACTTAGAAGGGTGGGCTAGGGATGGTGGGAGGGAGGTGCAAGAGGGAGGGGATATGGAGATATATGTATGCATATGGCTGATTCACTTTGTTGTATAACAGAAACTAACACAGTATTGCAAAGCAATTTACTCCAATAAAGATCTATTAAAAAAAATAAGAAATAAAAATTTTTAAAATGACGCATGCACCGCAATATTCATTGCAGCACTATTTACAATAACCAGGGCATGGAAGCAATCTAAATGTCCATCAACAGAGGAATGGATAAAGAAGATATGGTACATATATACAATGGAATATTACTCAGACATAAAAAGAACAAAATCCTGTCATTTGCAGAGATGTGGATGGACCTAGAGACTGTCATACAGAGTGAAGTTAAGTCAGAAAGAGAAAAGCAAATATCGTATATTAATGCATATATGTGGAATCTAGAAAAATGGTATAGATGATGTTATTTGCAAAGCAGAAATAGAGACACAGACGTAGAGAACAAACATATGGATACCAAGGGGGGGGGTGGGATGAATTGGGTGATTGGGATTGACATATATACACTACTATGTATAAAATATATAACTAATGAGAACCTACTGTATAGAACAGGGAACCCTACTCGGTGCTCTGTGGTGACCTAAATGAGAAGGAAATCCAAAAAAGAGGGGATATATGTATATGTATGGCTGATTCACTTTATTGTACAGCAGAAACTGACACAGCAGTATAAAGTAACTATACTCCAATAAAAAATATTAAACAAGAATAATTTGAAAAATAATGATCAGGATTTTGAAAAATGGCAAATGTAGCAATTTGAAGGAAAAAAAAAGATTTCAGATAGATGTTTCAGAAAATAATTTGACTATCAAAGAGAAGAGAGAGTCTTAGGGAATTTAATGAGGTTTCTAATATTTTAGCAAATTTTTAAAGACACTATGTACATGTTGCAAAAGTCAAACATGTTTGTCAAAGTTGTATCTCACTCTGTGAAAAAATATATGCCAAATGTACACTTCTGCTTTTGCTTCTCTTTTAGGAATTTTAACTACAGTCATATTTCCTTTTATTGCACTTCACTAGAAAATTTCAAACTTATTATTATTGTATTTCTTATGTTGATCAGTGATTTTTGATGTTATTACTACTACTTGCTGAAGACTTAGATGAAGTTAGGATTTTTTAGCAATAAAGTACTTTTAAATAAGGTGAAAAAAACTAGGAAGGGAGTGAATATAATGGAGATATAATGTTGCAGACTACTTATATTTTATGTGATCTGATACAATAGTAAGTCTACTTTATATTAACTAATGCATATCATTTCTCCATATCAGCAAAATAAGGGAGTGTATAATTTAATCATCTTTATATATGTAGGGAAAACAATTGACAAATTTTCAAAATCCATCTATAATAAGAGCTCTTAAACTAGCAGTAGAGGGAAACTTCTTCAGTTTACTGGAGAGCATCCACCAAGTGTTTACAGCTGTTGTTGCAGTAATGGTGATGTTTGGGGAAAGCATGATTAGGAACAGAAGAAGGATTCCCATTCTAACCACTTCTATTGAACATTATATTGAAGGTTCTAGCTAATGCAATAAGGAAAGAAATATAAGTAAAAGGTATAAAGATTAAAAAATAAGTAAAACATTATTTGTCAATAACATTTTTATTTAAATAGAAAATCATAAGGAACTTACAAAACTTAAAACTAGTAAGTGAATTTTTAAAGGTTTCAGGATATGAAGTTTATTTACAAAAGTCAATTTCATTTTTAAATACCAACTAGCTGCAACAATTGAAAAAAATGAATTTAAAATTATAATTCCACTTACCATCAATTTAAGTATACATAACACCTGAGTAAAAATTTAATGGAAATACGTATTGCAAAGTTCTGATATGCTAAATAATTTGGTATAATAATAACTATAATTAGTAATACATTTAAGGGGCATATAGTACTCCCTGGAATAGCAAATAAAAATAATTCATAGAGACATACCTAAAAAGTTAACAGTGGAAATACGATGAAGTCCTAAAACAATATTTCATCCACCTACAATGAGGCAGAATGATGAGAAACATAGAACAAAAATAGATGGGAGAAATAGAAAACAGACAAAAACTGGTAGATCTAAATCTGGTAATATCAATAAGGGCATATATGAAAATAGAATTAACACTGTGTTAAAAGTAGAGATTATCTAACTCTATACTAAAATCTATAAATATCCTTGAGGTAAATTAGGAGAAGCCTAATAAATGTAGAGACATACACTTTTCCTGAAATAAAATCTAGACTTAACTACTGCCAGTCGTAATCCCAGAGGTAGATGTTAACTGTAAACATACAATTTTATGGAAAAATGAAAGGTCATAGAACATCCAGAGCAATTTTGAAAACGAACAAAATTGTAAGATTTCCACTACCTTATTTCAAGATTTATTATCAACCTATACAATATTGGATAACAGAATAGGTATTTCCTAAATAAATCAACTTATATAACAATCTTTTTTTTCTTATCAAGAGGCTAACATAATTCAATGAATGAAATAATCATCTTTCTGACATATTGTGCTGCATTTATTGTACATTATATTGGGATGGGAAAAAATCAGCATTGACACCACACCAAATAATTCAAGGTAGATTTTTAGAAATCTACATAATGTATAAAACTATAAATGTTTAATATAAAACAAATAATTTTTGACCTTGGGGAAGACAAAGATTACTTAGTACTGAGGAAGTATGAAACATTAAAAGAATGTTGACTTGAAATCCATCAAAATTAAAACTTTACACTTCAAAAGTCACCCTCAAAAATAAAGAGGCAAAGCACAGAGTGGGAGAAAATATCAGAAAAATGCGTTTCTGAAAAATATCAGAATATATGTCCAGAATATATAAAGAACTCTTATTATTCAATAATATGTAAAACAAGTCCTGGCCAAAACTAAACCAAAACAAGCAAATAAAAGCAATAAGCCAACACTTGAACAGATACTTTATAAAAGAAGCTGTATGATCATCCAGAAGCATGTGAAAAGATGCTCAAATAGTTTAGTGTTCCACAGAGCAATATTAGCCAAGTCACCTCCTGAACAGCTGTTATGCATAAAAAAGCCTCTGCTAAGAATTTTTAGAGTGTTTTATATACTTCCTGTTTTTATTTTTGATGTGTGTGCAAAATGTTCCTATAGAGCAATGCAAAATAAAATGATGCCTAAGTTTGCATGTGGCTTAATACCTAATAAAATAAATATAATACATATTTTTAAATTGCATATAGTAACTATTAAAGAAAATTACTTTCACCACCGTATTTATCTTGTTAAATAGACATCTTATGCATGACTTAAGAAATATACTGTGATGATACTGACTTTTTGGATATTAAACACTGCTCAAGGTCCTTCCCAATCCTTCAAACTGGGATTGACTCACATGGGCAGATAATGACTAATAGTTATGTCAACTATATCTTGATCTCAGAATGTCATTTGCCATCTGGCATCAATATCCCTAGACACTACTTAGCTCTATTCTTAATTTGGACTTGGTAATATTATCTCCCAAGAGATGAGGTTCCAATGTACTTTTTGTATATTGGAAAAAATACAGAGTTCTAAACCATGTTCCTTAGGTGAGAAAGTTATAAGAATAAGTAAAAAAAATCTGTCTTCATTATTCATTTACATCATACCAACTCCAATATCCATTCTGTATGTATGAATTGCTTTAATATAAATTGATCACCTGTGGGATCACCAGTGGGACATATATCATCCTAGGGAAATAAATACATTCCTGAGAAGATAAGATATAGATGAAAAGCAGGTAGAAAAGTTCTAGAAAGAGTAAGGCTAAAGCATAGTAGAAAAGGAAAAAATCCATAAGAATTATGAAGAACAGATTTGAGATCATTAAACATGATTGCTACTGTCATAATTGTGAACCAGATCAAATGGGATGTGGTACTTCTACCTCCCCAACACTGCCAGAGCCTCATACTAGAAGTAAAATATCAGTGAAACAGGACATTTATCAATTATAGCAGTATAGGCAGATTTAAAAACAAAAAGAAATTATTTGAGCTAGCCTCTAGATTGACTGATAAAGGCAAAAGTATAGATATCACTAGGATATGTTAACAAGTACCATGATGACAACTACAAAACCCACCACATAGTGCCTATACTTGACAAGTTGCAGGAGCCCTAAGGTGCTTATGTAAAGTTAAATTTAAATTAAAATTTTGTCACTTTTTATTAGTAGCTAAAGCATCCAAGTAGAGATGTACAATCAACTGAGAGGTGGTGACCTTAGGAAACCCAAAGTTTACTTGTTTTTATACAAGGTTTATTTATAAGAAACTTGTATTTATTGGCTTCCATCTTCCACTTGTCAAGGCTTGACCAACAGGTAGTTACTTTTGTCCATTTCCAGGAATATGCATGTGTGAGTGTAGAGCAGATTTTCACAGTATTCCACACACAGCATTAAGAAGATTGAGAGTAAAAAGCAAGAGCAACAGGAGTAGTTGTCAGTTGTCCTCAAAGGTTGGACTCTTTTCTCATTAGTTCCAGTGTCCTCTTGCATTCTCTAATTCCATGTCCATATTTTTTTCCAGACTGCCTGCAGGGCTGACCTATAGCAACTTTAGACCTACCACCAGACAAAGGAGTAAGAATCTTCCATAAACTTCTTTACCAGCATAACTTCATTGTCCATTGTGAGTGACTTTTTTTTTTGATGGTTTATCATCTTTCAGATCTTTATTTCCCAAGCTTTACACATAATTTTAAGGTTTAATTCTCATATTAGTCTTATTTCACATCATTCATAATGGTTGAATTGACATGACCAAGCCCCAAAGATAAATATCCCAATTATAAAACAGAGTAAAACAAAAATGTATATGGTTACTTGGTTGACTCATAATACAGGATTTTGGTAACTGCCAGATAATAATTAGCAATAAATTATTTATTTATTATACAATGAATAACCAATATGATGTATATATGCCAAGAATCCCATATAGTTGACCAACAAATCACGCAAAAAGAATGAAATATGTATTGGAGTAGAATATTATTAAGAGTGATGTAACTGTGTCAAAAATTTAGAGTCATTTCTATTACATTAAGTTTAAAAAAGGAACAAAATGAATGAGGCAAAAATCCAGGTTGCCCTTCTCTCTTTTTTGAAAGAGAGTATGCCTGAGTAAGTAGAGAAGACCATAAAGAAAACAAAAGCAAATGACCCATTTGTGTGCCTTATCTATAATGAAAAAGCACACACTTGTGGTGTGCGGACATGAATATCAGAAATACAGCATGAGGATTTATCTGAGAATGGGTGGCAGAAAAGAAAGAAAGCCAGTTTAGTGCTGGCTTCCACTAGTGGCAGACACTGATAAGACATGAAAATCTGAGGATTACATGCAGAAAGTATAATTAAAGTTTTTTTCTGGAGGTTCTATCTAATACAGTCTTCTCAAATTTTAATGGGTATATATATCATCTTGGGGTCTGGTTAAAATACATATTCATAGTCAGTAGATATGGGATATGACCTGGGTTTTTCATTTCTTACAGGCTCTTAGGTGATACTAATGCTATAGGTCTGTGGAAAACATAAGGTTTAACAAGGATCTTATAGAAATTACAAATAATTAGGAAAGAAGCATGCTATTGGAAATGAGACATATAGATAACCAAATATAACCAAATGAGTCAACAAATTTCAGAATGATGACCTTTTGCTAAATAAATATACCAATTTAAAATCCCCTTATAGATTAATAATACCCAGCACAAATTTTAATAAAATATATCACAAAACAAAGAATATAATATAAAATATCTTAAAATATTAAAAAAGAAAGCAAAACAAGGAAAGACCAAGGCTAAATATTCTCTCATCAGAATGAATATATTACATGTTACCTAAGAGAATACATTTATTTTTAAATAGAAAAACTGCATATTATAAGAAAGTCAGTTATCCTCATTTAATTTATAATATTAATCCTAACCAAAGTCAGTGAGATTTTTTTTTTTATTGAAGTATAGTTGATTTACAAATGTGTTAGTTTCAGGTGTACAGCAAAGTGATTCAGTTATATATACATATATACTTTTTCAGATTCTTTTCCATTATAGATTATTATATGCTATTGAATATAGTACCCTGTGCTAGACAGTAGGTCCTTGTTGTTTATTTTACATATAGTAGTGTGTATATGTTAATCCCAAACACCTAATTTATCCCTCTCTACCCTTTTCCCCTTTGGTAAACCTAGGTTTTTTTTTCTATGTCTGTGATTCTATTTCTGTTTTGTAAATAAATTCATTTGTATCATTTTTTCAGATTTCACATATAAATGATATATGATATTTGTCTTTGTCTACGAAGTCAGTGAGATTTTGATCGACTTTGAAAAGAAGATTTAAATACCATTTGGAATTAAAAAATTAAAAAGAAGATTAATAAAGAAAGTTTACCATGCATTAAACTGTTTTCATACTGACACAGGATTAGACAGATAAATTGAACATAAGAGGAAATCCAGAAAGAGAGGCAAATATATGCTAGAAAACATAATAGGATAAAAATGACATAAAAATCTGCAGGTAGAAGAAACATTTATTTCATAAATAATGTTACCACTAGTAATGTATAATTTACAATCACTATGCTACATATGCCAATACAAAATCTTTTATTAAACATTTACCTACAAGTAAAATTGTAATAATTAAAAAAAATAAACTGAAAATGTATAATTCCATAAGACTGTAAGTCTTTTTAAAATGACATTTAAGAGCAGACATAAGAAAAAAATGTTAGATCTACTTCTTTTAAAAATAACAGGAGGGTTTCCCTGGTGGCGCAGTGGTTGAGAGTCCGCCTGCCGATGCAGGGGACACGGGTTCTTTCCCCGGTCCGGGAAGATCCCACATGCTGCGGAGCGGCTGGGCCCGTGAGCCATGGCCGCTGAACCTGCGCGTCCGGAGAAAAAAAAAAAAAACCAGGAAAACAATAGATCTTTATGGCATAATCACCACTGAATAAAAAGGAAAAGGCAAATGATTGATGGGAAGAATTTGCTGCAAAGGATTTATATTCTTAAATATAAAAATATGTTTAATTAGCAACAGGAAATAAACACTTTGAGAGTAAAATGTATACATCATTGAGAAAATATAAGTAGATAATAAAAATTTGAAAATAATTCAAAGTTACTTCAAACTAAAAAAAATGCAATGGAAAACAAACATTTTACACATTTTCCCCAGGTTAAATTGTCAACGTTAAAAATTATTTAAGAACTCAGATTGATGAGACTGTAGATAGGCAAGTAACCTCAAACAACTTAGGAACTGTAAATTGGCACAGTCATTCTAGAAGGAAAACAAACTAACAACATACTTAGCATTTAAAATGTGTATATAACATTTGACACAGCTAATCCACATCCAAAAACTGACTGCAAAGATTTGGTGGCAAGAATATTTACTGGAAATATTTATAATAGAAGAAAAATAATTTTTTAAAAAATGCCCCTACCAGGGCTTCCCTGGTGGCGCAGTGGTTGCGCGTCCGTCTGCCGATGCAGGCGAACCAGGTTCGCGCCCCGGTCTGGGAGTATCCCACATGCCGCGGAGCGGCTGGGCCCGTGAGCCATGGCCGCTGAGCCTGCGCGTCCGGAGCCTGTGCTCCACAACGGGAGAGGCC
>NC_041224.1:123731005-123814828 GCF_002837175.3 Physeter macrocephalus | reverse complement strand
CACGGCAGAGGGAGGCCCGCATACCAAAAAAAAAAAAAAAAAAAAAAAAAGAATATTTACTGGAGAATATTTACTGGAAATATTTATAATAGAAGAAAAATAATTTTTTTAAAAATGCCCCTACCAGGGCTTCCCTGGTGGCGCAGTGGTTGCGCGTCCGTCTGCCGATGCAGGCAAACCAGGTTCGCGCCCCGGTCTGGGAGTATCCCACATGCCGCGGAGCGGCTGGGCCCGTGAGCCATGGCCGCTGAGCCTGCGCGTCCGGAGCCTGTGCTCCACAACGGGAGAGGCCACAACAGAGGGAGGCCCGCATACCACAAAAAAAAAAAAAATTAATAAAAAATACAATGCCCCTACCAGTAGTCCAATGATTAAAATATACAAGACAGATTGTTATAGTGGAATTTTCTTCAGTGTAAAAAAAAAGTTGCATAGAGTAAATTTGAATGGTTTCCAAACAACATGTAGACTAATGTTATATAATAGATTCAGTTTACATATTGATCCATATTCACTTATTCTGGCCAACGTCTCTTCCCATGACAAATACTGTGGCCCTCCATGCTCAATTTGCTTTCCAGCAGGAGCTTGCCTAGAGGTGGATCACATGATTTGTATGAGCACCAAGCTTATATAACTGCACTGGTTGGACTAAACCTGTGGAGACCCTAGCTTTGTACTGGCTGGACAGCCCAGGTAACCCAACAAGTTTGTCTGGGAGAGTTAACCTCTCATGGGTATTAACCGTGATCTCCTGGAAGATGGAGGACGACATGGAGACCTCTGGTGAATTCTTCTCTTTATCTGTGCCCCTGTCCCCTCATACTGTTCTGAGAAACTAGTTTACAAACAGGCTTTCTGAGCACATTATGTGACACAAAGCAATTGGGTAAGATTTTTTGTGAAGTATTGAAAAGCCTGGTTATGCTCTTTTGTGTACTTGTTTTCCCTAGGTCCCTGTTTTATACCACTTTACCCCTTTTCCTTCCTTCTTACTTCTGTAGGCTTTCACTCCCCCAAAGAGCATAAGCTTTATGCTTTATTTTCTATGGAGTACTTGGGTTAATATTACATATATATCAATATTATAATATATGATACTAATTCCCATAAATATACATTATATATGTATTAAGTAGTATAATATATAAAAGTGTTATATACACTTAGAGATGATAGCTATTTGAATTTTATTTATTGATCAGCTACTACTGTGCAACAACATCTAAGAACTTTTACCTGCATTTTTTGTTCATATTTAATTCTCTGAACCATTATGTAAGGTAAATGGTATTATTATCTCAATTTTACGGATGTGGAAATTGAGGCAAACAGATATTATGTACTTTAATATCAGGTAGCTAGTAATAAAGTTATAGAGTTTGTTTTCAAAGTGCATTTTTAACCTCTATGATACATTGTATAACAATTTGTGAAGAAAAAAATCCGTATTTCTAACATTTCTACAATAGTCACAATTACTTATGTAATAAAAACGTAAAATAATAGCTGGTTCAATAAATAATAAATTCAGAAATCATTAGTGGTAGAAAACTCTTAGGAAGCATGTAGCCCTACTACATCATTTTAGAGGTCTCAATCACTGAATGTCAGAAAACTTAGAATTTTTCTTGACCTCTTTTATCTGGATCAATGTGGTCTCTTCAGAGCCACAGATGATAGGCTAGCCCAATTTTTTAAAGTAGCAGATGTGAACTGAAAATTGTCCATTGCCCATCATAACTTTGTGGAAATGGAGATGTCTAGTAACATTGTTTTCTATTTTAAATAAATCTAAAAATATACTTGCAAAATTATAATAGTGATACATAATATTAGTATAATCTTGATAACCAAATACAAAACATATTTAAATATTTAAAATCTATTTATGTCTGAAAATAAGCTATTATTTATTGCACACAGTTGCTATTATGGCTTACTTCAGTATATTTTCACATACTCATGTGTATTCAAATTGAGCTACGTTAAATCTTAACATGTTGTCACATTATCTTTAGAGCTTTTTTTAATTACATAAAACATTATAGTTACAGTTGAAATACCCTGTAAAACCCTCCTCTTCACCTGTCTTTCCCAGAATTAGTTTAAATGTAGTTAGAATTATTGCATCCTTGAGTGATAAGAATTCTGTAAAATGATCTGGAGCTGGTGTTAATGGTGGATAGATTATTAACAGTTAAATTCATTACATCAATTTCCATCTAGCTGTTAAGATTTTCTCTTTTTTCTACAGTAAGTTTTGGCATGTAATATTTTTCCCCTGGGAAATTGGATACTCCATCTATGTTTTCAAAGTTGTAGGTTTAGAGGTTTATTTAATTTTTTTTCTTTTTTTTTGCGGTACGCAGGCCTCTCACTGTTGTGGCTTCTCCCGTTGCGGAGCACAGGTTCCGGACGCGCAGGCTCAGCGGCCATGGCTCACGGGCCTAGCCGCTCCGCAGCATGTGGGATCTTCCCAGACCGGGGCACGAACCCGTGTCCCCTGCATTGGCAGGCGGACTCTCAACCACTGCACCCAGGGAAGCCCTAATTTTTAAAATGTTTTTTAATCGTAGGTGTTCAGCATAATGAATTATCTCAAGGGAAAACATCAATGCATCCACCAACCAAGTTAAGACATATAACACTATCATTCTAACCTTTAAGCTCTTTATAATACTAGGATTAGAGCACCGAGAATTTAAGATATTGCAACTAATAGATAGGTATCATAAAAATTATGCTTCATATTGAACAAAAATAAAATGAGAAAATGAAATAATAGAAAAAATTCTGATTTAAACAACAAAAAAGGCCCCATCATGCGTTCCTCATCACTCTTCCCCAAACCTGACCTTACTTCTAATTCCATAGATCAAACGGTTCTTATGTAATAACAAAACCACAGAGTACACATTGTTTTATGGCTGGTTTCCTTTATTCTACATTGTTTGTGAAATGTATCTATATTGCTTCACATATAGCAGTTCTGAAGTTATATGAAGTTATGTAGGAGAATATTCATTGCTGCATAACATTCCATAACATGCTATTTTTCAACTTCCACTGCTGATGGACATTTGAATTTCTTCCTAATTGGGTTATGAACAATGCTGATATGAACATGTTTATGCATGCCATTTAGTGCATTGCTACTCAAATTAACAGGTACAGAGTTTTCAGACAGACAGTGATCTTCAGACCACACTTTGAGTAGTTCTGTTTTAGTGTCCATATGCACATGTCGTTTGGAAGTGAAACTGCCTAATAATAGCAATTGGAAAAGTGTTTAATATTACTAAATTTTACTAAACAATTTGGCTAAATGTTTGAACTGATTTATATGCATAACAGTACTATGTAAGAGTTCTTCTTTTTCCACATCCTTTCTAACCCTTGTTTTTCCAGTATTTTTCAATTTAATCATTCTCATAGATGTGCATTGTTATACGTTATTATTATTTTAATTTATATTTCTCTCATTATTTATGAGGTTGAGCAGATATACCCTCACCAGAGGCTCAAACTGCCTCATTATTAGCAGAAAAACTAACATTATATGTCCATTATGTTATGCATTATAAAATACATATTATTACCTATAAATACTTCTTGCCAAAACTGCTTAACCCATATCTAATCAAGCCTTAAAAATGACCAGTATACAGGAAATAATAATAACAAAGTTAGACAACAGATAAAAATATAAAAAGACAAATTTGGATTGTGAAACATGTATGCCATAAAATTCCATTGCCTATTCCCCTCAAAAACTCAACTGGTAGGAGAATGAAGATCATAAAACTATTCTAAATTAAAAGAGAAAAAGATACACACTACTATATATATAAAATGTAAACAGGGTAAACAACAGGATTTACTATATAGCACAGGGAACTATATTCAATATCTTGTAATAACCTATAATGGAAAAGAATCTGAAAAATAAATATAGATATTATATATATATGTGTCTGAATAACTGTGCTGTACACCTGAAACTAACAAAATATTGTAAATCAACTATAGTTCAATTTAAAATAAAAGACCAAGTTATTATAAAATCCAAATATAATCCTTGAAACTTGATAAGATATTTCAACAAAGGAGCAACTATAGAAGACATTGGGGTGGGGCTAGGGGCTAGAGAAATTGAAGTATGTAATGGATTTTAAATATTTAGGAACGATTTTAAATTTTCTAATTTGTGATGAGTAAACTTTAGAAGATTAATGCTGAATTATGAAATAACATATCTTCAAGTTACTTTGAAAGTTTTCAGCTGTAGAAAGGTAGAGGGAAAGAGAGAGAGAGAGATGGAAACAGAAATTAATTTATGGAATGTGTCAGTAATTGTTGAAACCATACATCAGTATAAGGGTGTTTCCTGTACAAATTTTTGAACTTTTCTGTGTACTTGAATTTCCCATTAAAACATTGAAAAGTATTGCTTCTCCGTGATCTCTCTTTTTATTTTTTTCTTCTACTGGACCTTCTCTTAGAGATATCGCCTTTGTTTCCATTAAATCCCCATGTTTTTTAAACTCTCACGTTCAGTGTTTTCTCTGTGCTATTTTCTCAGTACTTTATTCAGTTCTATCCTGTATTTCACCCATCATTTAGTTTTTAACTTTAATGACCTGATGTTTTTCTTTGTTAAATTTTTATTTGATAGTTTTTCAATTAACTTTGTTGGGCTTATTCTACTCCTTCATTTTCTCATTCTATTAGTTTTTAACACGAAGTATAATATTTATGATACCTATTTATTAGTGTTAATATTTTAAATTCTTAGTGTTCTAATCCTAGTTTCATAAAGGGCTTAATGTTTAGAGTAAAAAAGTAAATAAATATATACATTTTAAGATGTTATAATTCTGTATGTAGAAATCCCTGAGGAATTGATAAATTAAAATTTACAGATTAATAAAGTAAGGTCACAGACACAGGACAATATATTAAATAGGTCAAATTTCTATATATCGCAACAGAAAATTGAAAACGGAAACAAAAATAAACTATTTACCAAAAAACGAAAGACCTAAAATATCTAGGGATATATATATATATATATATATATATCTAATGTGAGGACATGTGTACTATGAAAATTAAAAATATTAAGAGAAATTAAAATGATCTAAACAAGTAGGGAAATGTACCATATTCACTGATTAGAAGATACTATTTTAGGGTGTCAGTTCTTACCTAAGTTATCTACACATTTGAACACATTCCAATCAGTCTTCAAAGATGTTTTCTTTTTATATATTAACAATCTAATTCTAAAATTAAAGTGGAAACAAGAAGTATATAAAACATACTGTAATATATAAACAATTCTGAAAATAAAAGAAGAGAACATGCTCAAATTGGTTTCCATATTTAAAATAATGAGACAGTAATTGAGAGTGTGTTATTGTTACAAGGATAGATAAATAAACATTGAGAAAGAATAAAGAACCCAGATACAGTCAAGAAATGAAAGAAATAGAGATTTTTTTCACAAATATATGATCAATATATTATGATAAAATAATTTGTTGTATCTCATACTTCTCTCCATTTGCCAGCAGATATCCAACTTTCTAGATAGCAAAAAGCAGAAAGTTTCAGGCCAGTTAAGAGTTACACCTGGAAATGTTACATTGTCACTCCAATCTTATTCTGTTGGTCAGGCAGTCACAAGGACAGCCTGGATTCAAGAGGATGTAGAAATAAACTCCATTCTTGATACGGTAGTGGAAAATTATAGTGCAAATGCACAGGTAGGATGGGAAATACTGTTAAATCCATCTTGGGAAAATACAATTTTTCACACTCAAAAGTGTAGGTGAATCTCAAAAATACCTTCTGCTAAAGAAACTCATCAACTGACACATATATTTATGACAACACATAAACTGGAAATGGGTATGTGGACATTTTTTGTGATGATGGAAATATGCTATATCAGGTGTTAATTACATGGCATTTATATATTTGTTAAAATTAATATGACACTTTTACTACTTAACACCCTATATCTAAATTTAGTGGCTTAAAGCACAAATCTTTCATTATTTCTCACGATTCTGTGGGCAGAGCTGACTACATCATTTGCAGGGCTTGGTGCAAAAGGAAAATGTGGAGTTTCTTCTTCAAAACATGGGGACAAAACTGTTGTTAAAGGTCCTAAATGTAAAACTTTTTTCTTTCTTCCTGTGAGCTCTCTGTCATGACTTGTCATGGTGGTTTTTAAATTTTTTAAAAATTTAATGTCATTCCCCTTTGGACATTGAATATTCATTGGCAAGTATGAACCTTACAAGTTCTAGGAGCCACATCCCATTATATGGCACATGCGTGTGGCTCTTTGGCTGCAGGATATCTTCTCCTGCCAGATGCCAGAGAAAAATACCATGTTCATACCAAGGGCAAGGACACCATTCTCCCCATACTATGGGTGCACTGCCCTACGCATGGCAGATAGATGATTCCCAAAGGATCGCAGCCCAGATCAAGTGACAGCCAGAGTCTTGACAGGTAAGTGCACATAGAAATTGCATGGCATTGCACCCCAGGGCAAGGACAGCAGCCACCATGCCCCACCCTGAAATACCGAAGTCTGCACACACGAGACCTGATCCTTCCAGTGCCCAGACTACTAGGCAGCAGTGGTCATTGGACAGAGAAAGGGAGAGAAGGCCAGGCAGGAAAGAAAGGCCAGAGGGAGCCTCTGCATCAAGAGAAAGAAGAATAACTGCTAAGAATCAGTTCCAGGGAGGCTAAGAATCCAAGCCCTTCTTGCATGTTCCATTGTCCCACAGGACTTTACTTGCAAAACACAAATTCAGAAATACAACTATTAGGTGTATCACCTTGGAAGTTAAGGTGTGGATCAACTCAACCAATATCTGAGGTCAGGTGGCATCCTGTCTTGAACAGATGTCTAAGATGACCACACTTGCAAGTGTGGTGGTTGGTTAGGTTTCAACTGAAGCAAGGGAGATGGCTTGACCACATGTTGATCATCATCCAGCAGGCTAGATTTGCCTTCTTATTGTTGGGTGTTTATTTAAACTACAGCATTATATTGCTGCCCTGGATCCATTTTGTGTGGCTAAGCAGCCTACAGGGGGCCTTAGGACACTAGGCCCTCCTGAGAATACATGACCTAAATAACAGCCTGCAGAGTCACAAGTAAGTTCCTGATATGACTTCCCTAATTCCTGAATGAAAAGCACTCTCTCCTGCCTTCCAGCTCCTTCTCCTTGTACACTCCTTAGATATGACCCCCATGGAGCTTACCAAAATCCCACCCTTTGGGGTTCGAATTGACAATCTGGCCTTAGCCCATGAGAGCTAAAAACACTCCACTCTCTGTTGCTCATAAAAGCACATGCCCCAGACCCTGCTGCTCACCCTCTGCCTGCACCCTGCCTTGACCTTCTGAGCTGTACCTCCAAGCTGCTATGTACTTCCTACTGGACCTTGTTGTCTTTGTTGAACCAGGGCTCATCACCTGACACTCCAGGGCTCTACTTAACAAGAGTTAATGTAACAAAAGTCACGACACTCACACAATGGTGGTTAGAGGGTTTCTAAAAGCAGCAAGCTAGCAAGTCCCATGTGAAAGCACTTTTCACAGCTCTGCTTGTGTCTTATGCTTAAATATCCCATTGGCCACAGCGAGTCACAAGGCCACCCCAGAGTCAGTGTGGGACCATACTGGCAAAGGGCTTGGTTATAAGGAAAGGGATAATTTGCAGCCATTTCCCCAAGCTACCAAGCTCATAGAACTGTACATTTCAGATCTGTGCTTTTCCCATATGTAAATTATACAACAATAAAATAAATTAATTTAAAAAATAAAAACAATCTGGGAGGACACTAAACACAACATCTGGACCTCTTGCTGCTTTAACTGAGGTGGGTCTTAAGCTAAAAAAATTGTCTTCTTTTTTTTTTTACTCTGGCAATTTTTATTTTTTTGTTTTGTTGTTTTCCTGTAAGCACAGCTGCAAGTTATTTTTATGTATAAATATATATGCATGTATATTTGTTTAGGCAGCTTTTCCATAAGCTTGATTATTTGTCATGAAATAGCACACAGCTTAAGTCTCATTCTTGCAATGATGTATCATGTATGGCAAGAGTGTATGTAATAAAAATAAAATATGCATTTCCAATGTGGAATGCTCATGTAAGTAATCTCAGTATTATTTGATTTTTTATTTTAATGCATTTAATTTAATTTAATGACATTTTATGAATGACTGAACTTCATTTGCCCCAATGTACAAGGCTTGTGAAGGGTACACATGTTCTACTTTTGATATTTCATTTCAATTGTTACTCAGCTAAGTAAAGGAAATAATTAGAATTTAGATTATTTTAAGTTCTCAAATATTTTATTCAGTTCCAAACCATTTCAATTAGTGTCATTTTCCTTGGAGACTGAAAGCATCTTTTCATAGATTCAAGTGACTTGTCTTCAAGGCCATACTTCCATTATATTATAGTCTTGTAAAACAGAGTAACAAAAGCCTTTTTAAAGGTCATAAAATTATAACAAGAGCCACCCTCTGTCAATTTTGTATTGCTGCTCCTAAAAGAAATTTGCTAGTACTTACTATAATCCTCCTTTTATGAATTCCTGCTGACCAAAGATGAATTACATAACCTACTTTTTAGGTCATAATGGCAGACAGTCAAGTGCTCAGTTGCCCTGAAATCTTGACATTTACAACTTGAGAGCTACTAGAATTTAACCTACTGCATATTACATTTTCCTCATTTTTTTTGAATTTTTTTTCAATATTTAAGTTTTCAAGTTGTAACTTATGAAATTTTTGTCTATTTATTGTGCCTCAATTTCAATGTACTGAATGCATCATTTCAAATATGTTTTGGTCTCCTCTTTATCACTGCATTCTAAATTTCACCACAGCCAAATAACTAACTGGAGGATATTAAAGTACTTATCTTTTCTGAAGTAAGCCAATTTTTTAAATCATGAATTTCAAAAGTACTTCTTCCCTATTTTTCTATCTTTCTCTCTAGAAATCTATTAGATTACATCTATTTGTATCTTACTACATTTCATCAATTCTAAGAGCCATGTTTTCCACATTTTAATGCCTCTGAAACTGAGTTTTGTCTTAAAGTTACTTAAAGTATTTTCTTTAAAAGAACTAACTTAAAACTAAAAGTTTTGTCTTTAAGTTACATCTTAAAACTACTGCTGCTTAAATAGTTGTCACAACACAGTTTCCATTGCTCATGGGTGTGCAAAAATTGATCATATTTGCCATAATTTTGTCTCTTCAGTTCACTTAAGTGCATTGATATGAAAATATTGGGTTTAATTGCCATATAATCTGTAAAACAGATCAGTTTACATTCAGCATAGCAACAGAAATTTATTGTATAAATGTATATGTATAGAATTCAAGCACACAGATGTAAATTTGATCAAATTGAAGCAAATTGTTACCATTGGAGAAGTGATGAAAATTTACTATTTTTTTCCAGAACTATAACCAAGTGGTCTATATTATGTAAGAAAGGAAAATATCTATGAGCAGACAGAGTTTTATTATATCTTATTTGCTGAGTTACAACAAAAAAGACTTCCATACATCAGGATAAAACTGATTCAGGGTAATCATGAATTACGTTTTTAAATAATAATACATTTCAGAATATATTTGTATTCCAGTGAAAAGTACTTAGCAGAGGAGAAGAAATCAGTTATATAGGAAAAAAAAATAATTGCAGGAAGAGAATCCTTGCGAAGGTGAGAGGAGGCACACTATGGACATAAGCTGAAGCAATTGAAATTCTAGAGAAATTTTCCAAGTTAGTAAGAAGTGAAAATAAAACCTGACCGTAGGTTCTGAATTATACATGCACTTATTTAACAAGGTCTATTGAATATATCTTACATGCGAGACCTTGTGCTAATCATGGGAACTGTTCTAGGCATGGGACATGCCAAAGGGACAGAATAGATGTTCCTGCTCCTGCAGGAGCCAGGAATTAGAAAAACTGTCACCCTCAAAAAATATAATTACATAGTGTTTTGGGTTAAATTGTCTCCCCAAAAGATAGTTGAAGTTCTAATCTCCAGTACCTGTGAATGTGACATTGTTTAAAAATAGGACCATTGCAGATGGAATCAAGTTAAGATGAAGTCATAATGAATTATAGTGGGTCATAATCCAAAAAAACTTGTGCCCTTATAAGAGAAAAGACAAAGACAGAGATACACAAGGAGAAGATGACAAGTGAGACAGAGACGGAGTGATACCTCTACAGACTATGGAAAACCTAGGATTGCCGGCAAGCCCTAGAAACTAGAAGAGACAAGGAAAGATTCTTTCTCCCCTAGAGATTTCAGAGAAAGCATGATCTTGCAGATACATTGACTTAAGACCTCTAGGCTCCAGAACTGTGACATTTCTGTTATTTTAAGTCTCCCAGTTTGTAGTTGACAACGATACAAAACTAATTAATATATACTTTTGTAAGTGAAATGAAGAAAAATGACAAGGTTCTATAACAGTATACCAGGGAGACCTAATTGTGTTCAGTGGATTCACAAAAGGACTCTTTGAGCAACAGTGATCAGAAGGAGTGTTCCAGGCAAAGGGAAGTGTGTATACAGGGTCACTAATAAATAAAAAACTTGATATATTCGAGGAAGTACAGGAAAGTCATATAGTTACATATGAGTGGCCCTATGGCCTAAATGTTACTGTCCCCGCGAAATTCTTATATTGAAATCCTAATCCCCAGTGTGATGGTATTAGGATGTGGGGCCTTTGGAAGGTGATTAGATCATGAAGGGTAGAACCCTCATGAATGGGATTAGTGCGCATATCAAAGAGACCCCAGAGAGCTTTCTCACCACTTCCACCATGTGAGGACACTGCCAAAAGGCAGAAGTCTGCACCTGAAGAGGGTCTTCACCAGAACCCAACCATGCTGGCAACCTAATTTTAGACT
The DNA here is from genome assembly GCF_002837175.3 of Physeter macrocephalus. NCBI lineage: Eukaryota > Metazoa > Chordata > Mammalia > Artiodactyla > Physeteridae > Physeter > Physeter macrocephalus. The sequence continues at coordinate 123,803,833 of NC_041224.1, read as the reverse complement.
CCCAGCTTCCAAAACTATGAGAAATAAATTTCTGTTGTTTATATGCCACCTCATCTGTGGTATGCTGTCATAGCAGCCCACAAGAACTAATACAAGAGGCATTGCTATATGAGGCAGAGTGTCCCATTTATACCTAATACATAGCTTGTGCAACGTTAGGTAAGCTATTGGGTTTTAAGCAGGGAATCTTCTCCCATCCTAATTGGCAGTTTTTTCTGACTATGAGATTTAGTGTATAAATGTGAAAGGTATGTGTCCATGTCCAAATAGTAAGACCTCTAAAAGCAATGCTTCCAGGATTTTTTCTCTTTTAACCAACAATTAATATGCTACATAGGATGGCAATAAATTTGTCTTTGAAGATGAAGCATAACACTTTCATTATCTCTAGTACAGTGCAATTTTATGAATGTTACATGACACAAATAGATGTTGAAATATGAAACAGAAAGGAGATGATATGGTGAGAACCTGGTAAATATTTCAGACATGTTTAGAAACATATCAATATTATGTGGATTCATTGAAGCTGTCACAAAGTATAAAAGCACTAGACTGCAGGGGCAAGTTAAAGTATTACAACATCCATTTGGGTAGTTGATAGTATGAAAGGGCTGAGGAATGAAAGTAAGGATTCTGATATCATAGCATAGAGCCAATTAGTTGTTTCTGTTGAGTTTATTTTTATACAAAACAAGGAAAATTAAAAATATATTTTTGAAAAAAAGCAATGGGTGGAAATCTAAGAGGCAAGTTATTATAAGAAGGATTATGATAGCTTTGGTTTGTAACAAAATAATTCTGAGTTGGAGACCAGGCTTAAGAGTAATTCATGGGAAAAAAAGTTAATAATAATTGAGAATTATAAATAACAAATACACCTAATATATTCACTTAAAGGCAAATAACCATAAATTTACATATGCAGGAATTATTTTTGACAAACTAACACATTAATAGATTAAATTTAGTAATTTTAGCCAGTGTTAGCATGGTTAATGTTTAAAAAAAAGCACTCTTTTTGTAGCAGAGAATGCACAGGTGGTTGAGGGCCAGAATGAGAAACTGAATGATCACTTGAGGAGTGACCTCAACCTGAAAAACTTCCAGACCAAAAGGAACCACATTGATACCTGTGTGGAGGGCTCTACATCAGCCAGTAAACCTGGATTTTGAGCTGAATGAATAAGAGAATGGAAATTTAAGTTGTCTTCCTTGGGAAGGAGGTGGAGAGGATGTAGGTATGTCCTCAGTGGGTCAATGGTGCGCAGACGTGGATCAGAGCAAAACTATTGGCTGTCCTCTTCCATAGCATACAGTTGTGGGTTGGAAGCAGCTCAAAACAAAGCACTCCAGACTCCTTGCAGCTATATGCTTAGTTCAAGCAAAAGGAATATGAATGGAGATGATATATTTCAGGCCAAGGTTTTTAAAGCAGTCATTATTTCTCTTAGCTCCTAGCCTCCTTGATGCAGATGCCAAAGAGGAAGTAACTCAGTCTTTAACAACTGATTGAATGACAGTGGCCTCTTGAAATGAATATCCATAAATAAATGTTTATGTTTTTGCATTAGGTTATATTTTTTATAAAATTTTAGTTTATCTTAATTGATACATTGATATTATGTCATATGTAAATCAGTATGACTGTCTGGTAGGTAATTTGACAATATTTCAGGATCTTTACATATAAAGGGATGACCACTTTTAATATCTTTTAACTAAGGACTCTGAAATATAGTTTGTTCATAAAATTGCTGTTTACCTTGAAGAATACATTGGAAACAACATACCTTGAAGAATACATTGGAAACAACATAATTACCCAAACTTTGGAATAATATCCAAATGATAATGCATTCATATAAAATAATATTCTGTAGCCATGAAAACATGTCTTGGAGTACTAAAGAATAACTTTTAAGTCATCAAAATATAATAAATAAATAAACAAGATACATCACTATGTATTACATTTTTCATTTTTTAAAGGAAAGAAGAGAGGAGGTCTATGAAAATTTTAAGCATCAGTACCAGCTGGTGAGATTATGAATATATGCATTTTATACATTTATGTAGTGAACATATTTCTGATAAATTAAAGTGATTCAAAAAATTTCATTAAAATTTTTTGCTATCTTAGGGGATTAAAATTTAATATCAGGTAGAAGTACACATTGGCTTCCACAGGCCAGATCATAATTATAATTTAACTAGATCTGTTTGTTAGAAATGTTTCCAGTAATAATATAACTATTAGAATAATATGAATTGTGTATGAAGCATTATATACTAGATATTTATTGTAATCAATATATTTATGCTGATGCTATTCATATACAAAATAGAACAATGAACAGAATTTCCTTAATGTGTGTTTAGAAAATATCTTTTTAACTATAAAAAACAAAATCTTGAGCAATAATAGATGGAAAATATGTTTTCTACAATGAGTCATTTCAATGGCCTTTTAAACTAATTCATAAAATATCAAAGATTACACTTAAGTCAGAGAAGAAATGCACAGTGCATGTGGTTCTACCAAGATAAGACTTTCTAATGCAGTGTGAAATATTTGTATAATGCAAACAGACTCCTCCTTAGGGGAAGTCATTATCTCTGCACTATTTCATTTACAAAAGTATGTATTTCCCTCTGACTAAATTTTCAAGAAAATCATCAACTGTGAATGGACTTGGCTACAGCTAGTACAATGCTTATCATACAGTAGATGTTCAATACCTATTAATTATATCAATAAAAATATTAATTAAACCATTATCAAAAGTTTAGCTAAATCTCCAAAATTAGTGAGATGTAATGTCATTCCTTCCACATATATAAAGCCATGTTATATGCAATCATATTATGTTGTAAGTTTTAATACATTTTAACTTCCACTGACATGGTTGTAATTTTTATAATGCAAAAGAATTTTATTCAGAGACAGATGGTAGACAATTTGACTACAAACTAAAGAGCCAGAGGTATTTTTTAGCATGTAGGACTAAAGCAGCATCTTGGTGATTGATGACCATGTACTTGTGAAAGTTCACAGCTTCCCAGCAAGGGGAGAATGTAAGTCCTTTGAAAGCAGGGACTGTGTCCATTTCACTTTGCACTTCCAGCTTCTATGTCAGTGACCTTTACAGAGTAAATGTTATATAATTTTTTAATGAATAAATAAATTACATTGAACAATTATATAGCTCAAGCAAAGAAAGGAACCATACAATATAAATCCTGCAAACACAGCCAATCACCCATAATCCTACCAAAATCTTCAAGTTATTTTAGGTAAAAAACACAAACTCATTTTTTATGTAGTCTTTTTAGAAATTTTATCTTGAAACATTTCATATTTTTTCTTGTCTCTCTAGCTTGAGAGATATTGATTTAGAGAAGCTTCACTGACAGCATAATAAAAGAAGAATGTTCTGTTTAAATGACAGATTATAATTACATTTCTTTTAGCTTAGTTTTAAAGAACAGAAGAAACTAATGGATAAGTGATTATGTATATATTTTAAAGGCAAATTATAACATATATCTCTTTTAATATGATTTCATAAGAATAATTGGTATTCTTATGTAAACATACTATAAAATATCTATATATGGGTGTAAATACACATTAATACATGAATGAAAAACAACAAAGAATTTGTGAGTTGGAGCTTGGTCACAGTTATATTAGAAGTACTTGCTCTTGAACAAAAACTATCAGGTATTTCTTCAACTGGATTTAATAGTCCTTGGAGTTAGATAAATGTCATACAACTTTGAATTGGCTACAGTATTAATGACTGACTAATACCAGTCATAAATACCACCAGGTGTATGTTAATTTTATTGATGGAAACTTGATCTTTACTAGAAATTAAAGACATGTGAAAGTCAACTGTAAGCGTGATATAAAAGTTCTGTTCTTAACCTAGCTAAAGTTTGTCGATCGAGACAGAGGTTTTATGTAGACAATGGAAATATAAGGTGTTTTTAAATAAACACGTGTTTGCTCATATAGAAAATAATAATAATGTGTGATTTATGTATCTGCTGCCTTTAAAATAAGAGTTGGTAAAATAATAACCCAAGTAAAACTAGCTGAAAGAGTAAAAGATAGACTCTTTTTTTATTCCTTTAATCAAGATTCTTGTTCCATTACTTTCTGTTCATATCAACAATACTTTCCTTTTTGTGTCAGCTTCATCCTCAAACTGGTTTCCCTCAAAGAAGCAAATGCCTTCATTAGAACCAGGCTTCAAATTACATATCACATCATGAAGAAAAAATCTTTGTTTCAACGTTCTCAGCAAATTTTCTGAAATTCAAGTACATTGAACAAAACCCGAATCATTTCTTGTGCTCAGACCAATGTCACACAAACACACACACACACACACACACACACACACACACACACACCATTGTTCTATGCCTGGGATTTAAGAACTAGGCGATGGTGGTAAGAGGCATAAAATGATCCCAAATGCTTTAAATCATAAAGCAGAGGGAATAGTCATGCCTCTTCCAACCATATGCTACATAATAGGCGAAGAGAGGAAAGAATGTTACAGAGACCTCAAGATCCACTACAGCATTCAAAAGTAACTAGTAAGATAATGATAGAAAGAGTCCTGTGTGTGTGCGTTTACATATATAATTCCTTAATGAGGAACATTGCAGAGCTACAAGATTTAAAAATTAAGGTTGGTGAAGTAATTATGCCCTGTGTGTATGGATTCATATTCTTGCCATAAATGTAGCCACAACTGAATAAAACCTGAAGATAATAAAATTCTATTGGGGGTCAGAGGGCTACTTTCTTTGGAGCAAGAATTATCAAGATATTAGAAAGCATCACTTTTTCCTTGTTCTTCCTAATTTTACTGTTTAGTCTTATTTTTGTCAAGTAAGCATTTCAAATATTTTCATGTTTGAGTGGTATTTTACTACTGTTACAATAAGATTTTTCTGGCTAAGACTTGCTCAGTGAAAATTTATGTGAAAATTATGAGGAAAAAACATTTTCAACATAGATATTATTCCATATATTTTCATGATTTATAATGTATTTTATTTAATTCTAACTTTATGTACAGTGTACCTTTATTTTCAAATTCAATGTTTACTTTCATTAAGAAAATAAGCAATACAAGATTTACGCTTTATAATCCTTTTCTCATTGTTTTCTCACAATCACAAAATTACATTCATCGCAAAGAAAGGACTCTTGTCTGTAAATGTCACACAGAAAAAAAAAATGCAGGATGCATAGAATTGAAATTAACACTAATAATGATAAACAGTTGAGTGATTAGCAGTTGTGTCAGAAAACAATAGCACTATGTTATCTGAATAGACTAGTTGTATAACTCAAACTGTTTAAATATAAATAGATTAAATGATTGAGTGCATACATCAGTTACTCTCTTTCATGTTCCACTTTCATCAATAATTCCATCAAATGAACTGACTAATGGATTACTGATAAAAAGAATTAATTAGCTCAGAGCAGTGATAATATTATTTAAGCACAGAAACAAAATTTATATTTCAATAATTAATAATAATAAGTTTAGTACTTTATTGATTTAGAGTTTTTATTTGGTTCTTCCCAGGAGTCACTAAATTTATGTTTGTTTTCTTTCTTTGTTTCTTTTTTTTTAGTATGGGTTACTGATTCCAGATATTTAAGGAAATCTCCATTTATGAACTGAGCAGTAAGCTAATCAATCACAGACTTCAGTGGCCACAACTGACAAAGACATAAGTTTTAATTCTTCATATATATAGCATATTGCTGACAAATGGAATTATTTTTGTGTTTTCTTTATCAGCTTCCTTTCTAAGATCTCTAATTAGTTCCAATATGGGTTTTTTTTTCCTGGTTTTTTCATAGAGTTTCTATGTTTAAAATGGTATTACTATACAGTTAGTTCAGAAAAGTCACACAACAAACAAATAAATGAAACAAAACAAAACAAAATAAAAAAACAAAACTGCCAAAACAATAATTGGGTGGAGAACATCTGATTTCCAGATTGACACATATTATTATGAATGTTAAGGTTTTTGCAAAAAAAAATAAATAAAATAAAATAAAAGAGAGAAAGAGATCAAAGAAAAAAGAAAGTATGACCCATATGCGGGGGGGGGGACAGTCAGTAGAAACTGTCCCCAAGAAAGCCACTCAACAGAAGCTTTAAATCAACTGTTTAGATATATTCACAGAGCTAAAGAAACCATTTATAAAGAAACAAAAGACATAAGAATGATGCCTCACCATATAGAGAATATTAATAAAGAGAGACAAATTATTTTGATAAAACAACCAAATGGAATTTCTGGAGTTGAAGATTACAATAGCTGAAATGAAAACTTTACTACAGGGGCTCAAAAGAAAATTTTAGCATGCAAAAGAAAGAAGTAGCAAACTCGAAGATAGGTCAGTTGAGATTATACTCTCTGAGGGAAGAGAAGAAAGAATTGAGGAAATGAACAGACCCTCAGACAGTTGGGACACCAACATTTACATTAAACATAATGGAAGAATCATAAAGAGAGTGGGGGTGGGCAAAAAGAAAGGTTGTAGAAATGAGGGTTAAAACCTTTTCAATCAGATGAAAGACATGGATCTACTCTTGTAGTTTTGAGGAGCAAAAAAGACATCAAACATTCCAAAATAACCAAAGTAAGTTTTATCTTTTAAGTAATGCATTAAACAAAAAGGCAAATTTTGGTGGTATGGATTTTTTTTAATACAGCATGATCCAACTATATGCTTTCTCAAGAGGCACATATTAGACTTAGAACACAAATACTTTGAAAGTAAATGAATGGGGAAAAATAAGCCAAAAGAGAGCTGCAGTGGCTATAGTAGTATTAGAAAAATATTAGACTTTAAGACAAAAATTGTTACAAGAGATAAAAGGAAAATTTATAATGATAACAGGATAAATTTATCAAGAGGTATAAAAAATATTCATAAACTATACCCATAAAAATTTGCTATGATTTTGATTGGGATTGAGAACTTACAACTTGACAATATTGAATCTTCCTAGTCATGAACATGGAAGATCTCTCTATTTACTTAGTTCTTCTTTGATTTTGTTCATCAGAGTTTTGTAGTTTTCCTCATATATATCTCATACATATGTTGTTAAATTTATACCTAAGTATTTTATTTTGGTGTGCTAATGTAAATGATACTGTTTTAAATATAGGAAAGAGATTGACTTTTGTATATCAACCTTTGTTTTCATTTTCATCTTGTATCCTGAATTCTTGCTATAATTGCGTATTAGTTCCAGGAAATATTGGCTGATTCTTCCAGATTTTCTACATAGATGGAAGATGAAGTGTCAATGGAACAAAATATCAATGGAACAAAGACAGTTTAATTTCTTCCTTTCCAATCTGAGCAACTTTTATTTCCTTTTCTTATCTTATTCTATTAGCTAGTACTTCCAATGTGATACTGAAAAGAGTGATGAGAGGGTCCATCCTTGCCTTGTTCTTGATCTTAGAAGGAAAGCTTTGGGTTTATCACCATTAAGTATGTTATATGAAGGTTTCTTGTAGATATCCTTTATCACATTGAATAAGTTTCCCTCTATTCCTGGTTTACTGAGGGTTTTCCTCATGAATGGGTCGTGGATTTTCTCAAATGTTTTTTCTGCATCTATTGACATGATCATGTGACTTTCCTTTTTTAGCCTGTTGATGAGATAGATTAAATTAATTGATTTCCAGTGTTGATCCAGCCTTGCATACCTGGGAGAAATCCCACTTGGTCATGGTGTTAAATTTTTTTTATGCATTGTTAAATTTAGTTTGCTAATTTTTGTTGAGGAATTTTACATCTATGTTCATGAATGTTATCAGTCTGTAGTTTCCTTTGCTTGTAGTGGCTTTGCCTGGTTTATATATTAGGGTAATGTTGGCCTCAAAGAATGAGTTAGGACATATTCTCTCTGTTTTTATACTCTGAAAGATATTGTAGAGAATTGGTATAATTTCTCCATTAAATTTTTGGTAGAATTCACTAGTCAACCCATGCAGGTCTGATGTTTTCTGTTATGGAAGGTTATTAATTATTGATTCAATTTCTTTAATAGATATAGATCTATTCAGATTGTCTATTTGTTCTTTTATGTGTTTTGGAAAATTTTGTTTTTCAAGGAATTGGTGCATGTCATTTAGCTCATCAAATTTGAGGGCATAGAGTTTTTTAGAGTATTCCTTTATTGTACTTTTAATGTCCATAGGATCTGGAGTAATGTTGACTCTTTCATTTATGATATTAGTAATTTGTGTCTTCTCTATTTCTTAGCCTGGAAAAAGGCATAACAGTTTTATTGATCTTTTCAAGACACAAGTTTTGATTTTATTGATTTTTTCCATTGATTTCCTGATTTATATTTCATTGATTTTTGCTTTAATTCTTATTTATTTTGTTCTGCTTACTCTAGGCCTAATTTTCTCTTTTTTTCCTAGTTTCCTGATGTAGAAACGTAGATGATGATTGATTCTGGATCTTTCTCTTTTTTTCTAATATATGCATTCAGTGACATAAGTTTCCCTCTAAGCACTGCATTTACAGCATCTCCCAAATTTACTAAGTTGTGTTTTCACTTTCATTTTGCTCAAAATACTTTTATTTCCTCTTGAGATTTCTCTTTTACCCATGTTTCACTTAGAAGTGTGTTGTTCAATCTCCATGTATTTTGGGAGTCTCCAGTTATCTTTCTGATATTAATTTCTAGTTTAATTCCATTATGATCTGAGAGCAGACATTGCATGATTTCTATTCTTTTAAATTTCTTAAGTTGCATTTATGGCCCAGAATGTGGTCTATCTTGATAAATGCTCCATGTGAACTTGAGAATAATGTATATTCTGCTGTTGAAGTAGTCTACAGATGTCAATTATACTGTTTATTGATGGTATTGTTGAGTTCACCTATGTCCTTATTGATTTTCTGCCTGCTGGATCTGACCATTTCTGATATAGGGGTTTTGACATCTCCAACTATATGACAATGAATTCCTCTATTTCTCTCTGCAGTTCTGTTATTTTTGGCCTCACATAGTTCGACAGTCTATTGTTAGTGCCAGTTGATTTTCAACTAGGGTGCCAGGGTAATTTAATGGGTAAAAACAGTCTTTCTGACTAATGGTTCTGGGATAAATGGATATCTATATGCAAAATCATGGAACTAGTTTTTTACCTCCCACCATATACAAAAATTAACTAAAAAATGAATCATACACCCAAATGTAAGAGATAAATGTATGAAACTCATAGAAGAAAATATATAAGTAAAACTACAAGATTTTGAGTTAGATTAAGGCTTCTTAACTATGACTCCAAAACCACAGGTGAAAATATATATATATATATATAAATTGATTTTATAAAAATTAAAAATGTACTTCAAAGGACACTATGAAGAAAATGAAAAGTTGTCCCATAACATAGGGATAATATCTGTAATCACACAGTTGATAAAACTCTAATATCCAGAATATAGAAAGAACAGCTACAATTCTACAAGAAAAAGACCAATAATCAAATTTTTAAATAAAGGATTTGAATAGCTATTTCTCCAAAGAATAAATATAAAAATGATATACAAATTTAAAACGTTCTGGAATTAGATAGTGGGGATAGATGTGTACCTTTGTGAATACACTAAAAAACACTAATTTTTACTTGAAATATTGACTATTATCTATTTAACTATATATCAATGCAAAATATTGGTCTGATTGTCAGAAGTTTATAAGAAATATTATCTTTACTCGGACTAAAATAATTAATTCCTTAGTACGTTTTGTTGTTGTTTTTATTATAGCAGGAGCTCTTAAATCATTTGATCAGAAATGACTGATTGCTAACTTTTAAGACTCGGAAAGGATGTAAAGACCAACTGAAATAGAAATAATTAGAAGCAAATTGATTATTAGCCCCTCTAAAAATAATGAGTACACTTATCTAAATGCTATGCCTAGGCCATAAAAACATGCCTTCATGTTAAATTGAGTGTAATCTTAGGAAGACAGATGGTCTTTTCCTTAAGTTTAGTTGCATACAGTTTCACCTGACCAGTGCTATTTACATTGATACAACATGGAATATTAACACTTAACTCACTTTTCTCAGCAAAACTAAATCCAGAACAGTGCTAGAACCTGGTTAATGAATGTAAGGTTGTTGTCTAGAGCAAGATTAGTACTTTTTTTTTTTTTACTTCTATCAGGTTCAATGATAACTTCTGGTTCAATTTTTCTTCATGCTTGTATTCCTGCTGTTGGAACAGCAGCCCAAATAGTGCACATGACGGTTTATTATCCCTCTAGGTAGTAATCCTAAGTAGTATGTGCTTGTCTTAGTTTGGAGATTTCCAGGTATAATTCTTAGGGGAATATGGTCTCCTGGAGGAGTAAGGATTTTTAATATATGGAAAACTTTAGTAACTGTAGCATGAACACAAGGCAAGTTGCATGCAGTAGACAATTGAAAGTCTGCTTTCCACTTAAGAATTAATACCCTGGTGAGGAACATATGGTACAATTTATCACATCAGGGATAAGACAATTACCTATCCTTGAGATTAGTAGTTTCTCTTAGTAGAAATGAATAATTCCTGAGAATCAGGCTGGAGAACCCCTGAAAAGAACAGACTCACGACTGTGGTGAGAATAGCTCCTGCACAGGTGTTCCCCCTGGTGAACTCAGTTATGCCCACAGGGTGAAGTGCTTTATACAAAAGCATTCTGGTGATTTGTAGGGAGGGTCCAATTACTGCAAGATTGAGAGTGGGAGTTAATATGTGAGAATAATTCCTGCTCAAAAAAGGACCTGTTGAAAGGAATCTACCTTCTGTGGTATTAAAAGAACATTAATTAGATGTTTATCAGGGACTTAAGTGAGAGAAAATAGATTCACCGATCATAAAGATTAGGAGAAATGCACAGATGAGTAACCTCTTCACATGCTAGAGAAAGGCTAAGAGGATTTAAGAGTGTGATAATGATACAGAAGTAAAAAATACTTTGAAAAAACCCTTTTAGGCAATAGCTAGAGTTTATTTAAATAAAACAAGAAAATTTATAACAAAGTAAGGAGAAAAAAAGAATTACACAGATCTCCAAGCAAGATTCTTTTTTTCTGTTATTGTAGATGGAAGCTTTCTATTTTATGCCAATATTGTCTTGATTTGAAGGTGTTGGTTTACCTGCCCAAGATCATCTATTTCTAGGGAATTCTTAAGATTACTCAATCCAAGATGTCACAGCCTTACTAGCATGTAATAAACAGAATCCAGGTTTGTGAGCAATATTTCCAGATTCATAGGATGTCCAGTTATCTGTTCATATGGAGAGTGTCAATGGGATCTCAAAAGTTATCCCATTGTAATGAAAGCTAAAGGCAATTCATTAGATCAAAGAAATAAAGGATTTATAAATTGTTGATTACTTTAAGTTTAAAAATTCCATTTTTTGTTTCCACTTTTCCTGAATTTGAGGGTGATGTGGACAATGGATTTTTTTTTAAGAAAAACTGAGTACACTTCTCAGAGAGAGGGGTTCCATAAATGTTCCAAACTCTATGGAGTTTTGAAACTCCATAAAGAGAGTTTGAAAACACCAGAATCCTGGATGAGGGAATTGTAGGAGTTGCCTTGAAAATAGTCATGATCTTTTTTTTCCAGCCCTATTGAGATGCAATCGACATATTGTGTAAGCTTAAGGTGTACAACGTGTTGATTTGATACACTTACATACTGCAAAATGATTACCACCCTAGATTTAGCTAACATCTCCACCAAATCACATAATCTTTGAGGGATTCTGCAAAGCCAAAAATATTGAAGTAGGGTTGCCAGATAAAATACAGGATACCCAGTTAACTCTGAATTTTAGATAAACAACATTTCTTAGTATGTCCCAAATGTTACATGAACATACTTTTACTTTAAAAAATTGTTTATTGTTGATATGAAATTCAGTGATCTGAATACCCTTTTTATTCTCTAAATTTAGCAATCCTACTCCAGAAGATGAGGCATGGGATTAAATAACATGAATTCACTTTCCTCACTCTCTTTGTTCTTCAGTCAATTTTCTATTTGATTCAAACTACCAGAAGCTATAGTGAGGAGGGTTCCATTACTGTATTCCACTCAGGTCAGCCTCAGGCAGAGAGCAAGAAGGAGACTGTGGGACAGTGTATTACAAGGAGCAAGCAGAATACATTCAGCATACTTTAATGTGGGCTTTCTCACAGGATGCTTTCTAACCCATCTAGATCTTAAAGTATCAGTAATATTTCACACTGTTTCTACAAAGCAATCGGTTGAAGTGTCTGTGATGTCCTTTATGTAGAAAGATCAGACCACTTAGAGTTACACATTTAATCAGGAGTCTCAGTTCTAGGTCCAGCCGCAGTGTGGAAGGCTATTTCTCAATTGCAGGGCCTAGTATCCAGGTCCAAACACCATTAACTAATTTGATAACAGGCTAAACTTTCAATTCTGACTTTGAGGTACCTTTTCTGTCAACTGGCATGAACTCAGGTGTGTATGTGTGTGTGCATGTGTGTATCTCACATTATTTTGAATAACTCCTTGTTTGCAGCAGGTAGTCTTTGCATCAACCTACTGTGCTATTTATTGTTTTAACTTTTCACCACCTCTGTCTCTGACATCATTGTAGGTCCATGGAATATTATAGTACCTGGTACACAGTTGGAGTTCGCCCTATATTTATCCCAAAATTGGTTAAATAAAATTGAGAGACTCAAAAAACTGAATTAATAGATTGGCATAAATTAATTTTACAGCCTCAAGATAAAATATATGTATTTAAATATTTTTAATACAATGATTTATCAACAATTCCTTATCAAATCTTGAAAAAATTGAATATTATTTATACTTAAATTATTTTATGATATTTTGCTCTAATTCTACATAATAACTAAGATATTGAACAATTGCCACAATTATTTTTCTAGCTGTTATTTGCAATTTTGAAATGCATTTCTATTTATGTAATGGGATTTTTTATTAATATCTCTTATTTTTCATTATTAATCTATTATGTATTTGTTGCAAATATTTTCCCAGGTTATTCGCTGTTTTTATTTTTGTGTTTGTTTATTAAATATTACATGCGATAGAATGCAGTTGTTTTCGTTTACCTTTTTATGCATTTTGGCATATGCAGAGAGTCATCTAACCACCATCACAATCAAGATAGTTCCGCAATCAAAAAGAATTTCCTCCCGCTACCATTTGGTAATGAATCCCACCACTTACGCCAACTCCTGACAAAATCTAATCTGTTTTCCATTCTTAATGTTGCTTCTTCCTAAATACCTCCTCCCTAAATACCTTTCTTATTTTAAACTATATTTAGACTTAAAGAAAAGTTATAATAGTAGTACAGAAAATTTCCATTTATCCCTTACCCAGCTTACACTGAAGTTAACTTCTTACATAATTTTCACAATTTACACAATTATCAGAACCAATATGAAAACTAAAGACCTTATTAAAATTTACCAGTTTTCCACAACTGTCTTTTTTTCCCCCTCCAGGAGCCCATTCGAAATCTGACCCTGTGATTGTTTTGCTTTTATTCTCCATAGGATTCTGCAATCTGTAATTGTTCTTGAGTATGTCCTTGCTTCACCACCTTAACATTTGCAAAGTCCACTACTCATTTTCAAAGTCCACATGCCCCTCAGATTAGGTTTGCCTGGAGTTTTCACAGTATTGGACAGAAGATATGTATTTGTCTAAGGAACCAGAAAAATTATGTGTCCTTCTTGGTCCATCATGTTATGTTTTATCACCAGTTCACTACTGATGTTGATTTTGATAAATTAGTTAAAAGGTTTCTGTCAAGATTATCCACTCTAACATTAATGTCTTTTCTCTGTACTTAACAAATATCTTGGGACAGATTTTGGGACTATACAAATCCCATTTTCTTATTTGACTGTTAATTGTGTGTGTTTTGGCTGACAAACCCTAGTTCAAATTCTTTATATGTAATTCAATTTATAGTTTACTCTGTGATAACTGCCTATGGATATATGCAATAGAAAGGATTTACCCACATTTCCCTGGGTTAAATTTCATATCACTCTATTATTTTAGATTTTACTGCTTCATGTTTTTAGAAATTTTAAAATTAAATTTTAGTATTTCCATTAGTTCTCTGGAAATAAATTATAAATGCTCATGGACTAACAAGTTAACCTAAATAATAAAATTCAGGAGAGATTTTTAAAAAAGAATTAAAACACAGATGAGATAAATTTCAATTCAAATTTACTTAGTTTAAACTAAGGAATTAACCTCAAGTTACATTTTATGATTTTATAAACAATTACTCTATATGTGTATCTGTGTATATAAAGGATGACCAAGGAAGTTGTTCTTAATCAAAACTAAATGCAAATGGTATGCAAGTATATCATTTTTAATCTTTATGAAGAGTTAAAAATAGAAGTATTATAAAACAGACAGTGGTTAATAAACCCACATATGTTTTCAATGAAGTTTTTCTGACCCAGCTTCACCTTAAAGCTATTGCTACTTTAAATTTCCATGGTATTTAATATGAACATATCAAACAACAAAATGCATTTCTATTATTTGTTGTCAGTCTGTCTTAGATGATTTTGAGCTCTTTTAATTATCTTGCTAGTTCAAAGTGAACTTATTCTCCCTCTCTCTTAGGTTATAACTTTAAGGATTATTCTCTTTTATCTTTAAATAGTTTGCTTTCCTCCTGCCTCTGCCCAGCCCGACACTTGAATGAGTTTGGAACTCACATTACTTGCTGTGATAAAACCAATTACCATAAGACATTACATGTATAATGTGGGAAAACTCTTTCCCCAGGTAATTATAGATCATATTATCCCCTTCCTCAATTGGCCATTTAATAAAATACCCAGATTCATCTAATAAACTAATAAAATACTTTTTTTGGTCTTATCCACTTTCTTTAGTTGAATTCTGCTTTATAGAGACTGAACTTGCACCATGATCTCAGACTTCCAGTCTCCAGAACACTGAGACTGTTCATATGCCACCCAGTCTACAGCAATTGTTATAGCAGCCAAAACTAACTAAGATCTTTCACCAAAGAAGATGTACAGATGGCAAATAAGCATATGAAAAGATGCTCCACATCATATGTCATTAGTGAGATGCAAATTAAAACAAATTTGGGATACCACTACACACCTATTAGAATGGCCATAATCCAAAGCACTGACAACACCAAATGCTGGCAAAGGTGTTGGAGCAACAGAAATTCTCATTCATTACTGGTGGGAAGGCAAAGTGTAGTTACTTTGGAAGACAGTTTGAAAATTTCTTACAATTCTAAACATACTCTTACCATATGATCCAGCAAGTATACACCTTATTTTTTATCCAAAGGAGCTGAAAACTCATATCCACACAAAAGCCTGCATATGGACGCTTACAGTAGCTTTATTCATTATTGCCAAAATTTAAAAGCAACCAATATTTTTTTTCTGACTCATATAATCTATACTTCAAATATATCTTATTCTCATAGAAATACAAAGATTTTCTCATTGGAGTGTTAGAGATCCTTACTGCTTTCCTTCACAAAGCAGCTGAGTTACTATACCAACACTTAGCACTTTGTTAGAAAATGACAGAAAAACCAACTAAACAGAATTAAGCAACACTCAGGGTGGTCTTACTTCAGGCATGATGAGATACAGAAGCTCCAACAACCAAGAAGTTTTCCTCTTACACTTCCTGCACCTCTATGAGAAAAGCCTTCCTTAGATAGCCTTGTTCAAGAAGGAGAGATATATGGAACAGATCCAATCTGAACTTAAGACCTGGAGAAAACAACCCACCCATGTTCCCTTGAACTCCAACTAATATGTAAATGAGTGAGCAAGGAGTAAATGCTTATTGGTATATCCCACTGAGGGTTTGTGGTTGCTTGTCATATATCATCATAGTTGTCTCACTGAGCAGTAAACATTATACTCACATCAGTATAAGGTAAATGCTGTATATTCCTTTTTGGCTTTTAGAACCAACTTTTAGACAAAGATTAGTGTATTTTTCATGATCTTAGAACAGAATGTTAATGTTTTCAGCCTTAATGTCATCAAAGTACAGATGAGAGAGCCAAGAAGTTAAGGAATAATGAATAGACATGAAGAACAGTATAGGAGAAACCTGCAAAATGAGAGTTAGTGTGCTACAAATGGTAGAAAATAAATAGATGTTTATTAGTCCTTCTATATTTTTACAGCTACCAAAAGAAAGAATTGCAAAAGGTACTTGAGAATATGCTTCAGAAAAAAGATAGTATCCCATAGAAACCAGGGATAAAGGAACAGTATGTCTAATCTAGAAGTGGGAAATTCATTGATGAACGATATTTTCAATTGGATTATAAAAGAAAATGCCTTTTTTATTTGAGAATAGGAGATAATTAAAAAGTAATACCTTTCTTTGCAAGAATACATGTATGTAAAGGAAAGCATAGACATGACATATGTCAAAGTGGTGGTTCACATGAAACGATATATACAAGTTGAAATATAAAAAGGAATAAATTATCTCCCAAATCACTGATTCCTGGTTCTAAACTGTACCTCACTGGAAACTTTCTTAAAACTTATTAATACTTAGCTTCCTACACTCATTCTTAACCATTCTTGTAGATTTTCCAAGTTACATGCATAAATACTATTGGGATTATAGCTTTTTTAAATTAAAATTCAACAGTAGCCTCTGATAAGTAATTGATACTTCAGAATATGTACAATATTTTTTGGAAATTCCATTGACTCATGAAGATGAAAAATAAAACCAAAATACAATGCAAAAGTTATTCCTATTATCAGAATGATATGTTACCCTTAATTTTTTTTTTTTAAAGAAGATGTTGGGGGTAGGAGTTTATTAATTAATTTATTTATTTTTGCTGTGTTGGATCTTTGTTTCTGTGCGGGGGCTTTCTCTAGTTGCAGCGAGCGGGGACCACTCTTCATCGCGGTGCGCGGGCCTGTCACTATCGCGGCCTCTCTTGTTGTGGAGCACAGGCTCCAGACGCGAAAGCTCAGTAGTTGTGGCTCATGGGCCAAGCTGCTCCGCAGCATGTGGGATCCTCCCAGACCAGGGCTCGAACCCGTGTCCCCTGCATTAGCAGGCAGATTCTCAACCACTGCGCCACCAGGGAAGCCCTACCCTTAATTTTTAATGCAACAAATTGGATTGTACTTGTAGACAACGAAAAAATTAGTTGATTTACTGTGTATTTACCTAACACTTTCTCAGTCTGAACTCTTAGGTCATATATAACTTGACGGGGGCTTTCTCTAGTTGCAGCGAGCGGGGACCACTCTTCATCGCGGTGCGCGGGCCTGTCACTATCGCGGCCTCTCTTGTTGTGGAGCACAGGCTCCAGACGCGAAAGCTCAGTAGTTGTGGCTCATGGGCCAAGCTGCTCCGCAGCATGTGGGATCCTCCCAGACCAGGGCTCGAACCCGTGTCCCCTGCATTAGCAGGCAGATTCTCAACCACTGCGCCACCAGGGAAGCCCTGCCCTTAATTTTTAATGCAACAAATTGGATTGTACTTGTAGACAACGAAAAAATTAGTTGATTTACTGTGTATTTACCTAACACTTTCTCAGTCTGAACTCTTAGGTCATATATAACTTGAGCTGTTTTTGAAGTGATTTTATACTTGAGTCAGTCTAATGTTCAGTATCTCTACCCAGCACAGCTGGCATTGATTAGGGTCCACACACACGTGAAGAAGTAGACAGCTGCTATATTCATATCGGCAGGCCACCATTATATTGATTATCATTCAGAATAATGTTACGTAACTACTGATATTTTTTCTACCAACCTATTATCTTGAGTATCACAGGTGGCAAAGTCATTATCAAAGTTCCATTATCTTTACACCAAAAAATTGACATAGTGACGACAAGAAACCTAAAGATCTTAAAGTTCCCAACAGAGCAAATAAACTATTACAATCTTCCCATAAATAAAGAGCAGTTTGATTGAAGAGCTTCTTTTGAACGATTACCAAATATAAATAGCCAGCTTACATTCAGGGTAATTAAGAAAACTATATGCCAGGAAAAAGACATCATCCAGGCAGTAATGAAAGGAACAAAACCTTCTATCCAAAATTACATGGTAGGAATTTGTACTTTATTCTCACAGTTTCAGGGAATAAACTGGTCCTGTTTTCCTGATGTATATGAAAATTTAGAAGAAGAAAAAGACGTTATCTCCACGTAAGATGGAATGAATTAATCAAGTCGTTACTGGGTTAGCTGTTTGACTTCAACAGGTCTATAAGTATTTCATAAATAATTGCAAATAGTTTATAATTATTATATGAAACAAATGTTACTCTCCTGGAAATGTCTCTTTCAGCTATTTCCTTCATTTGGTATATCTTTAAAGCAATCTGATGATTTTTGTAGAGAATATAATTATATATGACATGGTCATTAAAAAAATATAATGCAAGTACTGAATCAAATTTTTTTAAATGATCAGAAAAACCTTTGAGTTGAGGTACATTTTACAAAATAAGTGCCTGTTTGGGTCAAAAATACCAAAGTAATGAAAGACACATGAAAATTTAAGTAGTGTTTCAGACTGAGGGAGACTAAAGAGATATGTCAACTAAATGCAATGTATGATCCTGAATTGGATCTGAACCTATAAAATAAAATATTAGAATCATCAGCAACATTTTAACATCCCTGGAACAGGTGAGAGAATTTTACCAGTGAATATGTCCCAATTTTGACAGTTGTACTGATGTGATAAAAGGAAACATTGATGTCTGTAAGAAATACATGATAAAATGGTAAGCAGTAATTTGGCATCGTGCCTGCAACATAAGTGTTTCAGAAAAATATTTTATATGTATATATCCATATATACCTGTAGATAGCTAGATATTTCTACATTGGTAGAGTGACAGAGAATAATGAGATAAATGTAAAATATTAAAAATTAGAAATTTTGTGTGAAAGCACATGTGATGTCTTTGTACTCTTTTTACAACTTTTCATAGGTTTGAAAATATTTCTAATTGAAAGGTTAAAAAGAAAGAATTATATTGGAAACCAAGAAACCCCTAAATTTAGAAATGTAAATAGAGAAAGAACCTACAACTAACTTTATAATCTAAGATGTTTATCCTGTTACACACTCATAGGTAAGAAAAAAAATAAGAGGGGAAAAAAGAAGATGGGAGAGAAAAAAAAAATGGTTATTTCCTAAGTTTCTGTAGTTTGAAAATTGAATTTTTTCCAAAGCCAATGAATATAAGAATCACTTTTCTTTCTTTTCTTCTTTTTTCCTTTCTTACTTTTTCTTTCTTTCTTTCTTGCTTGCTTGCTTTTTTGCTTTCTTTCTTTCTTTCTCATGAAATAGTAATTGAACATCCAATATATGTTAGGTGCTTTTCACAGTGCAAAGATGTAAACTGAAAGCAGAGCAGACCCTGAGGGAATAAATAGTGTAGCTCAAGCCACAACTCTACACACAAGACATCATTCGAGGGATCCAAAGCGTGTGGTACACTGAGGGTAAGCATAGCAATAAAAGAACTTAATCCTGACTCTTAACTAGATCAACGCCATCCCTTGCCTTAGGGTCTCATAGAAGGAACGTGTACCATAGTCACACATAAAAACATTTACCTCAGTCTCTACTCTCTTTCACTAGATGTCTGACATTAAAAAAAAAAGGACAAAACATACAAACACACACACACAAACAATGAGACCCCACTAGACAAAGCAATAATCAGACTCAAATGCGACAAAAGGGTTGGAAATTGTTCTGGGGGAACTTAAAAGATCTAAAATTAAGTTGCCTTTAATGGAAAAGGAGAACCACCTGCAAGATCAGATGGATGATCTCAGCAGAGAAATGGAAACTATAGAAATAATGTATTAGAAATACAAGAAATGAAAAACATAATTATAAAAATGAAAAATGCTTCCAGCAGGTGCTTCTGAAAATTCAACAAGCCAAGAAAATAATTAGTGAACTTGAAGATTTTTCAATAGAAATTATCCAAAGAGAAATATAAATAGAAAACAAAGATAAAGCAGAGGATACAGATTTCCAGGATTGTGACATAGGAAGCTCTACCAAACCACTCCCCAATGAAACTACCATAACTGATGAAACATTTAAAAAAGGACAACTGAAGAAATAGTTACTCAAGAAAATCTGCTAAATCTCAGTTAGAACATCAAGAGTCTGTGGCACTTGAGCCACAACCCACTGCCCCCTTCTCATCCTCCCGCTAAGTATGATGGAAGCTACACCAGGTGGGTATGTCCAAGAAAATGGGTGTGCCTCTTTCATCAGCTCCCAGTTATTTGGGATGTCTGGTATCTCCTTAAGAAAGGCAAGTCACTACCATTCCTCATCTACCACAGCTTCAGCTTCACGTTACAAAGGGTAAAATCGAAATGATTGTGGCCAAAATATCATGGACTCTCTTTTTCCACCCAGCACTGTCTGAGACATTACAACGAAATGCAATGTGGGAGAAAGGATTTTATGCTGGAAGAAAATAAGACATGCATGGAAAAACTGATGAAATCTGAATATAGTCTGTAGTTACTAGTCTTGAATTGATGTTAATTTATTAGTTGTGATCATTATACTATGGTATATGAATTGTAAACACTAGTAAAAGCTGTGTGAAGGATATATAGAAACTATTTGTATCATTTTTGTGATACTTCTTTAAGTCTAAACTTATCTCAAAATGAAAAGTTGTTAATTGCCCCTCTAACAAGTGTTCAAAGTAACAAGTAAGGTGCTAAACTAGTAAATGAATCAGATGGTAAGAGAAAATGTTCAGGGAAGGCCTTTTTAGCAAGGCAACATTTAAGGTGATTAAAAACATGCAAAGTTATATTTACATGGTCAATGAAAGTATCGGACAGAGAGAATAACATATTCAAATACTGAGTACAGAAGCTAGTCTGACACAAGTTAGAAACAGTTACAAGGCCAGTATAGCTGAAGTATAGACAGAAAAGAAGAGATTATGATGGGAACAATTTGGAAGAAAAGAAAGGGAAAGATAATATCATAATACTATGTGTATAGTTTAATCTCTATACATTGAAAGATGCATAGAGATTAAAGATTTAAAGCAAAGGGTTTATATGATGAAATATTTTCAGTTATTTTTAAAAAGGGGTGTGCATCATAAAATATTTTCATTTATTTAGCATAGTAACTTCATACTGAATGTGTTAAAGATTATATTTCATAAATGCATTTCAGAAACCTTAATATGTAGCTGTTTGGCTTCCAATTTTCTGCTCAAAATTGATGAGAAACTTTTAAAAACAACCTTGCAAGCTATTATTTTAAGGACTTCTGCATGGTAATTTGATGGGAACTGTATGGCTTGCTTCTTCTACAAGTGTGATTTTGACCAATTATTTATGTTTAAATGAGTCTTTATAGAATGCCTATTATTTTGAAACATTGAATTTATAGTAAGTATATACTTCATAGGTGAGGAAACTTAGTCTCAGAGAGAGTTTTCTAGAATCAAATGATAAGTAAGTGCTAGAACTGGAAATTGGAATTCTTACTTTCTGTCTCTCAACCCATATTTGTAACTCCTGAGTTAAATTTCACCTTAGTACAGATAGAATGGCTTTAAGTAGAAAATGATCCCACTTTTAACGAAAATTTTCATTTGAATAAATAGTATCTTACTAAGAAAGGCTGTCTGTATTTTTGCAGCAGTACTGTTCTAGATTTGCTTTTTTCAGTAAAAAAAAAAATTAGCACATGTTTACCTTTGCCACCTGTTTCTGCATATTAATTGTAATGACTTTAAGGAATTTTATATGCTCTGACATTTTTTGAACATTCTATTTTGTTTATATTTTTAACAAAAAAAAGTATGAAATACTTGAGTAAGAAGATAGATTTATTCTTCTTCTGTATTGTATTTAGAAATACCTATCATGCTATTTTTGGAAACCAGATAAAAATGTAATATATGCTCATTGCAAAAACTACAGCACACACACACACACACTCTCTCTCTCTCTCTCTCTCTCACACACACACACACACACACACACACACACACACACACAGAAAAAAAAATGAAGATAAACTCATTATTCCATTACCAAGATTTTATCACTCAACAAATCATAGTAGTTCATTTCAGAATCTAATGTATACATGATGTATAGGAAGAATGCTGTGTAGCTAAATTAATCAATTAGACAATCAGTCTCTAATAAGGCAGGAATTTAGGAAATTGATTAGACTTTTCTCTTTGGTATGCCTTTCAGGTGACTCAGTTTCCTTTCTGCTCTTCTGTATGTTTATCCAAAACTCAAACTTTCTGGTGAGAGGATCTAATAAACATAGCTTAGGCTACAGTGTGATCCTTGTGGCCAGGACATCAGTGTGACAAGAGTGTCCTATCACAAGTACAGGGATCACTCAGGGCACAATCCAAAGGTGAGATTGGTCCTAGGCAGATGAAAAACAGCTTCCCACTGCAATTATACATGTGCTTAGTGCACATGTGTTTGCACAGCCCCTTACACACATGTCCTCCACATACATATTTGTTGATGTGTCCTTTTGATGAAAAAAAAAAAAGAGATACTGCACTATGGAAACTGAAATCTTATACCTATTTGGCAGTGAATTTTATAACATCTGATTTATTTATATATTTTTAACTGACTGCTAAGAAAACTGACTTAAAACTCACGAATTTTCATGTTTAATGTCCAAATATTGTTTTTATAAATATAAGATCCAATATATAATTCCATTTGACAATTATTGAATCACTACCATGCACTGGTACCTGGCACTTTACCAAATTTTGAGGAGGAGAGAGTGATTACTTTGCTGCAAAGATAAAGTGTCTAATGTTGTATATAATATACTCTGCTATTAAAATATATTCAGCCACTCTTTCATCTC
Source organism: Physeter macrocephalus (assembly GCF_002837175.3). Lineage (NCBI taxonomy): Eukaryota > Metazoa > Chordata > Mammalia > Artiodactyla > Physeteridae > Physeter > Physeter macrocephalus. The sequence goes on along the minus strand of NC_041224.1, from coordinate 123,780,766 downwards.
TTCTGGCCTTCCCTTCTCTTCTTCTCTCTAGTCAGTTAGGTTAAACACATACTCAGTGACTACAACAACAAAGACACAACAAGAAAATAAGAAACCATTCTTCCAAATTACTTATGGAAGTTTCATAAGTAACTCCCAAGTTTCTTCCCAGAAACACAGAACTTGGCTTCTTCCAGTGTATCCAATGACTTTTCAGCATACTTTGGCAAGAATAGTTTATACACTGGGATCTATAAACTTCTCTTTAACCCACTAGTATAGAAAATAGAAACTAAAAAAGCAAAACAATATTAATACTTAGGGAGTAAATATTTTAATTCTATGTAAAATTGACAAATACTTTGGAAAATTTACTTGCAATGTCTGAAGTCCAAGTCAGTGGTACAAACATCCAATCATAATGAACAAGCCCTGGTATAGACTTTTTTCCCCTACATTTACCCAGCTACTCAGAATGATTCAGGTGAATTGAATGAATATAATATATACAGTTAAGTGTGCAAAATCAGAATAATAAAAGTAAAGTAGGCAGCTTCTGTGAAGTAGTCAGTTTGTAGGGTTTTTTTGTTGTTGTTGTTGTTTTTGTTAAGGGATGGCACTGAATGGATTTAACAAAGTTACATGGGAGTCTTATGTTTTCATATCAGGCACTAAAACAGCTAATAATCAGTGTGGCATTGCTGTACCATTTGTAAATTTCTGTGTGCATGTGTGTGTTATCCAGGATTTTTATCTTCTTTGAGAATCTTGAGGGTAGGAGACATGATTAACAAGGTGAAATTTGACACTTCTGGGTAAACAAATTATATATAATAGCAATGCAAGGCCCGCAAAACCCCTCAACACTGTATTCTGATTTAGCATGATGATTAAATTTAAAATATGCTGCACTTCTTAATAGTTAATGCATTTAAGGTCAAGCAATCCAAGGATCAGTGCAGCTTTTTATATTCTTGGGGGTAATAGGGAGGATAACTATCTGGTAAACTAGTGTTAAAGTTCCCTTTACTTTTATGACTGTATTTTTTAAAAATTAATTAATTAATTTTTGGCTGTGTTGGGTCTTCGTTGCTGCGCGCGGGCTTTCTCTAGTTGCGGCAAGCGGGGGCTACTCTTCCTTGCAGTGCGCGGACTTCTCATTGTGCTGGCTTCTCTTGTTGCGGAGCACGGGCTCTAGGCGCGCGGGCTTCAGTAGTTGTGGCACGTGGGCTCTAGAGCACAGGCTCGGTAGTTGTGGTGCATGGGCTTAGTTGCTCCATGGCATGTGGGATCTTCCCGGACCAGGGCTCAAACCCGTGTCCCCTGCATTGGCAGGCGGATTCTTAACCACTGCGCCACCAGGGAAGTTCTATGACTGTATTTTAAATAAATTATCAATTCAGTTCCATTCAATTCCCTGCCAATAGTGATACCAAGGGAAAGCGTGTCTGAAAAGGTATTTCCTATGTGTATGAAAACCAAATATTCTAATTATTATTTCTCAGCTGGTAGAAAGTAAGCCTGCATCAAGGAAAGTAAAATTCTGTCCTGAATATTTCAAAACTGGAAACACAGGCAAAGGTGAGATTTTTCTGAAAACAATAGACAACTTTATAAACATTTAAACATCTTAGAAGTTATTTTATACAGATGATATACACACGTTTCTTAATTAACAAAAGGCACTGCTTAAGTTATTTTTCTCCTCTTTTTAAAACCTCTGCAACAATAACTGAAAAGATAAGTAAAATGCCATTTTTTATATTATACTTTCCTTTGTTATAAGCTCTTCCTTCTACTGTTGATTTTTTTCAAAAGCCATTTAATATTTGCAGGAAATTTAATGTAGCTTTTCCCCAGAAAGTAGAATGGTTTTTATAGCTCTAACTTAATAGACTTTAGATAAGTAGGTACATCTGGTTTAGCATTGTTTATTTCGAATCAAAATGACCTTAACTTGCAGATTGTTATTGCCTGTGTTCTACTACAATTTTCAGGCTAAAAAGTAAACAAAAACAACCTAAGGAATTATACTGGTTGAATTCAAAACATACAGAAATAGAAAGTATCAATAGGATCAAATTATATTTGGCCATAGGTTTGATAGATTGTGAACATATACACTTCTCAATAACGGAATCAGAAATAATCAAGTACTACAGTAAGTCCCCTATACACAAATGAGTTCAGTTCTGAGAGTGTGTTCATAAGTCCAGTTTGTTCTTAAGTCCAACAAAGTTAGCCTAGGTACCCAACTAACACAATCAGCTATGTAGTACTGTGCTGTAATAGGTTTATAATACTTTTCACATAAATAATGCATAAAAAACAGACACAAAAAAATAAAGAAAAAAATTTTAACCTTACAGTACAGTACCTTGAAAAGTACAGTAGTACAGTACAGTAGCTGGCATACAGGGGCTGGCATCGAGTGAACAGGCAAGAAGAATTACTGACTGGAGGAAGGGGAGGAGGTAGGAGATAGTAGAGCTGAAGGATCATCAGCAATAGGAGACAGAGGGCAAGCTGCAGTTTCACTCACACCTGACGTTGATGGCACAGCTTCTGGTTCCTTGCTGGATTCAATTCTACCTACCCTCTTGAAAACACAATCCAGCGATGTCTGGGTTGTAGCTCTTTATTTCTTGTCATAGATGACATGGTAGCACTGGATTGCATTCTGAATGGCTGCTGCAACCTTCCTGTACCATTCCATGTTCAGGTCCTGAGCCTTAAAAACTAACATTGCCTCCTCAAATAGAGAAAATTACCTGCCATTTCCTGCATCATGAATCTCTTTGGTTTTTCAGTTACTTCTTCTTCCTCTTGTCTCTCTTTACCCTTTCTCTGGGCCTCCAATTCTATCAGGTCTTCATTAGTAAGCTCCTTGTGTTACACAGCAAGGAGTTCAGGAAATTCACGGGAAGCTACCATATCTGCACTCTGACTCGCCACTTACTTTTACATTGTGAAGGTTGGCTCTAGCCTTTAATCAATGAAACCAGCCATGGCTGGCGTTAAAAGGTGTGCCCTCTGATTCTTCGCCGTGTTTCTTCTTCAGGTCTTCCTAAAGGCTTTTAGCTTTCTCTTGAATCAGCATTAAGCTGAGTGGGACTTGATGCTGAGGCTGATCTTGCAGCCACACACTGAGAAGTTTCTCCATCTCCTCCATCACTTTTCCACACTTCTTCAATATTATTGTCAACATCATTGACACAGCAGATTTCACATGTTCCATGATCTTGTCCTTGTTCTTTAGAATTGTGCCTATGGTTGAACGATTCATGTTATAAGAATGAGTGATGTCTACCATCTTTTTGCCTCACTCCACTCTCTCAATTATTTTCGCTTTCGTTTCCATCATTGTTGCTTGCTGCTGCTTAGCAGTACCAGCTACGTCACTGCTGTTTTTATGCTTGTTTCCAGACATCCTGAGCTTGAAGTAAAGATACTGTACTACTGTACTCTATACAGTACTGTACAGTAAAGTACAGAAAAGCACCAGCACTTGTAGAGGATGCATACACGTGACAATGTATGCCAGACATGTGAACTAACTTACGTGATTGGACATGGGAAGTCACATTTGCATCTTTGAAAGTTTGCAACTTGAAGGTTTGGATGTAGGGGACTTACTGTATTCAATTTTCCCCCAACATCTTTTTAGAAAATGCCAGTACTTTAAGACCAGCTCTATGACATCATAACAATGTTCTAAGCTACTGAGTAGAGGGAGCTCAGTCTTACTGATTCAGTTAATGAAGAGGACACATTATGCTATGTTTATCTATTAAAAAGTATATGAGGGGCTTCCCTGGTGGTGCAGTGGTTGAGAATCTGCCTGCTAATGCAGGGGACATGGGTTCGAGCCCTGGTCTGGGAGGATCCCACATGCCGCGGAGCAACTAGGCCCGTGAGCCACAACTACTGAGCCTGCGCGTCTGGAGCCTGTGCTCCGCAAAGTATACGAGTAAGATTAGGACCCCTAACCAAACAGTCTGTATGCCAATGAATAAAATAATATATCTATATAAGTAAATGTTTAGTATATAGCATATATAGATGAATAAATTTTCTACCTTTTTCCTGAAAAAAAGTAAAGTTTAACATCAACATTTATTGTTTGGTTTCGTAGATCCTGTTAGTTTGTACAAAGAGAAATAATGCAGAGCCACTGCCCTCAGAGACTCAGAATCTACAGAAACAAATAAAATGGAGTCTTTGTAAATGTCTTTGGATACAATCATTAAATCTCCAGCAAGAAACTTGAATATGCAATATGAGTAGCAAGAAATATAGAATAATTTCCAAGCATCTGTCTTGGGTGACTATGTGAATGACAAATTTATTACCCAAATTATGGAAATTCAGGGGAGTCCAAGATAGAAAAGATATTGAGGGCATTTTTGAATATGTTGATGGTGAGATACCTGAAGAACATCCAAGCAGAGATACCCAGTACCTGTAAGAGAGGAAAATTTTTTATGCAGTAATTAATACATAGTTTTAAATATTCTTAATTGATTATGCTAATAATTTCACATATGATGAAAAATGAAATATTTGTATGATGGAAATTTGTAGGTACTAAGGAAAAAATTTGATAAAGGGCAGGAATGTACAGTTACAGATATTCTGTGGTATTAATGATTGAAAATAAAAATTTTTGTAGTATTTAATTCATTTTAAGAAAGGAAATAAATTTCTCCATATTCTTGTGAAATATCTACAGATACATGTTTTTTTCTTAGCTTTCTTATTAGTTGGCTAAATAGTGAATTCTGATAATTCTGACAAATAAACAATGTAAGATATAATTTATGATAATCATGTGAAAGACCTCCATAAATTTCCACCTTCTTTCTGATTCACACACACACACACACACACACACACACACACACACACACACACACACACACACACGAGTTATCTATGTATTTATATATAAAGAAATTATATTTTAATTACTTTGTATACATACATATATATGAGGTTTTATGGTTATACATATCCTATATAGTATATAACACATACACACGTGTGTATGAATATCTATCTAGTTACTTTGATCTCCCTATGAAAAAATGAAAGCACTAATAAATAGGGTTCAGCTATCTGAAATATAATTTTCATTTCTATTTTAGCAAGAATTTTTATTTGTATCAATTCTTTTAAAACTTCTTTAATCAGTAATTTTCATGATTAGTTATATTTTGCTGTGACATAGATATAGAACATAAAGAAATTGTATTTCTTCTAAAGTATTCTGTGGGCTTCCCTGGTGGCACAGTGGTTAAGAATCTGCTTACCAATGCAGGGGACACGGGTTTGAGCACTGGTCCGGGAAGATCCCACATGATGCAGAGCAACAAAGCCCGTGGGCTCTAGAGCCCGTGAGCCACAACTACTGAGCCCATGTGCCACAACTACCCGCGGGCTCTAGCCCGCATGCCTAGAGCCCATGCTCCACAACAAGAGAAGACACTGCAATAAGAAGCCCATGCATGACAACAAAGAGTAGCCTCTGCTCACTGCAACTAGAGAACGCCTGCACACAGCAACAAAGACCCAACACAGCCAAAAATAAATTAATTAATCAATTTTAAAAAATAAAGTATTTTGCAAGAATAAAAGGGCATGAGAAAAAAAAAGAGACATTTTTGCCAAAGGCAAACTTTATTTATTTATTTATTTTTTGTAATTAACTACATTTATTTTATTTATTTTTTATTTTTTGTGTTTTTTAACATCTTCATTAGAGTAAAATTGCTTTACAATGGTGTGTTAGTTTCTGCTTAATAACAAAGTGAATCAGCTACACATATACACATATCCCCATACCTACTCCCTCTTGCATCTCCCTCCCACCCTCCCTATCCCACCCCCTCAAGGTAGTCACAAACCACCAAGCTGATCTCCCTGTGCTATGCGGCTGCTTCCCACTAGCTATCTATTTTACATTTGGTAGTATTTATAAGTCCATGCCACTCTCTCACTTTGTCCCAGCTTACCCTTTCCCTTCCCTGGGTCCTCAAGTCCATTCTCTACATCTGAATCTTTATTCCCGTCCTTCCCTTAGGTTCTTCAGAACAATTATTATTATTTTTTTTTAGATTCCATATATATATGTTAGCATACGGTATTTGTTTTTCTCTTTCTGACTTACTTCACTCTGTATGACTGACTCTAGGTCCTCCACCTCACTACAAATAACTCAATTTTGTTTCTTTTTATGGCTGAGTAATATTCCATTGTATATATGTGCCACATCTTCTTTATCCATTCATCTGTCGATGGACACTTAGGTTGATTCCATGTTCTGGCTATTGTAAATAAAGCTGCAATGAACATTGTGGTACATGACTCCTTCTGAATTATGATTTTCTCAGGGTAGTTGTCCAGGAGTGGGATTGCTGGGTCGTATGGTAGTTTTATTTTTAGTTTTTTAAGGAACCTCCATACTGTTCTCCATAGTGGCTCTATCAATTTACATTCCCACCCACAGTGCAAGAGGGTTCCCTTTTCTCCACACCCTCTCCAGCATTTATTGTTTGTAAATTTTTTGATGATGGCCATTCTGACTGGTGTGAGGTGATACCTCATTGTAGTTTTGATATGCATTTCTCTAATGATTAGTGATGTTGAGTATTCTTTCATTTGTTTGTTAGTAATCTATATATCTTCTTTGGAGAAACGTCTATTTAGGTCTTCTGCCCATTTTTGGATTGGGTTGTTTCTTTTTTTGATATTCAGTTGCATGAGCTGCTTGTAAATTTTGGAAGTTAATCCTTTGTCAGTTTCTTCATTGACAAATATTTTCCCCATTCTGAGGGTTGTCTTTTTGCCTTGTTTATGGTTTCCTTTGCTATGCAAAAACTTTGAAGTTTCTTTAGGTCCATTTGTTCATTTTTGTTTTTATTTCTATTTCTCTAGGAGGTAGGTCAAAAAGGATCTTGCTGTGATTTACGTCATAGAGTGTTCTGCCTATGTTTTCCTCTAAGAGTTTTATAGTGCCTGACCTTACATTTAGGTCTTTAATCCATTTAGAGTTTATTTTTGTGTATGGTGTTAGGGAGTGTTCTAATTTCATTCTTTTACGTGTACCTGTCCAGTTTTCCGAGCACCACTTATTGAAGCTGCTGTCTTTTCTCTATTGTATATTCTTGCCTCTTTTATCAAAAATAAGGTGACCATATGTGTGTGGGTTTATCTCTGGGCTTTCTATCCTGTTCCATTGATCTATATTTCTGTTTTTGTGCCAATGCCATACTCTCTTGATTACTGTAGCTTTGTAGTATGGTCTGAAGTCAGGGATCCTGATTCCTCCAACTCCTTTTTTCTTTCTCAAGATTGCTTTGGCTGTTTGGGGTCTTTTGTGTTTCCATACAAATTTTGAAATTTTTTGCTCTAGTTCTGTGAAAAATGCGATTGGTAGTTGGATAGGGATTGCATTGAATCTGTAGATTGCTTTGGGTAGTACGGTCATTTTCACAATGTTGATTCTTCCAATCCAAGGACATTGTATATCTCTCCATCTGTTTATATGATCTTTAATTTCTTTCATCAGTGTCTTATAATTTTCTTCATACAGGTCGTTTGTCTCCTTAGGTAGGTTTATTCCTAGGTATTTTATTCTTTTTGTTGCAATGGTAAATGGAAGTGTTTCCTTAATTTCTCTTTCAGATTTTTCATCATTAGTGTATAGGCATGCAAGAGATTTCAGTGCATTAATTTTGTATCCTGCTACTTTACCAAATTCATTGATTAGCTCTAGTAGTTTTCTAGTAACATCTTTAGGATTCTCTATGTATAGTTTCATGTCATCTGCAAACAGTGAAGCTTTACTCCTTCTTTTCCAATTTGGATTCCTTTTATTTCTTTTTCTTTTCTGATTGCTGTGGCTAAAACTTCCAAAACTATGTTGAATAATGTGGTGAGAGTGGACAACCTTGTCTTGTTCCTGATCTTAGTGGCAATGGTTTCAGTTTTTCACCATTGAGAATGATGTTGGCTGTAGGTTTGTCATATATGGCCTTTACTATGTTGAAGTAAGTTCCGTCTATGCCTTCTTTCTGGAGGGTTTTTATCATAAATGGGTGTTGAATTTTGTTTAAAGCTTTTTCTGCATCTATTGAGTGGATCATATGGTTTTTCCCTTTCAATTTTTTAATATGGTTTATCACATTGATTTGCATATATTGAAGAATCCTTGCTTTCCTGGAATAAACCCCACTTGATCATGGTGTATGATCCTTTTAATGTGCTGTTGGATTCTGTTTGCTAGTATTTTGTTGAGGATTTTTGCATCTATGTTCATCAATGATATTCACCTGGTTTCTTTTTTGTGACATCTTTGTCTGGTTTTGATCATAGAATGAGTTTGGGAGTGTTCCTCCCTCTGCTATCTTTTGGAAGTGTTTGAGAAGGATAGGTGTTAGTTGTTCTCTAAATGTTTGATAGAATTTGCCTATGAAGCCATCTGGTCCTGGGCCTTTGTTTGTTGGAAGATTTTTAATCAAGTTTCAATTTCAGTGCTTGTGATTGGTCTGTTTATATTTTCTATTGATTCTGCCTAATGGTTTATCAGTTTTGTTTATCCTCTCAAAGGACCGGTTTTTAGTTTTATTGATCTTTGCTATTGTTTCCTTCATTTCTTTTTCATTTATTTCTGATCTGATCTTTATGATTTCTTTCCTTCTGCTAACTTTAGGTTTTTTTTGTTCTACTTTCACTAATTGCTTTAGGTGTAAGGTTAGGTTGTTTATTTGAGATGTTTCTTGTTTCTTGAGGTAGGATTTTATTGCTGTATACTTCTATCTTAGAACTGCTTTTGCTGCATCCCATAGGTTTTGTGTCATCGTGTTTTCATTGTCTTTTGTTTCCAAGTATTTTTTTTATTTCCTCTTTGACTTCATCAGTGATCTTTTAGTTATTTAATAGTGTATTGTTTAGCCTCTATGTGCTTGTATTTTTTACATATTTTTTCCTGTAATTGATATCTTGTCTCATAGCGCTGTGGTCAGAAAATATACTTGATACGATTTCAATATTCTTAAGTTTACCAAAGCTTGATTTGTGACCCAAGATATGATATATCCTGGAGAATGTTCCATGAACACTTGAGAAGAAAGTGTATTCTGTTGTTTTTGGATGGAATGTCCTATAAATATCAATTAGCCCATCTTGTTTATTTTTAACAAACTTTTTTATCTCAATGAAGACAAATTATCTCCACCCCTGTAAACAATTTACCTAGGATTACTGAGTTTCATGTTTATAATTACTTCTTTTGGGGATGTGTGTGTGTGTGCACACATATCTATCTCTGTGTGGATATTGTAAAAAAGAAATTGAATGGCATTTACAACATTTAATAAATGATGTATACACACACATAATACACACACACACACTTTTTCTAATCATCTAATAAATTCATACTCTCTTTTATATTCTTTTATTCATGTTTGGTGCTTCCAAGCATGCATTTCATTAGAATACGCTGACTTTTTATATGTCATTTCCCTTAATTTCAAGCAACCCTGAGGCTGACTGAAGGGAAAAAAAGTAGAAAAAGAGTGCAGTAAAAGAAGAGGAATTATCTCACTGGAATATTGGGAGGGTTGGAGAAACATTCTTGAAGCTAGGTTTCTAGGAATCATGCCTTAATCTACTTTGCATAATTGACAGGAGGTCATCAACGCCTTTGCCACTGCCACCGTGAATGCAGTAGCCAAGAAGCTCGAATAGTGTCTATACTCCTGCCATGAACATAATCTTCAGCAGCAGCTCTTGCCACAGTAACAAAGCCACTCTGCATCATGAATGCCATCTTGCAACCACTAATGTCTCCAGAATCGGATTGCTTGTTTCCACCTCCCTTTTGCACTGCTCCTGTTTCTTCATATTGCTCAAGGCCAACACCTGCCAGTGCCCAAGCTGCAAAGAAGCCTGGAGAAGCATATGTTCTAGTTTCTACTTTGGAGAGATAAGTTGGAAATTTTCCCAAGCTATAGAAAGATGTTCAAAATGTACTGGGCAGTGAGACAAATGAATTATTTTAGCTTATTTGGTTCTTAATCAGTGGGAGATGAGTACATATCCACTGCAGGTTGGAAAATTACTCAGACCCCTGTTATGTGTTGGAAAAATACTTTTCATTGGGATGCAGACTACATCCTCAATGACACCATAATGTAGATGAAATAGTATACAACAAAACAGCAATAACGACTTTAGCAAAAATTTACTGTTAGTCTGATTTTGCTAATTTTGTGCAGATGTCAGTAAAGTCCTAGAAGAGATGAATGAACTGAAAGTAGAATTAACCTGATTGCCAAGGGAGATGGCAGGGAATAAAATCAGTTTTGTGAAGAGAGGTGCTCTCTGCTTACAGCAAGAAATAAAACTTTTCTCAGAATTCTCTAGCTCAGAGCTTTGCCAGGTAGAAAAAGTTACATGTTTCCATACATACTGATTCTATTAGTAGAGAATGTCAATTGGTAGCTTTAAGAATATATATAATTGAGAACTCAAACACTTCTGAACACCATCCATTAAGATTGTTCTGCCAAATGAAATGGTAGAGTGAAACCACAAAACTATTGTTTATAGTGAAAAAGTGGAATGGTGTGGACAAGGCAGTAGACCTACAGGCTAACAGATAGGCAGAACAGAGTCCAGTAAATGAAACATTATAATCTTCAGATTTAAAGATTATGTTGATGTAAGATCCTGGTTGTGTTTAAAGATACACACATGATTCAAGAAAATGGTTTATCTTTGAAAGTTTTGAGGGAACACTTTTACCAATATGCAACCTCAGGTATGGCTTGCAATAGCATATGATAGTTCGGTCCCTAAAGCAATTTATAAGATCCTAATTTCCACCAACTCAAAATGGGTTGATAAATCTATGCATCCCGCAGAAGAGTGTCGTTCCCTGTGATCCACTCAGAAGTGACAATGAGTTGTAACTCATAAGTAGGATTCTTCCAAAAGTGAAAGTAGGGCTTTCATATTGGTTAAAAGAGCAGGTTTTCCTCGCATTCATATCAACTAACACTGATTTGTGCTACAGATGAGTGACTACGTCAAGGTTTCTTCCCCTTGACCCTTTTGAAAAAATGGCCTTGTTTCCATTTCCTTTGGTGCCACTGTATACTGTATGTTAGCTGAAGATAAATTGTTTTTTAGGTTACAGGTTATCAGACCCTAAGAAACAACATCTGCATATGATAGATTCCAATTTCAAGCCAGGTGAAGTCACTGGATGAGACGTAGAGTTGGTCTTACCGGGAGAAGGAGATGATATGTTGTGTGCATAGGGGGAAACAATGAATGTAGTTAATGGATAGTTACAGGAGTTAACTAAGCACCTAAATACAAGTTCTCTACCAGCCACCTACCAACAAAGGAGGTCCATATATCAGAGTTGAGGACAATATGAAGCAGTCAGGGGTCCTTGAGGAAAGTGTATATTTTTAATTTTTAAAATGTTTTTAATTTTTAAAATGAAACATTTTTCCTTCTATTTTTCCCTTTTACCTACATGGAATGTGATTATGAGTCTCAAGGTCCAGTTGCCATCTTAAATACATGAAATGAAAAAGTATAAGCATCAACATTTACACGTTAAGGAAAGCATAGGAGAAATAAAGAATGTGATTTGAAAAAAAATTTTTGTTAATTTCAGTCATGGAAAGTTTTTCTTTTAGTTTTAATCAATGACATTTTTAACTGATACAGTCTCCTGGGATAATGTTAGTTGTTTTGACCTTTTGTGCAATTTGCAAATAAATTATAAGTATATTTAACAGGATTTTTGAAAACAGAAATCATTTCAATTAACATAAAAGCTATCCCAAAGAAATAAAATTAGAGTGTTATAAAGTAGTTTGAAATCAAGGGTATCATCTTCTCAGCTCTGAATTTATGGTCAAAGAAAATAGACATATTATTAAAATAGCTATTTTTTCCCTGGTTTTGAAAAATCAGTCTCTTAGAATCACCTGCACTTCTTGTTTACATGATTATTGAACCTATGTGGAAGCAGATGAGTCCAGGAATGCACATTTTACCAAAGACCACAGGTGATTTTAATATAGATTGTTCATGGACCTCATTTTCCACTGTTCTCATGCTTTAAAGAGGAATAATATATTTGTTGAAAGGACAGTTTTGGAGCCAGGCTATCTGAGCCTAAATCCTGGGTCTACCTCTTATGAGCTATGTGGTCAAGAACAAATAAGACACTTTGTTCCTCAAATTCTCATATATAAAATGCAAATGCTCCAAGATCCTACCTCATAGGACTGTTGCAAGGATTAAGTATAAGGAACATACAAGAGTCCCTGGCATATGTTAAACAGTATGTAATACCAGCTGTAATTGTAAAGCAGTCAGATCTATTATTGATTGAAGATAGAAAAAAGAATAGGTAATTTTGGTTCATAGGAAAAATCAATAAGCTTTAAAATGTTTGTGTATTTGAGACCAAAAAGAACTGTTCAGAGCAATAGACACAATAATTAGCCTAATTAGCAATACTATAGGCTAGCTATTCTCTGAATAATGAAAAATAGGAAAAAAATAATCCAAATCTAGCAAATAGCAATTTAGATGTGAAACTCAGAGATGATTTAGAGCACAAGCTTAACTATAATATATTAAGGAAAGGACTTAATTTTAAATAGGTTTTGATGAGTTCATGAGAGAAAACATTTAATTACTGCCTAGAAAATTTTCTATGACTTAAATGTTAAATAGTACAGATGCTTGTCAAATTATCAAGATGGTGTAATTTAAATAAAATTGTTTTATCACCTCCAGTTTTGGAACAAAGAATATACAAGTTAGAGCAAGGATGTAGGAGAGACCCCAAATTTCTTACTTCACAAGCTTTGCTCATTCTTGACTTCAGCACACGTTAAACCCTGATCCTTCTCTCCTGGGTATTTTAATGGGTTTTCCTTATATGTTTGTTTGTCCATTTGTTTGTTTTTAAGGTGACATTTCCATACATTCTTTGTCCTGACAGACTCCTGCATGTAGCTTTTCACAAACTCAAGCCCTCGACTCTGTAGCAATAGCCCATTTCAGGCAGCCTCTCACCATCATGAGCATCAATGAAGTGTTTGAAATAAACTGCAGAATGAAAAAAAAAAAAGGTGAAACGTAAGCATGATTTAGAGAAGAAAACACATACAGAAAAAATTCAACAAGGATCAAATGTACATATGATTACTATTTTTGAAGGAAGAAAAAAAAGAGACAAAATATATTTACTATCCGTTAGGGAAAAATCATATATATATATATATACATAAAGAAACAACTTAATCTGAAGCTGAAGACATACTGTGAAAAAAATAGAAACAGTTGAAAAGACTAAATTTAATCTCGATGAAATTACTAAATTCAAGGAAAGAAAGAATCTTAAAATTTATCCAGAAATAATACAGATAATTCTCCAAAGAAATAAAGCTTACTTCAAACTTCTCCACAAGGAGAGATTCCAGTGGATATTAGAACAAGATCTAAGAAATGTTACAGGAAAGCTTATGAAACTTTTAATGTTTACTCAGTCAAGGTGGTATTCAGTGGCAAGTTAAAAAAGAGAGTTCCAAAATGAGAAAAAGAAGAAATAATTGAAACCTTCCTGAAAATCTGCTTGGACCTTTAATTCTTTCCTACTCACAAATGGAGAAGGAGTAGTATATTAAAAAGGAGAAATAGGTAAGCATGAGCGGTATCAAGAAAGTCTTCCTTTAATTTCTTTCCATCTTTGAGTTTTCCCTTTCTCCTTCTCCTTCCCGCTTTCCCTCCCCTCCTTCTTTTCCTTGGCTGTCTCTTCCTCCTCTTCCTCCTCCTCCTCCTTCTTCTTTTCCTCCTGCTTCTCCTCCTTCTCTTCACAAGTTGCTAATTGTGCCTTTAAGAGTGATTCAGGGTGAGTTTATAAAATATGACACTTGAGGGAAGTGGTGAAGGGAAAGCTCCTGAGGGAGTAGAAGCTGACTAGGAACACCAAAGCACTGATGATAGAACCGGACGGAAATAGAGCAAAGAGCTAAAATTCCACGAAACTGCACAGTGGGCTGTGGAAGTTCCTCTCCTCTGCTGCATCCCTGGAGGCTGAGCCTCCTGCAGGTCTCCCAGACTCTATTTCTTGCTGCTTTGGTTGGATTAGTCAGGTGGAAGTGAAACGGAGCAGGACCCTATGGTTCCTGTCCCCCATGTCCTCTGCCTGCCTTTTGTCTGTGGAAAAACTTTAGCCAAAGAATAAGTTTAATCAGAGAAGTGAGAAAATGCAGAAACAAAGGAAAACAGTCAAAGGAAACAAAATAATAATAGTTTAGTCAGTAAGCATAGTCAAGGGTCTTTAGTTCCTTCTCAAGGGCTATAGATAATCTTCTGAGCCCTATCCTGGGAGCTGTCTTATAGATACTGAAACCTCCACCAGGTGGAAGAAGTTAACTACATGATGACCAGACTGTAGCCATGACATAAGCTGCCACAATTCCGAGAATTGGCCTCAAGGAAATGGAAACAAACCCACCCTGGAACTAAAGACTAACTGTACTTAAAGCAATCAAGAGGATGCTGATCAGACCACCACATGACAAATTTCCGGATGACTGTCCGAGCTGACTGCGCTATTTCTGTATGTAGCCCCCTCCCTCCGTCTATAAAAGCTCTTGCCCTCTGATTGTCAGGGAGCAGGGGGAAGGGCAGTCGGCCTTTGGACAGGAGTCTGCCCTCCCCTCAGTTGCCGGCATCCAAAATAAAGCAAACTTTCCTTTCGACCAACCTTGCCTCTTTACTGGCTTTTGAGCGGCGAGCAGCCGGACCCCACTTTCGGTTACAGAAGCACTGGCAGAGGTCAGAAGATGGAGCTACCAATTGTGATGTTTCTTTCCCACTCCCTGCTTCAATGCCTCTCCTCTGCATCTTAATTGCATTCCAGAAGACCACAGCTCCAGGCTGACACCCCACATCTCCCCACCTAGACTGCAGCTCTCACTTAGCATTAGTGACACTTTCTTCCCTAGTCACTTCTCTGTGAGAATGAGACCTTCCTGCTGTTGCTGGTCTCCAGGTACATTATCATCCCTTGTTTGTTCTTTAATCCTGGCTTCTAAGTAGCCCATGCATTACAGTCTTTTAATTTGAATCAATGGAGTTAGATTATGTTTCTTGCCAGGACCTTGACTAACATACTTTTTGTAGTGACTAGAGACATTTCTTAATAAAATTAATAAATTTCAATATTAACTGACCACATTGAAGACCTAGCTGAATGCTGTTCTTAAATCTATAGTGATTTCATATTACACACATGATTTCAGAGTGGTTAGTATCATTAATATAAAATGCAAATGTTCCAAACTGGAAATCCATAGGGAAATTAGCTAACTTCTACTCAAGAGCTCAAATAGTTCTATTTTATTTTTACTAAAATAAATATACAGTACTATTGTCTGGTATTCTGGAATCAGGAGATCCAAATGCAACAAGATATCAGTGACATACTATTTAATGAATGATTAGAAGCTAGGAAGAAATTTCACTTGAATGACAAAAATAATTTTTATCAGATTATTCAAATTTCATGCTCATAAAGTATTATCCCCATTGGGGAACACTCAGGTCCAATTTTAAGGTGAATGCAATATCTCTCTTTGGATCCCTTTCCATCAATAACACCATGTAGAATAAATCATTTTAAAAAACACTTGAAGGGCAGACCAGAAAAGCCACAAAAGTGCCAGGGAGTGCATCAGACTTGCTGATACAGCAAATCAGGAAGTGCTTAAAAGGAGCTAACACCCCTGTTGCTATAGTGGTGGAATTTATGGGATGTTTGGTGTGTAATTTCTGCAGGACCATTGCAGAAAAACTGATAACTCTTTCTCCACTGCTGACTGACGCCTGAAGTCCCTGCCCTGGTATCAACAGAAGGAATTCCCATTCTCAAACTCTCCACTTGTATTATTTTGTTCCCCTCATTCCTCTCCAACCAGAGGAATAAAGCTAGACAAAAGAGGTCTATAAATTATACCTGATTTTGATGCATCTATTTGGAACTATACCGTTTGCAGTTCTGATTTTTATTTCTTTCTCCATTTTATGAAAGAATCAGTATGTTCTTTGTTCATAATTTTTATAATTTTGTCTGATTTTAGGTGAAATCAAATAAAAAATGTGCAGTAAGCTTTTTACATTGTCAAAATGGATCCAGAGTTTTATATTTCCTCAGAAATGGCCCTGGGAGTTTCAAATAATATTGAAATGTTTAATGTTAGAAAATAAGGTATGATTTGTGTTAAATTTTTTTAAACATTGGCATTTCACTATCCCTAGGATTCCAGATTCATTGGAATTAACTTTAAACTTAATTTATAATTATTTTTTAAACAAACCATTCAGTGGTATTGAAGGAAAAATAGTTTGGATAACGGTCAATCATTTCAATACATGTAACTCACATATGAAAAATATTGTTTATATCTTATGTCAAAGTTCATCTGCAGTTATACCAACATACAATTTATCCCAGAATATAAATTTCATTAAATTATTGCTAAACATTTTCTACATGTAATATTATATGTGTAGTGTTGTGTAACTCTAATGAGAAGTGACTTAAGCTCAGGAAATTGCATCTTAGCATTCATCTTGATTGTTGTCTCACCATAGCTTGCTTTATTTTGTAATTATCCCTTAACTGAAATGAATACATGATGAAAATATCAGGGAATTACTAAATACCCAAAGGTATGCTTTTTTTAAAAGAAATTACAGTATGAAAACATCTAAATTAATTTCAAGGCAGTTTTAGTTATTCCTGTAAACTTTCTCCTTTTTGATGAGACATGCTTTGGGCAATATTACAAAGAAGATGTGAGGGAAAATTTACCATAAATAGTCTTATAAATACCTTCCTAGAAATCATAATACTTTAGTGTAGAGAGCTGTGAATTGATTGTAGAGAGAACCAGTACAGTATATAGGCATATAGATTTGGTATTAATTATATTATTTCTAAACTAGTGATGATTTAAAATTGGGTATTTATTAGTGGAAGGATAGGTTAGAATAATATTAATAGTATTCGCTCAAAGCACAGACTTTATTTGGCTGTTATTGTGATTTAAATATTCAGAAGGTAATTTCAATCTATATGAAATATAGATTATATGGATATTTCTATTACAGAATGATACTCATTTTCCATTTTTAGCTCTAATACATGACAGCTTGTACTAAAATAATAGCTCTGTAATGACTTGCCATATTTTTGGAAATGTTATATATACAATTGTCTGTTATTTAAGTCTCTAGAAATGGTAATTTTGATTATTTAAATTATGTGAAAATCACTTCAGAAATACCAGTTTTAGCACAATCATCAGCATCACTGAAAATAATTGATATCTTCTTTTTAAACCAAGGTAGAAAAATAAACTCATACCACTTCAATAAAACAAAACCTGTAGGAAAGTAGGGTTTTTAAAACATTCAATTTTCTATATTCGTTTCATCTAATTTTCTGTCTACTTAAATACATTCCATCTTTGTTATGCTCAGAACACTAACCTATAAAAATAACATATATTGAGCCTCATGAATTGATTCTTGAAATCTGCTTGCAAAATCCCTTCAGAAACACAGAGATATACAGCATTATGTCTTTTGCATATGGTATTTTTAAATATATTATATGAATATGAGGACAGACGGCTGATTTTTATATGACAGATTACTTGAATTTTGGAGGAATTAACTCCATTTTGCCCCCTTGGAAACTGTTTTTTAATTAACTTTTATAATTTCTTTACCCAGAATACTGTCCTCAAAAGGAAGAGATACCCACTCTTGTAAATGAGTATAACATCTGTAAAAAATTAATAACAGGAACCTCAATTAAATAGAGTCAGGGGTTAAGAAGGGGGCGTTCTCAAGTGGTATGATGGTAGCTAAGCCCAACAGGAAGAAGAAAGACTCCCTCTTCTTTCCTGGCAAGATCTCAGCCAATGAGAGACTGTCACAACACAGCCAACAAAAAGCCAGAGACTCTTTGTTTACTATAGTCCTTCCAACTTCCTTTTCCCCTCAAAAAAGAGTTCTCCTCTCCATTTTTGCTGGGGACTTGCATGTAGCTCACCATAATTGTCGACCCCATATTGGAATTCTTTGCTGATATCAAATAACCTATTTCTGCTAGAGAACTAGCTGCTGGTCTCTTTGTTTTAGGTCAGCATTTTGGTGCCTCATACAGGAAATCCAGAGAAGACCCTTCACGATTCTGAGACTGGTGAACAAACAGATGAGGAACCCATTGAGCCCAGTTTTGCTCATTGCTTTTCTTGCCAACCCTGGGGTTTGAGGGTAAGTCTCTCACCTTGACCCCAGCTTCCCTCCCTCTTTGCAATTTTAAAACCCTCCATGTTTTAATCAGGATCTATTTTAAGGATTCGTCCTTTCTGGGTAAGACCTTTTTCTGTATGTGAGTACTCTTTTGACATTTCAGCCTGATTTTGAAATTAGGCTGTTTCAACTGCAACTGGCTAGTCTTTGGCCCATTCATTTTGGAGCAGGGGCTGTTTTATTGGAACTGTGCCAAGCACCTTTAGACCTGGCTTCTCCAGGATCAGACTGTTCACTTAGAACTGGCTGGTATTAGGCCTGTAGTTTATTTGACTGTTCAAGCTATTTGAGCTATTTAGGTTGTTTGAAAATTATTCTCTTCCTCTAGAGAAAAACCTCTGAGAAATAGGATCCCAGCTATCTAAATGTTTTAAGGGCACCCGCCCCACCCCGCCAGAAACCCTGGCAAATTTTATGTTTGAAAACCACTGTCTGTCCTCATGAACATTTCTAACTAAATGGACCAAACTAACCAAAGGCAATTTAGAATATCAATGGACATTATGGGGAAATTTTGAAATCCCCAAACTTACTTTTCTTAAACAGAATCAAACAACCATAGTTCTAAAATTTCCAAAACTGAATGGAATTCTTATTTTTGAAGCAGAATCCAGCCTCTGTACCCCGACACTGAATTAAATCTCAGAGACAGAGTTTTGGGTAAAGTAGAAAAGTTTTATTGCTTTGCTAGGCAAAGGGGGCCACAGTGGGCTAGTGCCCTCAAGACCGTGTGTTTATCCCCTCACAACCTGGAGGGGATAGTGAGAACTTTTATAGTAATGATTCAAAGAGGGCGTGATCAGCTTGAGGACATTCTTCTGATTGGTTGGTGGTGAGGTAAGTGAGAGTCAGCATCATCAACCTTCTGGTTTCAACCGGTCTGGGGTCTACGTACATGCTTGTGGGCAGCATACCATCATTAATCTTTAAAGGAAGGCTTTTGTGACCTGGAGCCCCGCAGTGTCCTGTTATGCTCGTTATCATTTTGATTGGTATTTTGAGCTTCCCAAATGTTATCAGAGTCTAAAATTGTGTCACTGTAAAATAAGATTTTAAGATTAACTGATGCAAAAAAAATTAAAGATCAAAAGGCTTCCAAAGCCTAATGGTCTTCTTCCTTGGCTTCTTTGTCTCACACTCTGTCTCAGGCACCTCTTGTTTCTCACCTTCAGCTCCTCATTTTTAGGCCGCACTTTCCTGTTTCCCTTTTATACTGCATATGCCTCCTCTGTACCTTCAGTTCCCCCATAAGAATTCTCTACCTGAAGTTTCCTTTTTCTCTGAAACTCTCCCCACTCTATTATCCTCTGAAATGATCAGAACCCCTTTAAAATTAAGCCATCTAAGAATCCAACCGCTAAACCCTTAATTTCTTATATTCCCTGGACTAAATAGTCAAAGATTTTCCCATAGTAACCAAAGCTTCTCACAGATTTGCTGAGGAATTCAATACAGTCATTCAAATCTACCAACCGGTTTCTCTGACTTATATCAGCTAGTTCATATGCTTGTCGGTAAAGGCCAGGCCCAGCATTGAATGAAAAATGCTAATTGGGGCAATCCTGAAAAGTTTCAAGAATAGAAACTGGGAGATCAGCCCATTAACTTATTATATGATTGGACTCTGGCAGTCATTAGGTGACTTCATTGGGCCATTCCTAGGGCTGTTCCAAAGCCCGTTGACTGGAACAAAATTCAGACTTGCACATAAAAATCTGATGAATGGTTTATGACCATTGCAATTGACTTCAGATTATTTTTAAAGAAAATTCTGGTCTTCTGATGTTGATTCCACCCAGGTAGCTTTGAAATCTGTGTTTATTAATAGGCTGAAACAGGACTTTTCTATTTAAAAACCAGGATGGAATGGGAAACTATGTTCACTCCATATTTAGTTAATCTAGCAAACCAGCTTTCTCATACTGTAAATGAGTCACCTTCAGGGAAGACCACCAAAATTCTTAATCTTCAAGTACAGCAATCGAAGGCCCCTAAATGAAACCAAAACCCTCATTGTTTCTGCTATTATTGCAAGAAGCCAGGACATGGAAAGACTGTTATACATTTAAGTGTTTCAGCTGCCCTCAGCCCTCTAGCCAGTCTTTCTAATGCCCTTCCAATTATCAATGACAGGCCTCTGAGAAGCCACAGGCGATCTTCCCAATTCTCCATCTTAATCGGTTTAGAGAAACATTTCTCCAGATTGAGGATAAATCTCTTCCAGTCCTAATTGACATCAAAGCCACACTCTTGGTGCTCTACCCCGTTATTGTAAAACAGCTCTACCCCGTTATTATAAAACAATCCCTATCCTGGCATACAAAAACATTTCAAGTAGTAAGGATGTCTAATGAACCTCAAGGGGTTCCTGTCTCTGAACGTGTTCCCTTCTGTTGAGGCCCTCTGGGTGATACACATCCTTTTCTCCTTAATTCTTCTGCCTCCATCCATTTATTAGGCAGAATCTTAAAGAAGTATCATGAAAAATAGAGAAATAATTATAGAACTTTACAGTAGTTATCAAAGCAGCCAACCAGGTTAATTAAATGACCTTTTGACATCTTTTATTTGCTTCTTCTCTGGTAGTGTTAGAGCTGATTCTGGAAACACTGATCATTTTTCCCTACTGACAGTTACCACAGGCCTTGTGTGCAAAATCTCCAACTGACATTGGTAAAATTCACAGAGCACCTCCCATCAAGATTCAAACAGATCCTTCAAAACTTCTGCCTAGAATTAATCGATATCTTATAAGTAAAGAAGCCTTTCAAGGCATAAAGCCAGTAACAGAAGATTATAAGGGTGAAGGCTTCATTATCCCTTGTACCTTTCCTTAATACTTGTATTTTACTGATGAGAAAGCCAAGGGTGGAGTTTTGTCCAGGACCTCCGAGAAATAAACAACATTGTTATCCTTCTACACCCTCTTGTTCCTAATCTTCATGCATTACTAACATTCCCCACTGGAAGCAAATTCCTTACTGTAATGGATTTATGCAGTGCATTCCTGAGTATCCCAGTTGATGAAGCTAGCCAGTAGGTTTTGCTTTCACTTGTGAAAAAAAACAATTCACCTGTACAGTAATGCCTCAGGTTTTTACTGAGAGGTCTTATTTCATACAAATCCTGAAGACTGATCTGGATGACATAAAGTTCCCTAGAGCTCTACCTTCTTACAATATGTGAATGATTTGCTCCTTTGTGCTCCTCCTCTAGCCTCTTCACAAGACAGCATCTACGTGATAAAGCTCGAAAGCTTTAATCTGGAGCGTTTAAGAGTATATGAGGTTGCCAAAAAAAACAAACAAAAAAAACCTTGCAGTTCATCTTCAATGTTTAGGGCATCTGATATCAGAACAAGGGCTATGTTAGATCCAGACAGGCTTCATGGTGTTCTAAGTTTTCCAAAATCTAAAACTAAGTGCCAACTGTGAGGTTTTCTAGGGATTGTTGATTATTGCAGAAATTGGATTCCAAATTTCTCTCTATGGTCAAACCTCTATGTTTTATTAAAGAACAACAATGCTGACCCAATTTTATAGGTGGACCTAAACAGCATAGCATTTGAAGCCTAAAAAGATCTACGTGAGGAAATGTAAAAAAATAATAAACATAATTCTCAATTAAATAGAGTCAGGAGACCATAAATGACAGCTCTCAAGTCATATGATAATAGCAGAGCCCAGCAGGAGGAAAAAAGACTCCCTCTTCTTTCCTGGCAAGAGCTAATGAGAGACTGTCATGACTCAGCCAATGAAAAACTCACAGACTCTTTGTTTACCAAAAGCCCTTTTAACTTTATTTTCCCTCTATAACAGAGGTATCCTTCCCATTTTTTGCTGGGGACTTGCACATGGTTTGCCATGGTTTAAGGCTCTGAATTGAAATCTTTGCTGATCCCAAATGAAACCATTTTTGCTGGAGAAATAACTGGCAGTCTATCTGTTTTAGGTCACACATCTCATACACTCTTTGGTTCTTAAAGTATGAAGTAGATGGAGAACAGCAACACCAACATCATTTCGGACTTTAAAAATGAAAATTTTCAGGTCCTTTGCCAGGCAACTAAATTACAATTTCTAGTGATGGGACCCAGAAATCTGTGTTTTAACAACATCTCGGGGTGACTTTGAGAAGCTCTCTCAAGAGTTTCAACTCATTAGTACTGCCAACAGTTACTAGTTTCTTCACTCACTCTTAAAACTTCTCTTTCCCAAAGGAAAACTAGATCTTTTGGTTGCTTCCTTAAAAGGAATGATTCAGCAATTGTGATTATTGTCATGTCAACTGTGTATATAAAGGGCCTTGACACAGAATTTTTCAGTTTATCTCAGTCTTAACAATAATACTTACTCTGAGGATAACAGCGTCAACCAAAAAAATAAAAAATTTAACTTAATTTCCTACCTTACATATTAACTCATATGACAGCTAAAATATAATGTTAAGTATAATTCAAACTTTTATTACACTTTATAAAGGAACTTATGTTTTATATATCTAGTTAGCACTTCCACAGCAGTTGACCTATATACACATACCATATTTAATATATCAATACATGTCCTCTGAAATTCCACTGTCAGGAAATAATTATGCAAAATTAATAGACAATATAGTTATGTTCACAACTTAATCAAAATTGAATTTTACTAGTTATTAAAGAAAAAATCTTATAGATGAAATGATAAAATTTGAAATAAATACTGTTCATAAGGGATCATCAAACTAATTCATAGATAATCTAGCTTAGGAAATTTATTCTGGATGAAAAAATAACATGAAGTATTTACAGATTTATAAAAGAGATGTAAATGACATTTATATTACAGTCATCAAGTTGAATATAATTTTCAGAGCTTCAGGTTCCAAAATTTATGAAGAAACCTGGATATTTTATTCAGACTTTTTAAAATTAAAATATATACAAAAGCTTACAGACTTTATCAGACTTGTTTGGTGGCATCTATACTTCACAGACATCAAGTTAATCCCACACACTTGAGTGATAAGACTGTCTAGATTTATGATAAGTCACAAAAACATAGAGTTGAAATCACGATTAACAGAATGAGATATTATAGTAACATTGATCAGTTATATATGTGCTTTAAAAAAGCATTGCTTTCTACTTCTATGGTCTTCCTTCTGACATTAAAGCAAGAAAATTTGAATAAAGTGTGGGTCTTTGTTAATAATAATAATATATAGATATTGGTTTAATAATTGTAACAAATGTACCATACTAAAGTAAGATATTAATAATATGGAAAGCTAAGTGTGGGGTGTATAGGAATTCTTTTGACTATCTATTCAGTTGGTTTATTTCTTCTTTTTTTTTAATATTTTATTTATTTATTTATTTATTTTTGGCTGCGTTGGGTCTTCGTTCCTGCGCGTGGGCTTTCTCTAGTTGTAGCGAGCTGGAGCTACTCTTCGCTGCGGTGCGCAGGCTTCTCATTGTAGTGGCTTCTCTTGTTGCGGAGCATGAGATCTATACACTTGGACTTCAGTTGTTGTGGCTCTTTGGCCCAGTAGTTGTGGCTCGCAGGCTCTAGAGCACAGGCTCAGTAGTTGTGGCACATGGGCTTAGTTGCTCCTCGGAATGTGGGATCTTCCCAGACCAAGGCTCAAACCAGTGTCCCGTGCATTAGCAGGTGGATTCTTAACCATTGCACTGCCAGGGAAGTCCCTGTTAAGTTTTTTATAAACCTAAAACTGTCCTAAAACAAAAATTTAAAGTGGAGCTGCATTATGATATATTATATTTGGTATGAAATACTAAAGTTAAATACTAAGTTCTGACTATAAACACAAGTGTCTCTTCCTCTTTACAAAATATTTACTTTGGGAACTATAAAGCAGTTCTTTTTACATACTTCCACTATGGTCATTTTACAGATGTGTTACTGCAGTGCAGTTATTTGATGAGACATTCTATTAAAAACCAAGTTTAAGATATTCTAATATATAATTTTATTTTATTGAGCTATTTTGATTTTTTTTCTGTTTTTAAATCTTATTATAGAGAATAAAAAGTCAAGAACAGAGGAGGAGCTAAAGAATCACAAATTATTGTATTATATGCCAACACACCAAGCAAATAATACATTCTAATAGTTTGTGATCCACTATTGTATCTGCATTATTTTTGTTCACTGATAAATTAATGTTCATTTTATAGTTGATTCACAACTCCTAAAGTGATTCAGCCCTTAGGTGTACTACTTTTAGCGCCAATAAGCTGGTTTGGGAAGAGGAAAATTATTTTCATTTGAAAGGGAATAAAATATATTTGAAAACATAGATGTGCTAGGTAGATTTAAAGGACTAAAGGAGCATATATATGTGTTTGTATTTTAATTTATTGATTCCATAGTCTTGCTTTTGTTCAGTATGGCATGTCAAAAAACACATGAATTATACAGATAAATTCCTAAAATTTTATTTTGTTGTCAAAAACTTGAAATCAACACATTTCTAAAATTGCAGTTTCCCCATACATTTTCACTGTTTTTGTTTTCTCTCTGAAGGAAGTCTTATTTCATTGTTT
The DNA here is from genome assembly GCF_002837175.3 of Physeter macrocephalus. Lineage (NCBI taxonomy): Eukaryota > Metazoa > Chordata > Mammalia > Artiodactyla > Physeteridae > Physeter > Physeter macrocephalus. The sequence continues at coordinate 123,755,802 of NC_041224.1, read as the reverse complement.
CAGGTCTTTGAAATGCCGACCTGAAACTCCAACATAATGAAAAGAAGGTAATCATACAGGAAAAGTTTATAGCTGTTGGCACTGTGAATTGTTCCATTATAAACAGCCTGCAGATCTCTAATGTTAAATTTATCAATGTTTTCTTAAACTAGCATGACATTATTGAAAACTAGTCAGCTGCTAAGAAGTTGTAAAGGAAAGAAAAAGGATTAGGGGTCATGATACCTGAGTTTTATTCTAAATTTTGTAACCTTAATTAGTCGACCTGTCTGGATATGAGAAACCTTATATGTAAAATAAAGGGGCAGGATGAAGCAATCTCTAAATTAAAATAAAATATTTTTAACTTCAAAAGCATTGCATATAAGCATGCTAACATCGGGGACAAAAGACAGCCTATGAATTTCCAAAACAGATACAGACTTTTCATAATTTAGATCACATAATAAATAAAGGAAGTACAACCAGTGTTTAGTTCTGAGGGTCTGCCTTATGGCTTTAGAAGAACTTATCTAATTACAGACAAAATAGCAACTGTTACATAGATTTGAAAATATGCTGAGTCTGATCACCACTCATTCTAAGTAAAACAGATTTTAAATGAAAAATATCTCAAAGAAATAGTAAATGAAATGATTCTGAATGTCGTAGCCAGCTTCCAAGATGGTTCCCAGTGACTTTCACCTTATGGTACCCACCTCCTTATGCAGTCCTCTCTCACATTAAATAGGGCTGTGTAACCAATAGTTCATTACAGAAGTGATGGTGCGTAACTTCTGAGGCTAGATCATAAAAGACATTATGGCCTCTGCCTTGCTCTCTCTCATGGATCACCTACCCTGTGGGAAACCAGCAGCCACGTCTGATGACACTCAGGCAATTACTGTTGCCTCCTTGATTGCTTTATATCTGCAAAGTGGAATAACTGAAACCATTATCAGAGTAATGTAAGCCTAATTTATTTGAATTTTTCAAAATGAAAATTGTTGGCAATAAAAGCTTAATTTATTTTGATTTTTCACTCCTTTCACATTCTCTGCACCAACAATTAATCATTTAATAAATCTAGTATCTGTGGCTGCTATCTCTGTACATTCAATATTATCATCTTATTCTTAGTGCCTCAGCTAACACTATTCCTCACTAGGATTTGATCACTGTGGGCCAAAGGACATATTCCCTCTGGCTCATGATTGAATCCTGAACAATGAGCATATTATCAGGCATGTATACTTACATTTAATAAATATTCATTAAATAAATAGTGATTGGAAGGCAAAATCATAATGTTGTGATTAAATAGAAGAAAAATTTTAATAAATAAAAAAAAAACGCTCAGAATATTTTTTCCAGATGCTTCTGACCCCAGAGAAAGAAAAAAAAAAGAGTTTTCAGAATAAAATAGGGGATACTTTATGGACAGAGATACTTTATTTGAATATAAATCATTAGCTGCTGATATCTAAGCTTGTTGTTATAGCTCTACTACAAACAGGAAAAACAGTGACACCCAGGTTTTCTAACACCTGTGTATAACTCACAGTTGTCATTGCTCTATAGAAAAAGGTGGCCAGCTGGGGAAGAAAATTGGTAGTGTCTGTAACATATAAGGAAAGATTCAGTTAAGTTTATACCTTAGCTACTCACCTTAGTTCAAGGAGATTCCAAAGTATATAGACTAAATTTGCTGCTGTTTCTCCTAGTTGTTTCTTTTTCTTAACTTCCCCTCTTTTGGTGTTTCCAGATTCTTTATTGTTTCCTTATGTATAATTTAAAATGAAATAATATTTTGGTAATTTAACAAAATTCTTATATTCCTAATGAAATATTTAATCCAGTTTATTTATAACAATCTTATGTAAAGGTCTTTATATCTTTTATTTCACAAGGGTCTGTGTGAACACAATTATGACAATTTTAGATAGAAATGCTGGAGTATAGTACTAGCTATGAAAGTATAAGCCTATAATTTTCATTTTGTTGAGACAACCATGAAAATAATTTTGCATAAAATAAAATCCAGTAATATTGCTCACCCTCCCAGTAATATCAGAAAAATAAGTCCTTTTGTATAAAAGCACATATCCAAAAAAGTTATTGTAAAGGAAAAACCTACAGATTTTTCCTTCCTATGTATGGAATAACCCAGTTCTTCCCTACTATGTGTTTCCTGTGATCCTCCTTTAATACTCACATAAAATACTTCAATTTTGGTCTCCAAATGTGCGGGGGTTTTGCCCTACACCAGGGGTCCCCAACCCCCGGGCCACAGACCAGTACCAATCCATGACCTATTAGGAACTGGGCTGCACAGCAGGATGTGAGCGGCAGGTGAGCTAGCGAAGCTTCATCTGTATTTACAGCCACTCCTCATCTCTCGCATTACCACTTGAGCTCTACCTCCTGTCAGCATTATGGTAAGTTGTATAATTATTTCATTATATATTACAATGCAATAATAATAAAAAGAAAGTGCACAATAAATGTAATCATCCCCAAACCATCCCCCTCCACCCCCACCCCCATCCATGGAAAAATTGTCTCCCACGAAACTGGTCCCTGGTGCCAAAAAGGTTGGGGACCTCTGCCCTACACCAAGCAATTCTCTTCTATACCATCTGGGTGTCCTGCAGCTTAACTTAATCCTAACACTATTACTTGACTTAGTGTCAGATCCCACAGGTTTAAGGGCTTAGTCCTTAGTCCCCCCAACACCCCACACACATTTTGGACACCAATAGCAAGCCCAGGTTATCACTTGTGCTTCTGATTAGGCTATAGATCAGAGGTTCCAGTGACCCACTCCTTGTATTTGATTAATTTGCTAGAGTGGCTCACAAAACTCAGGGAAACACTTATGTTTACTAGTTTATTAAAGAATATGATAAAGGATACAGATGAACATCCAGACGGAAGAGATGTGTAGGGCAAGGTATGTGGGAAGGGCTACAGAGCTTTCATGCCCTCTAGAGTACACCACTCTCCCAGCACTTCAATGCATTCACCATCGTGGAAGCTCTCCAAACCCCATAATATTGGGATTTTATGAAGGCTTCCCCCCATAAGCATGATCATTTATCAACTCCATTTCCAGCCCCTCTCCCTGCCTCTGGAAGATGGGTGGTGGAGCTGAAAACTCCAAGCTTCTAACCTGGCTTGTTCTTTCTGATAACCGGCTTCCACCCAGGAGCCCAGCTAGAGTCACCTCATTAGTAAAATAGATGTTCCTAGTGCTCTTATCATTTAGGAATTTGCAAGGGTTTTAGGAACCTTGTGTTAGGGATGGGGTCAGACAAATACTAGAACAGTAGGTGCTCCTAGTATTCTTATCACTTAAGAAATTATTAGGGTTTTAGGGGCTCCATGCCAGGAAGCAGGGCAGAGATCAATATATATATTTTCTATTATCTCGCAGTTGTCTAAATAACATTTTAAATTTTAATATTTTTAAAAATACAGTGTGCACTTCTTGCCATGTTAAGTAAAATACTAATTCTAAAAAATGTAATTTTCAATGAATGATGATAGAGTAAATTCTTAAAACTTTATTTCTTATATTTTAATAAGATTTTGTAATAGATATCTTCTTGAGTGGGTATCCTGTATTATGCTGAGGTGTAATAACCCTGAAGGAGTATATATCAAAAAACTCAGACTTCTGGGGATTTTGTTTGTTTGACTTTTTTCTTATCTTGTGGTCAATTCTATTCTACACCTTCACTTATCCTTTAATGAGCCTGTTCTCACTGTTCCCATTTGTCTTCCCCTTTCTGAATACTGTGTATGATTTCTGCTGTTAGTCCCTACTGTCTACAAATGTTACCAAAGATAACAAGATAATCAAGTACTAAAAGAAAAATGTACTATGTGCCAATAAAGATTGTACAGCTGCATTATCTAGTTTCACTGGGTTTAAAGAGTTTACTCTTATTTCAGAGTCTAAACCTAGCCTAGAAAGTTATGGCTTTTCAACTCCTTAGAGCTAGATAAGTTAGGGATAACAAATCTGAAATAGCTCAACATGACTTCATCCACCCATTTAATAACATATGTGGAGAACATATTATGTGCCAGGTACCAGTAAGGCACTTGAATCCATGAAGAACCAAAACAGGAAAAGGACTTGTCTGAAGATAGAAAATAAACAATTTATTTGAAGAAATATACATGATATAAAGAGCATAAAGAGTTCAGAATGTGTGTGTATTCTGTTTTAAATATAGAAGTCAGGGAAGACCCAGATGTAGTGACATTTGGGTAGATACCTGAAGAAAGAAAAGGAGTGAAATATGTATTATGTGAAAGAAAAGTATTCAATATAGAGAGAATAATAACTGTAAAAATACTAAAGTGGCATTTTCTAAGAAAAGCAAGATGGCCAGAACATCTGGAGCAAAGAGGGCAAAGGAGATATGGAGTGGGGGACACAGTCAGCGAGGGATGGTGGGACCAGAAGAGGCCATGGCAAAGACTATGTTTGTACCATAAGCTGGAGAGGAAGCTTTTGGAGACTTTGAGGAAAAGAGTGACATAGTCTCCCTTGACACTGTGTTAAAAGATTCCTCTGACTACCAGGTTTCTAATAGACTTCAGAGAGCTAAAGCAGAAGCAGGGAGACCTTAGAAACCAAATGCAATAAAATAGGCAAAAAAAAAAAAAAAAAAAGGTGGTGTCTACATACATGCTTTAATAAAGGGCAACAGGATTTAGGTTTTGAACATGTCAAGTTTGAAGAGTACATTCAAATAGAGAAGAGTAAGCAATTAAATATATAGTTTTTCAGTTGAGGAGAGAGGTCCCAGGAGGAAATGTACCATTTTAAGATGCAAAAAAATACAGCCTAAGTGTAGGCTTGAAAGTATTATCTAGTAGAGAGGTAAAAATTCATGATGTAGGACCAAAACAATTAATGTAGTTGAAAAAATTACTGAGGCCTTAGAGTAGGAGAGAGGGGATGAGATCTAGTGAGTGAGGGGAAAAGTTAGGTTTAGATCAAAGCAAAGATGTTAGATCTCTAATAAAAGGAAAAATGTGAGAACATATGGGCACAGAAGCAAGTAGCAGGGTGCTTGTAGTGGTGGAAATATATGCAAGTTACCTTTGATTGTATCTAATATTCACAGTGATATTAGAAGCCAGCTCTTCATCCATAACTGGTGATGGAGAAAGGATTGTTCCAGGTTTGAAGATAAAGGAGAAATTTCTATGTGGGAGAATAAATTGCAAAAGATATAAGCTTTTTAAGAAACTCAGAGAAGTAACTTGACGTTAACTGTACAGAATTCTTAGAATGAGAGAGGAAAAAAATGCTCATCTTCTATTTTTACTCTCCTAACAGAAAAAAAACTGCATTACTGTCTCAGTGAAGTATGCTATTGCAGTTTTATTGACTAGCTTGAGTACTTCAGAGGATATATATTCCCGTATAGAAGGTCCACACAGATTTACTTACTTACAGCTTATGATATAATAAATTCCTTCGCTCAAGGATCATTAGGACTTTTGAAAGTTTTAGGACCTTGACGGATAAAATCTAGGCCATAGAAACAAAAGGCTTCTTCCAGGAGATAAGGACAGTTTTGAAAATAAAAAGTGTATATTTTCTTTTGCAGCAAAGGTAAAAAAATGTGTGGTTCAAAAATTTCCTGTAACCTACAAAATGTTTATGAAGTAAGCATTATTTTGTTGATAATATAATGTGTTATCCCATTCACAAGTCAATAATTTTTATGGGAGGATTTAAGCTACAGGTCCTTAACTATGATTTTTAACTATTTCATATGGGCTCTTGTAGTATATACAGAAGAGAGCAGGCAAAGTTTCCTTGGTTAATTTTGGCCCTTCTGCAGACCAACTTTTGTTGAGTTCCTGCACTCTCATATCCTTAAAGAAATTAAAGTTCTTGAACATTTAACATGGTAGTCTATAAAGTTATGATTGTAAACAATTGATTTTGCTTCAACTTTACACAGATTTATCTCTTGTACAAAGTGAAACATATTTACATTGTGATAGTAGTTCCACTGAAGTGCAAACTTGGAGTGAAATTTATATTGATGAAGTAATATCCCTTTATCAAAATATTGCAGCAGAAATCTTAGTAGGGAACTTAAAATTAATAGCTATATAATGGTTTAAGATTATCAGCAGATTTCAATCTTCTCTGTCATCAATCATTGAATATCAAGATAGTTTAATAAGGGAGACGATGAACAATGTCTTTGATCTGGAATCTAAATTCTCCACAAGTACATATAACAGTAATCAAGTGGTGTCCCTCTGATAATTAATTTTACTTTTCTGTGACATTGGCTGATAATAGGACAAAATATTTTCTCTCATTTATATCTACTTTTGTGGTTTATATGTCCTTTACATATAAAGTCAACATTAATAATATATGAAATATATTACTTAAATTTTATTGAGTAGTAGCAAAATTCAGTTATGATTCGTGTGTATTCTGCTATCACATTTTCTTTCTAATCAAAGGCATCCATTTGCAAAATGACTGATGACGTTTATCAGTACAATTCATTACAGTGAAACAGTGAAGCTAACTGTTCTCAAGAGTGAATTAACCTTTGACCTTGGCCTGATTAACAGTTATTAACCAACTTTGTCAAATAATTGCATATTACCTAGCTCTCTAAACCATTGCTAAACTTCTCAAATCATTATATTTCAAAATCAGTTTTACTGAATCTTCTTCCAACAATAAAACAAACCCTTAATTGTAATTTTCTGAATTTGCTCCTCCTACTTGATTTTTGCATAACTAAGCTTTGAATTTCTTGACTCTTGTGTTATTGTTTTATTATGAATTTTATTAAAAAGAAATTTAGAAAATGGAAATAAATTGTAATGTAGCTTTTACTGACTCTGTAATATTCAGATTTAAAATACCACATTGTGCTTTATTTCTTGTGTGTGTGTGTGTGTGTGTTAAAATCATTTTATTGATCCTATACAGCTATCCCATAAAATTTATGTTTTTTAATTTGATTTTTTTATTGAAGTATAGTTGATTTACAGTGTTGTGCTAATTTCTGCTGTACAGCAAAGTGACTCAGTTATACACATATAGACATTCTTTTTTAATATTCTTTTCCATTATGGTTTATCCCAGGAGACTGGATATAGTTCCCTGTGCTATACATGTTGTTTATCCATTCTAAATGTAATAGTTTGCATCTACCAACCCCAAACTCCCAGTCTATCCCTCTCCCTCCTCTCCACCCCCTTGGCAACCACCAGTCTGTTGCCTGTGAGTCTGTTTTTGTTTTGTAGATAGGTTCATTTGTGCCATATTTTAGATTCCATATATAAGTGATATATGGTATTTATCTTTCTCTTTCTGGCCTACTTCACTTAGTACGATAATCTCTAGTTGCATCTATATTGCTGCAAATGGCATTATTTCATTCTTTTTTAGGGCTGAGTAGTATTCCATTGTATATACATACCACATCTTCTTTATCCATTCATCTGTTGATGGACATTTAGGTTGTTTCCACATCTTGGCTACTGTGAATAGTGCTGCTATGAACATAGGGGTGCATGTATATTTTTGAATTATAGTTTTGTCCAGGTATATACCCAGGAGTGGAATTGCTGTATCACATGGTAACTCTATTTTTAGTTTTCTGAGGAACCTCCATACTGTTTTCCCGTTTTGTGCTCTCTTTCTGCTTCTGTTCTGAGGTGTTTGAATAGCTGATACATATATATGAATGATTCATACATATTCATATACGCATGTATGTGTGTGTCCACATGCATGTGTGAGTAAAGCTCTGTCCAAAATAAATACCTGAATTCTGGAAAAAAATCAGAATAATTTAGGGTAAATAGAATTTGATGGAGTTCTGTAGTTGCCTCAGTCATATTCAGGTTAGGAAGCAAAGTAGCATGGTAGAATAGTACTGTATGATTTCAAATTGTAGATCAAATTGTGAGACTCACTGGATGCATGACTTCAGACATGTTAACTTACATCTCTGAGCTCAGCTTGCTCAGGTATAATGCAAGATTTTAAGTATAATAATATAGTTGCTATGACCCACATGTACTGGGCAGTTGATTTTCCCACACTGTTCCTCTAAACCTAAAGCACTGAAATACAGATTTTCTGCATCCCAGAAGTCTACTTTTTCATCCTCTGACAACATGTTTTGTCATGCTTGCCCTGTAGGAAGATAGAAAAATAGGGACAGTCAGGGTCCCCCAGAGAATGCATAAACAGATCATATCAAACCAGGTGCCCTGGCTCCAGTATGCTTCTCTAGGGACAGCAGGAGGGATTGAAAACCCAAAAGCTTTCTTCTCTTGCTACGCCTGTGAAGCTTACTTTTTAACCCACACTGTGTGATATATCCTGAGACCTGTTGTCCTGAGACCTGTTGCATGAAATATGGTAACTCAGAAAGGAACCACTCTGAATGCTAAGTACCCAACACAGTGCCTAGGACACCGTATGTGCTTTCTCACTGACATCTCCTCTCTACCTTTTGAATAAATGCAGAGCTTACAGTATATAATTTAAAGCTGTTTGTTTTGTTTTTGCAGAAAATACACAAAATAAGTTTCTATTAATTTGAGACATGCAAGCTGCCTTGTTTTCTTCTAAAAATAGAAACATTTTCTATTGGTAATAAAAGACAAATGAATTTTTTTTTACATAAAGAAAGTAAAGTAAACATCTAGAACTTGACAATATCACTGTCCCATACATGTTTAGGCTCTGTTGCTAGAAGACAGTTGAAATCATAAAGTATAGCACTATTTTCAGCAAACGTAAGAGGGAAGGACTGCTAGTTGCTTATCCCATTTCTCTTTCCCTATTCTGCCCTGGTACAGAGCCCTGATTTCATTGCAGGTGACAATGTGCTCAGCTAAAATACTACCTTTTTTAGCTTTCTTTGAAGATAATGGTGACCTCTGAGATGAAAGATCTAAGTGAAAGTCATTGAATGGGGCTCCCAGGAGAATTCTCTTTCTATACGTCCTTTCTTCTTCCTCTTTTTACTACTGTCTAGAAAGTGTTCTTGATGTCTAAGCTTCACCAGTCATCTTTTGAACTCAAACACAGAGGCAATGTTAAGTAAGGAGCAGCATTTAAAATAAAAGGAATTTCTATGCAATCCCTGGATTACCCACCTCTAGCTTTCTTTCAGCTGAAAAATAAAATCCTAAATTATTTGAACTACTATAATAAGGTCTCAATTAATAGGAGTTTAACACAATTTCTAGCTGATATTCCATATATACATTTATGCATAAAAAATATATTCTCTTTTTTTCCCCATGAGTTTAGATATATATACAAATGGAATTATATTGTAAACCACTTTTGTTGTTTGCTTACTCCATACTGATATATTGAGATTCATTTAGTTCCTTAATTTCTACCACTTTGTGAGATTCTTTTGAACATATAAACAACAATTTATCTATCTGCTTTGTTGTTGATGAAGATTTGGGTTGTGTCCAGATTTATTTTTATTAGAAATGATGTTTCTAGGAGTAATCTTGCATATATCTACCAGATCATTTATAAAATATTTTTTATAGTATATACTATTTTTGGAATTCTTAGATCATTATATACATGCATTTCAAATTACATTTAGTAAAGAAAAATTGTTTTTAAATACTTTATTTAAACTATGGCTAGCAGGGAAAGAAGATCACTTTTTCATTAACATTTAGTATTATTTTATTTTTTTCATTTTTGCCAGCCTAGTGGGTATGAAAATTTATCTTGTTATTTTTCATGCCTCAGCTTCTAATGAGATAGAGTATTTTTATTATATTTTTTGCAATATTGTGCTTTTATGAAATGACATTTTATATCATTTTTCATTTTCCTATTAACTACTATTTTTATTACTTTATATCAATTATTTTATATTAAAAATATAAATTTTATGTCAGTTAGGAATTGTATATATATCTCTGTGGCATTCATATTTACTATTTTCAGTATTATGTAGTTGAATATATCAATCTTCTTTATGGTTTGTGGTTTTATTTTATGTCTTGTTTAGAAAATATCTTGTAACTACAATTAAGTAGTGTTAAGTCTATAATCAACTAGAAACTAAATTTATGTAAAGTGTCAAGAAGAGATCAAATTTCTATCTGTAAGCATATGGGTAATCAATTTTCCCAGCACTGTATCTTTGCACTCTTTCTCCCCAATGATCTGAAATGCCACCTATTTCATTAATTAGGTTTTCAGAGAATTTTGGTCATTTTTTTGGATCTCTAGTCTATTTATTCATTTAATTTTTAATCACTGCACAAGAGCAGTTAAATACTACAGTTTCATAATTAGCATAAATAATAATGGCAAATTTCCCTTCTTTGTTCCCTCCAAAATATCTTGGCTATTTTTGACTGTTGGCTCTTCTTATAAGTTGTAGAATCAACTTGTCAAATTTCATGAAAATCTTATTTATGAGTTTGGAATTGCATTAAATCTATAGATGGATTGGGGAAATATTAACGTTTTTATGTTGGTATATTTTCCTTTAAAAATATAGTGTCACTTCATTTATTTAGCTCTATTTAAAATATATTTCAAAACACTTTTGAGATTTTCTTTATAAGATCATTAACATATTTTATATTTATTTGAAGTATTTTAAATTTTTTGTTGCATTTGTAAATGGTATCTTGGTTTTGATTTGTTTATTTGCTGGTACTTCAAACTACATATATGAAGCTGGTGACTAAAATTGCAGTGTTAAATAGAAGAGCAGTGTCAAACATATTACTTGTTACTGACTAAAGTAATAGATTTTAGTATTTTAATGCATTGAGTTAAAGTCTGCTATAAATTTTTTGTAGTTATCCTTTCCAGATTAAGTTGCATTTTATTTCTAGTGTGCTATATATGTTAAAAAAATTGTTTGTGAATACTTTGTGTCAGAAATTTATATCTATGTTCAATACTAAGATTGGCCTATGATATTCTTTTCTTTTACATAGCATGTCAGGCTCTGTTTTCAAGGTTTCTCTAGCCTGATGAAATGAGTTGTGGAATTTCTTTTTATCTTTTTCTCATGGGAAAAAAAATAGTTTGCTAGATTGGACTGTCCTTTGAATATTTGGTAAAGGTCAGATAAAAATTCCTGGGTAGGTTTTCTTTTTTTGATGATACATGTAACATTTACATTTCTAATATTCATTACAATGACCCCATTAAGTTTCATTTCTATAAAAAATGTGGGTAGAAATATAGTTTATTGTCATATCCATTTCTATTTTTGAGTTACCTTGATCTTCAGCTTTGGCATTGTTCCCTATTCTGAGACCTGTGGTTCTGATCAGTATCCTTCTGTCTTTCCACCCGCATGGAACAGCCTCCTGTGATATTTAATCCAAGCCTGGCTTTCTTACAAGTGCACCCATCCTTCAGATATTTTCTGGCTCTATTAAAAGTGACTTGCTCTATATAAGTTCTATGTAAGAAAATACTTATTACTGTTTTGGGGAGATCTATTTTGGGAGACATTGTGAAAGATAACTTAAGACAGACTGTGATAAAAGGAAAGTAGAGACTATCCATTACATTGTAAAACTCTGGCTTTATTTTTATATATAATATAACATATTTATTAATAATTTAATTGATGTGACTGACAATGGCTTATAGCATTATCATTTCCAGAAAATATATTTAAATTTTAACTGTCATCTTTAAGACTTTAGGGCTAGCATTTAGGCATTAAGTCAGGGGGAAATTACCTGGGAACTGAAAAGTCCTGGCAGTCCTCAAATGGCAACTTGTAGCAAGTTTTCTGATCTACACGTAAGAAAATTCCTACAGAGTCAACAAATTCACTGGTAAAATCTATAACTTGAATTTCAATTTAAAACGTGTAAAACATTAAAGTGTTACTTTGCTTCATGGTTTAAGGTTTTAGGACCTGTTTTCGCCATGCTGAATGTAACTAGGTAATAAAGGAACTGTGAATGGTATTCAGGGAAGCCTTTATTGCTCATTTTGGTTTAAAGTTAACATGCTGACAAGTGTAAAACATCCCCATAGGTTTGTATCTACTGCACAAAATGTAATTCCCTTAGAGAAAGCAGTTTTATTTGCATGATGGCCATTTTAGTCATGATTCTATTTCCTGTTTTATGATGGAGGAGACTAAATTAACCAGGAAAAAGAGATACTGTAGTGATTAAAAGTACAAATTACAAGGTCATGTTATCTGGGTTGGAAACCTGGCTTCACAATATTGTGCAGCAAATTACCACACCTCATTCTGCCTCCGCTTCCTGATCTGCCAATTTGGAATTACTCAGAGTCAACCTCATAGATACTGCTGTGTGAATAGTAACCCTGAGAACAGTTTTTAAATGTTGACATATGTTGTTCAAGTATTTTCTGCTTTTATTGTTATTTTAATTATGTGATTATTATTTCCATACTGTTACTACTTTCACTGATATTTACACATATTTACACATAAATATGTGTGTAAATCTGTATATATTTAAATCTGTATATATTTATATCTGTATATATTTATATATATATATATAAAATGTGTAAAATCAGTTTCATGCATACACTTAGATTTTCTCTGGTTTTTCTTAGTAGTGGAGAGCTCATGCTTTCAAGTCAGACTATCTGTGTTCCAGTTCCAGCTATTCCCCTTAAGAAATATATTCTAACATTACGATGGACATTTTATTTCAAACTTCATATCAATTTTTCTTAATTCATTCTTATCATCTAATATTGCTGAAGCACGTGAGGACAAATATATAAAATCAATATAAAACCTGGATCAAAAAGAAGTGATAATGACTAGATTAATGCAAAAGATGAATCCCTAAATTATGTTAACAGTAAACTGTTTATTACTATAGCTGAGAGTTAGTAGTATAAACCAGTGATGAGAATTTCTGAACTGTGGTTTCTGGAACTCACATTACATATTAGAATTCTGCAAATAAGCTAACAGAAAATCTGAGAGCAGCCATCATCGATTTTATATATTTTTAAGAGTTCTGACAAATGATGCATTGATAAAGTAATCATTTCAAAAATATTTTGCCAAATGTAACATTTTTTTCTTTGTTAAGTTGCCATTTGAAAAACAAAATGATTGAAAAATTTATGAATGAATTTTTGTAATGCTAATCTTCACAGAAATTAACAATACTTGCCATATAAAACTGTGTCACAATTATTTCTCTATGCAGGAATTCTATCATTATAATATTTGTCCAGAAGCATGGAGAGTGAGCCATATTGTAACTGCGTTCTACTGTCAAACATCATCTGAGAAAATGGATTTTCTCTAATTTTCTTCAACTTTTATTTTCTGAAGATAATGTTAATATGTTTATTGAGGAGACTTAATTCAATAAATTTTAGTTATTTATAAGTTGATAAATTTATAGAGCTGTACAATCACCATGGTCCACTCTAAAAACATTTTTATCACCCCAGACAATTCCACTGAGCCTGTTTGAAGCCAATTCCCACTCCCACACTCAGCCCCAGGTAGCCACAGTTCTGATTTCTGTTTAAATTTGTCCGTTCTAAACATTTTGTATGAAATCATATAATGTGTAATATTTTGTGCCTTGCTTCTTTCATAAGGATTTTGAGGTCCGTCTAAGTTGCATATAGTTTATTTCTTTTTTGTTTCTGTATAGTATATCCATTGCATGGATATACCACACTTATTTATCCATTTGCCAGTTGAGTTGTTTCCACATTTTATCTATTATGAACAGTGCTGCTAAGACCATTGGCATAGTAGGCATTGAGTGGATATATGTTTTTATTTCTCTTAGAGTCATAGGAGTGAAGATGTTGGGTCATATAAGCTTATGTTTAGCTTTCTAAGAAACTGGCAATTTTTTCCAAAAATACTTCACTATTTTCATTCCCACCAACACTGTAGGAGGGTTCTATTTTCTTGAAATCCTCATAATTCTTGGTATTGTCTATCTTTTGTATTATAGTAATTCTGGTCCATGTGCAGTGAAATACCACTGTGGTTTTAATTTGCATTTCCTAATGACTAACAATTTTAAGAACATTTTCTAATTCATAGTAACAATTTGTATGTCTTCTTTGATAAAATATTAATTCAAGTAATTTGCTCATTTTAAATTGTTTACTTCTTATTATTGAGTTGTGATATTTATTTATATATTCTGGATGCAAGTCTTCTATCAGATATATGATTTGCAAATATTTTATCCGATTTTGGCTTACCTTTTTATTTTGTCTAAAGGCAATTTTAATGCATTCATGGTTATAGAGCTATGAACAGTATAAATATATCATCTTGTCATGAAAGAGTTGGATATCTATTTCTTCCTCTGTATGTACAAAGATGAATTCCATGATCTGGATGTATACATGTATACTTATTTCTCTTGTATGAAGTTGAGTTTGACATGAAAAAACCTAGATTTCTATGTCTCTCAAAAGTCTAAACTTCCCAAAGATTTTATTAAATACAGATCTGATGGTAGCAGAGAGAGATGTTAGTCTTATGGTCAGTCCTGGATCAGAGATCTTGTTTCTAATGAATTGTTTCAATTTATGATCCTTGTGCCATTCCTCATATACTATTTATGTTTTTGGTAATAATAAATCTCAGTCCTTTTAAAATTTCCACAAAATAGAGAGATAGAAACACTTAGGAGTTTGAAACTTTCATATTTTAATGTGTAGAGCTGCTTAACTGTCTTTTATTTTTTGGGTTTATATAAAGCCACCTATTTGCCAAGGGTCTTACTTTCTACTGTAACAATTGTAAGATATTCCTAAACTCTAAACAGTAACTTTTCTAAGAAGAATTCTGGAGACAGTTATTAAGATAATAATGGAATAATCCCATTCATTCCAGGTCCTCCTCCTTAGTACAACAAACAACCTTGGGAAGACTCTGAATGGTGAAAAGAAGAAATGGACTGGCTGGTAAACTTAGAGCTTACAAAACAATGTGGCAGTAAGTTCCCTGTGTTTTCTTATTTGCATCCCATATATATAAATCAGGGCACTGCAGAATCCTCCAACCTGGAACTACCAAGAGGCACAGACGAAATAGATTCAAGAAGACACTGATGCCCTTAGCTAAAATCCATGAAAGGGTGCCCTAACAGAACAAATCATTTTTTGCAATGTTCATCCTAACTCTTAACCTATTTACAGATAAGGAAGGGGTGTGGGCTAGAATTATTCACGTGGCAATGGATTTGAATTGGAAGCATCAGTATGAATTCGTGCTTAATTTAATATAGTCACTGATGTTTACACATAGAAATATATATAGGTATGTGTACATTCACATATCAGTATACACACCCATATTTCCTTGCACCTAGATCTTGGTTTTCAGTAATATTCTTCGATAAAAGGAAGCATGTCTCTTTGGAGAAACGGTGGATTCTAGGATTGAGGCAGAGAATATTTAAGATGAGCCTTGAAGTTCTCTTAATATCAGAAAGTAAGGAGCCAACGGCAAGCACTACAATAGCCAAAACTGGAACAATTTGTGCAACAAAATAAAGTTGTATTACATTTTATCCACAGAATAAGATAAATATTTGTGAGTCAATACTGATCTAAACAAATGATTGCATCAATAACTAAATGTAAATGAATAGAAAAATCTCCTTTGTAGAAGAATAATGGAACTAACTGATTTATATAGATACTCCACCCTCAAGGATGTGCAGCATAACACCTTTCTCCTTTAAATGTGGGTTGCACATAATGACTTCTTCCAAAAAGGAAAGTATGGAAAGGGAGAAAAATGAGTAACTTCACTGTGGAGAAACCAGACAAACACTATCTCAGCCAGGTGATCAAGGTTTACAACATTGGTAAGTCATGTTATAGTATGTACCCTTGAAATGTTGTGATTTAAATAGCATTTAACCTCTGTGTTCTTCTCCCAAGTACACACAACCCAAACTGATAAAGATAAAAACATTAGACAAGTCCCAATTGGGAGACATGCTACAAAATATCTAACCATTACACCTCAAAACTGTCAAGGCATCGAAACCAAGGGAATTCCGAGCAACTGTTCTCCCCAAAAGGAGCCTAAGGAGACATGACAACTAAAAGTAATGCAGTAGCCTTGATGGGATGCCTGGAAGACAAAAGCAATGTTAAGTAAAAACTAAAGCAATCTAAATAAAATATGACTTTAGTTAATAATTATGTATCAGTATTAGTTCTTTAATCATGATGAATTTCCATGTTAATGTAAGATATTTACAGAGGTGACTGGGTGTGGGATCTGCAGAATCTTTCTACACTGTCTTAACATTTTTTTCTATAAATATAAAACTATTCTTAAAAATGAAGAGAAATACAATCTAACAATATGCTATCTATAAAAAAGGGACTTAAAACAAAATAGGTATATTGAAAGTAAAAGGCTGGAAAAGATATATCAGACAAACCATAATAAAATGAAAACCAGGAGTGGATATTTATATCAGGTAAAGTAAATTTCAGAGCTAAGAAATTACTAGATAAAGGAAGGCTTAACATAATGATAAAAGGACCAATCCACAAGAATATATAATAATTCTAAATGTGTATGCACCAAACAATAGAGCCTCAAAACACATGAAACAAAAACTTATAGAAAAAATAGAAAAATCCACAATTATAGTTGGAGACTTTAACACTACATTCTCAGCAACTGATAGAACTCCTAGGCAGAAAATCAGATTTTTACTGATACCAAATTTCCCTGTGGTTAATCTTTGTTCTCTCTAACACTGATGTTTCATTGTACCATTCTCTGAGAAGGAAACCAAAACATTATGTTTTGTTTTATACCAAAACAAATCTTCCTGGGCTTTTTCTGTTCAGCTACACGAAACCTTCCTTCTCTACTTAGGGAATGTACGTTAAACCTCTAAAATTCACTTACCTCTTTTCTATTGCTATAAGAGCTATTTTTTCCCTATAACTGTCACAATATTCAAATTTATTCTGGTCATATTTTTAGGTAATCTCAATATCCAAATAGATACTCCTTCCAATATTCAGTCAGAGTCCCCTCAGTACTTTGTCCATTTAGTAGCTTCACTTTTAAAATAATCTTATTCTCTAGTTTATATCTGTATGCTACATATCTTTGTTTGCCCTCCAAATTTACATCTATTCACTCTGTGCGACTCTTTCTCCCCAGGTTCTTATAAGCATTTTCTCCCTTTATCTCAAGGTTAGCTATTATTAATCCCCGTATTACTACACAATCTCAAATGTTTTCTCTATACCCAAACCTTTATAAACAAGACCTCAAACTATTTCTGTTCTGTTGTTACCTGTTTGTCACTGGCCCTTGCAAAATCCCTTACTTTCCACTTGTACCAATAAATCCAACTAATCTACTCTCTCAATATCAATGTCGACTGAAAAAAATGCACAACGTGAGAGTTGTGACTTAAGTTTTATTTGGGGAAAAAATGAGGACTATAGCCTGGGAGACATCATTTTAGATAGCTCTGAGAAACTGCTCCAAAGAGGAAGGGGGGAAGGTCAGTATATATGTGATTTTGGTGAAGGGGGAGTACATGCAATCAAGCACATATGCTTTTCGCAGAAGATTTCTGCTAGTCTCGTGAAGGTTGCTGCTAGTCATGAGGAACAGACGTCACCGTGAAAGATTTTAGCGCTTTTCTAGATATGCGGAGATACAAGAATAGATCTCCTCTCGAAAGTATCTCACTATCTGAAGACCTGTTCTGCCAGTTTTCCCCAGAGCACAGAGTGCCTCATTTCTGCTCTCCACCTTGAAATACTTTCAAAGGGTGTTGAAAGTCAGCAGCTGCAGTAGCCCATGATTTAATCCTTGTAGAGGTAAATGGTTAGTGCCAATTTGTAGTTGACATCAAGCATCAGTATTTTGTCACCCATGTTCTTTCTAGTTCACTCCCTCTATTACCCTGCCAAGAAAGTCTTCAAATTTCAGCTCAACCTATAATGCTGTGGAACTTACACTTTTTAATAACTCCTTTACCCCCTTGTATGCTTCCCTTCATATCTAGCTGAGATTCCAATGACCATTATTATAACCATTCACTTGAATTTACCCTCAACCTTCATGCTCGGTCTCCTCTTCATTTCACTCACTTGGGAAAAAAAACTCAGCTTCCGCATCCATGCAATTGAATGTGGCTTGAAAAAAATCAAACTTGCTGCCAGATGTCACCTTAAATTCTGGATTATAAACTTCAATGAGTACTTTAATTTGCAAAGGAATCCTACTGTGTATCCCTAATCTATTCATTTGCTATCTCTTCCAGATGGCAATTTCTCAGTTTTTCTTTCCTCAAACCACCAATACCTCTTTGGATTCATACTCTCAGCTGATGACTATTTCCATAGTCACTAAGAAAATAGGAACCATCATGAGAACTTCCATATGTTCCCAATACCATATCTCCCTACCAACACACCTGAATATGTATAAGGTTGTCTGTGAGCAAACAAGTAAATATTTTGTGAGTTAGGCTACTGATATTCCAGAGTTTATACATTACAGAACAATAGTGTAACCAGTCTTGCTACTGATATTCCAGAGTTTATACATTACAGAACAATAGTGTAACCAGTCTTGAGTGTTATTTCCTAAAGTCTTTACAATAGCCTAAAGAAGTTCTGTGATCTATCCCCGCCCCCTACCCCTGCTATCTCTTTGCTTCTTCTAGTACTCTTACTCTTCCTCCTCCTGCTGCCCTTAAAGACTGCTGTGCAATATAAGTCTTCTTGATATTCCTCTACCATGCCAGGGTCTTACATGCTTCTTTCTGCCGGAAACAATTCACGTCTCTGCTTAAATATAAATGAAGCCTTTTAGAGCAATCATTTCCACATCATCAATGATTCCCACAGCAGTATTTCTTATCTAACTTTCTTTTTCCCCTTGCACATGCCATTTATCATATGTTTTATATTAACATATGTATTTATTTATAACCTATATTCTTACATTAGAATATAAGTTTGTCGACTAAAAACATTATTCACAACCTAAAAGTTGAGTTATGTTTTATTTGGTGGGAATATTAGGACTTCAAGCCCAGGAGGCAGCATCTCAGGTAACCCTGAGAGAACAGCTTCGAGGAGGCCAACTGGGGAACCAGGATATATAGGAGTTTTGCAACAAATGGCAGGTAGTAGGAAAAAAAGATTACTGTTAATAAAAGAAAACTAGATATGTCAAGTTAAGGAATTTAGCTCTTTTCTACTTCTGGGAAGATGCAAGAGTCTGGGCTCCCTGAAATCATTCCTTTGATATGCACCTCAGCTATCTAGGGCTGTAACCTGTGTTTTCACATCCTCAGTTTCGTTTCCTCAGGGTTCACCGTAGGAGGGAAGGGGGACGGGGGAGGCGGGAAGGGGTTGGTGGCTGCAGTCTGATGGCTGATGGATGGCAGGTATTCTTTGCTTCCTCCTGAGTTCCCTCAGGGCTCACCAGCTCACCACTGACCATGGCTGTGGCTGCAATCGCTGATGACTGTGACGTGCTCTGTTTACTGAAAGGGCAGAGGCACTATTCCATTTCTCAAGTTCTGTGTAATCAATAATTTAATTTTTTTCATTAATATATCCACAGAATCCATATCAGTGCCTGGCAGTATGTTGTCCTCCATAAAGTTTATTTATTAACTTAGCAATCTATTGGAAATCAATCAATCCCAGAAGAGCTGATAATATTTAATCAGAGTTTATAACGTTATAAAAGATTACCTGAGTATATTTGCCTAGGGAAAATATAAATTTTTCCCCGAACTTTTGAGTTTGCTTGATTTTACTATAGACCTTATTAGTATAGAAGGGATTTTAATCACAGAAATAAGAAATAACATCAAAATTAACACTAGACTTCCATTTTCTTAACTATCTTTATCAGTTATTCTTTTCAATGGTGATGTAAGTCAATGTACATGTCCTTTTCATTCTCTCACCATGAGCAATTTAGCTATCTCCTTGGTTATTTTGTCATGCTTCCCAGAGAAACACGTTTTGAGATCTTTCTTCCTATACCTCAAATATTAACCAATCTTTCCCTGAACAATAACTGTGCCTTCCTAAGAAAATTCCTGTCCCCAGCTGTTAGGGTAATATATATTTATTCTCTTTCTCTCTCTCTCTCTCTCTCTCTCTCTCTCTCTCTCTTTCTACATGTGTCTTATTCCTCTGTTTATTCAGGTTATCTGAATATATGAATGTCATTCTATTTGTCTGCTTGTTTTCTATTTGTCTGTTTATCTATCCATCTCTCTGTTTCTCTGTATGTCTATTATTTGTAGTTCTCTATGTCTGTTTCTCAGTCTGTTCAGAAGCCTATCTATCTGTCTGACGTTTTCTTGTCTATCTCTGTCTGTCCATCTATACACCCACTTCTTAACATATATATATGAAATATACATTGCTTATATATGTATATATATATGTGTATATATGTGTGTCTATGTGTTCAACTACCTGTCTTTTGTGTCTATCATCTTCTATTATCTATTGATCTATCTAATATTTCTATCGATTTTTCTATTATCTATTGATATCTGTCTGTCTGACTATCTGCTTATCTTTCTATCTAATTATCTAGTATCTATCAGTGAAATCTGTCAGTGAAACCACTGAGTCAAAATATATGTAAAGATATCATGTTTAAAATTGGTCACATAATATTGATTTGCATGAATTTTTAAAATGTACTTAACCATTCCATCGTTCATAAGCATTTCAGTTGTTTTTAATATCAGAAATAATGTGGCATTAGATATCTTAGAATTCCACTCTGATGAATCAATCTAGTGAAAGTATTTAAATTCAAAAAGCTAATTTTAATGCAGTGGCATGTGTTTGCTGTTTAAAAATACAAATCATTCAAATTATAAAGCGTAAATCAACTCTCTCAATAATCCCACCCCTGAGAAATAACCTATGCATAGTTTTTCCACATTTTTTACTCCTTGAAATAAGACATTATTTTCAGAAAAAAAATTTACTGAAGATTAAACGCTATTAAGTTATTTGAGAGAAGCAATATTTTATGTACTTAAACATTTTTAATGGGTATATATGGATTAATTTTTCATTAAAGGTCAATAACAATGACAAGAAAAATACAATTTTTAGGTGGAGGAAAATAAGCATGGTCAAGCAGAATGCTGAAGTAAACAAAAATGTTATACTATTTGCAACATGTTAACCTTAACATTCCCCAGCATTTCTGGTTTATGCAAAGCTAAACTTTAAACATCTCAGTAGTATATTATTGGAAAATCCACAGAAAATATAATGTGAAGCCTCTCACATTTTTTAAAGTAAAGAATTTTATGAGTGTGATGCCAATTCAATTAGGCATATTAGTAATATATCAGTGACCCCAACTAGAAGGAGTTGATTAAAGGAAGAATGCCATCTTCTAGGAAGACTCTCAGTTATGTGTAAAGGATCACTTCTCTGCTCTAACCTATTCTACCATTTTAAATTAATGACCTGAATGAAGACATATTTGATATATTATTAAAAGCTGTTAATGATGAGAAGTGAGGACAAAGTTAGTATAAAATTTAGATTTGTGTAATGGGATAAATTTACAAGATTTAATATAATAGCAATGCATATAAAGGCTTGAACATTCACTCTCAAATAGAACTGCAAAATTTCAAGGCAGATGAATCAGAAAGAGATAAGTTTTGAAAATAATATATTTAATTATTAATTCATTCTATATTTATTGTGTACTTATTATGTACTAAACAGTCATAGAACAGTAGCCTAATATGTTTACTAGAATGAAAATTGTGGATTAACTCATAGTCAAATTATCTGTAATTATAGATGAGATAAACTACTCCAAGTAGATTTTCAAAATTCTGTAAGATATTGAGCTAGCATCTCAAGTGTTATATAAACTAAACACATAAAAAAATAAAGATGGCATTCTTAAATTCAAGGGTCTTACAAAGGTATTGACTAAGGGAATTCAGAGATTTGAACCCTGTTCTTTGAAGGATCATTAAAAGAATTACGAGCACTTAGTCTGAAGAAATACAGATCTGGATTATATGGAAACTCCAAAATTTTTATTTTTATCAGTAAAAAAAGGTAGATTGACTTTTTCTTAAGAAGATAATCATCAACATAAAGGTTTTGATAAATGTGAGAAAGTATTGGTTCCATAAAATGAGCTGACTGAATCATTTTTTTTTCCTTAAAAGCTGAATTGGCTTCAATTTGTAAAATATAAGAAGAAATATTTTGCTTTCCTTTGTTTACTGCTAATGAAAAGTAATCAGAATTGTCCTGTTTGAAATTTAAGGGCTAAAATGTCAGATTCTAATTTGTTCAAGAGTCTAATCAGAAAATAGTAAGTATGTTAAATACTGATGGGTGTTGATCTTAATACAAACAATATGGTATTTTAAAATTAAAAAAATAAAACATTAAGTTAATGCCAACATTGGTCTTCCTTTTCCAGAAGCATATGTTGATTGATTAAATTATCTTAAAAGACCCTTTTAGCGTTGGATTATTATCCATTTTTATTTTTAATTCTGTAAGGTCTGTTGGTCAGTTCTAACCCCCTGGAAATTTTTGATAACCCACCAATGGGTTTGTCCTTGCTAATATCTAAAGCAATCTTTATCAAAATATTTGTCATACTGTATTGTAACTCTGTGCTTACTCATCACTCTAGACTGAGTTGATGCAAGGCAGAGACCATAATTCATTATTAAGTCCACTGTGTTTAAAATGGTAGCATATTGTAAATGCTTGATAAATGATTTTTGAATAAGAAATACACTCTATCCTCTTGTAAATTTTTTTAGCATCCTCGAACATTGTTGCCTACACTAAAACCATGTAAATTATTTTAACATTTTTCAATGTATGTGTAAACTTATATTAAGATACAAATTATCATTTGGAGCTCTTTCTACCTTATGGCATTCTTACACTTGTATTTTAAAATTAATCCTGTGGATTTTAAAAATAAGCATCAAGATGATTTCTTCTAACAATAACTAAGATTTACCAGATGTCCAATTTGACATTATTCTATGTAATATTTTAATGCCAAGTTCAATGGATTTTCCTTTACACTTGCTTATTCTTAGATATTAGAATACAGGGGTAATCAAGATGTTATCAGAGAACTAAAGTTAAATTTAGTATGTAAATCATGAGGGCTATCAATTTCACACCAAAAGAATGTTGATGATTTAAAATAGAAGATCCCACTGATAATATACTACACTCCATCAAAAATAAGTCAAAAATCTAAAAATCACTCATATTATTCTCAATCATGGAGCAAATATTTTGATATCAGATATCGCTATGAAAGACTATGCACTTATTTTTAAAGAAATGGTTTGATTTCAGTCTATTATTAACCATTCCAGTAGAAAGGTTAGCTACTTAATGAAAACAGAATTTTCAGACACAAATAGAAATTTAAGGAAGTAGGGTCTATAATAGTTAATTAATATTTAATTAATATTTAAATATAAGTATTGATTCAGTAAGATAAAATAGGGAATATGAAACATTTACATTCAAAAGCAAATTTATTTACCAAGTAAATCAGTACCCGTCCACAATTTGTGGGCTATATTTGTTCCTTAAGGGATATAAGAATGCAATTAAAATGATGTAATTTTAATTGAAAATAAATTAAAATATATTTGTATGCATATAAGATCAGGAGAACCCAGATAATAAGTTTTGTCAAAATTAAATTCATATATATAAATTTTTTATATACATATTAGAATGAAATTAAATCATTAATCATAATGTTTCATATCATAGATATCATATCAGTTCTCTTTTTTTTTTTTTTTTTTTTTGTGTTATGCGGGACTCTCACTGTTGTGGCCTCTCCCGTTGCGGAGCACAGGCTCCGGACGCTCATTAAAATATATTTGTATGCATATAAGATCAGGAGAACCCAGATAATAAGTTTTGTCAAAATTAAATTCATATATATAAATTTTTTATATACATATTAGAATGAAATTAAATCATTAATCATAATGTTTCATACCATAGATATCATATCAGTTCTTTTTTTTTTTTTTTTTTTGTGTTATGCGGGACTCTCACTGTTGTGGCCTCTCCCGTTGCGGAGCACAGGCTCCGGACGCTCAGGCTCAGCGGCCATGGCTCACGAGCCCAGCAGCTCCGCGGCATGTGGGATCTTCCCAGACCGGGGCACGAACCCGCGTCCCCTGCATTGGCAGGCAGACTCTTAACCACTGCGCCACCAGGGAAGCCCCTCAGTTCTCTTTTAAACAACAGAAACATATTATGCGGCAGAAATTGTTTACTTTGATTTATGGTTTTATGGTTTAAATTACAATATACATTTAATACACAAAAATTATTCCTATTTTCCCCAGAAATATTGAGATAAATGGTTTTCTTGAGGCATTACCAAGAATAATTCCACTGCATCCATAGTCAGCATATTTTACCTCATTTGCATATGAACAAGAAAATTAAGATAATTTTTAACATTTGAATTTTGAAATTCTCTTCAAATTAATGAGTATAAAAAACAGCAAAGGGCTTCCCTGGTGGCGCAGTGGTTGAGAGTCTGCCTACCGATGCAGGGGACACGAGTTCATGCCCCAGTCCGGGGGGATCCCACATGCCGTGGAGCAGCTGGGCCCGTGAGCCATGGCTGCTAAGCCTGCGCGTCCAGAGCCTGTGCTCCGCAACGGGAGAGGCCACAACAGTGAGAGGCCCGCGTACCACAAAA
>NC_041224.1:123723750-123730918 GCF_002837175.3 Physeter macrocephalus | reverse complement strand
CGGGAGAGGCCGCGACAGTGAGAGGCCCGCGTACCACACAAAAAAAAAAAAAAAAAAAAAAAAAAGCAACAGCAAAATATAAAATTGATTTAAGAAAAATTATATAAATATATGCATTTGCATTTCTGAAGATAGTTTCCACTATCACAGAATTTCACTTCTCACTTGCATCCCAGTGGTTCACATATGAAATATCTATAAATCTTAATTTCACCTATTACAAAATATAAACCCAATCTTATTATTAAGATGGTATACACAGTAGATGTAAGGCATATGGCAGTGTCATAGAGTGCATCATGGATCTCATTATTAAAGTTCATTTTATCATAAATAAAAATTTAAATATTTCTGAATAAAGCAATTATAAAACAAAGCAGTACTTGCTTCAGGTCAGGTAGTTTTGAAAAATTCGGGAGTCCAATTCTGTGAAAATTTATCTATCTCTTAAAAATTTACGATGCTTGAAAATTCTTGTATAATTTTGGAAAATATAACTTTTATTGCTGATAATGATTGAAACTAAAAAATGCAGCCTAAAAATATCAAAGAAATAGTATGGCAAACATTATGAGACTGATAGATAAAATTTTAAAGGAATACAAACATAAAGGAAGGAATGACATGAAGAGATGGTAAAATTAGTATTGCTTCCTTATTTTGGAAATATCAAATTTTATTTCAAATGCAAAGAACAGTGTCTTGTTAGAATAGTCCTTGAAGAAAAAGAAGTAAAGTACTGGGTATGGTAAATTCTTTTAACTTGACAGTAACATTCTTCCAAAGAGAATAAAAATAGTGAGGAGTATGTCATCAGGAGTGACGTTTGCAAGATCACACACAGGTAATTGTCAAAAGCCAGTCTTCACAGTAATCAGAGGACATCTCACATGGTTACATGATACAGGTAATTTGTCATCTACATCAGTATGTTGCAGATGGTCTTCAGGCTTTGGGGTTCACTTTCACACAGCTCTCTGCTGCTGGCAGCATCAGAAGACAGCTTTCCCTTGATTTATCTTGTCTCCATGGTACGGATCTTCCAGGTCTGATGCTCTCATATGATGCTCTATAAATACTTTGTAAGTCCTCCTCATTTCTACTCTATGGAATAACAAAAGTGTCATAAACTGTACACTATCCTTACCTTCTTTTTTATCCTCAAGTAATTTCTTCTCCAAAACAACAATAAAAACAAAATTTTGAAATAAATGGGTTATTTATGATGTGAGCCTCAAGAGCTTTTTTGAGTAAAAACTCAACATTAACCTGACATTTTTTTAGCAATTTGTTCTAATAACCCCATTTCTCCTACAGATAATCTCCTACAGATGTCTCTAAATAATTATAGGGTCACATATAGAAAAATGACCAAAAGTAAAGCAAAACAATGGACATTTCATTATATTATACTGCTACCTATTTGGAATTTCAGAGGTGTATACTAGGAGGATGGAATAAGGAAAGAAGTTATAATTTATTGTGCAAATTAACTACTGACTAAATGTGATTTTCTGGGTTGCTTTGATATTTAAAAAAATTGAGCCAAAAATGATATAATATTAATCATGCTAGTCAGTACTGGATTCTTAACTATTGACATGAAGGCTACATCAGAGATGGGAAAGCTGCCAGCATCTAACAGGATAGTAGAAGATATCTAAGATTCCCTACCCATATCATAACAATTCTGTAAAATATAAAGAGAAAATAACTCATTTCAACTCTTAAAATTGAGCCTAAAAAGATAAATATATGCTGTATATGATTAATCTTAATGGGTCTTTAATGAGCTCTTAAGCACAAAACAAATACAAAAGTTATACTAAAGGTTTCTTTAAAGAATGTAATTCTTGGTTTTGGAGAGGAAATGATGAAGAAGCACAGTGATTTATTGCAAATTGTAGTTCTTGTTTAAGGCACAATTTTACAGAACAGAATAATTTTTTGAATTATCTTCCATTTCCCCTATGATCTGAATACCCTTCAGCACCGTGTGGTCACTTAGGTTTAGATTAATTGTAAATAAAAATTGTATATACCTAAAATTGAATTAGAATTTGCCAAGTTTTAATTTATATTGCTTTTCACCTTCAGTAATAGGCACAATCAGGAAATATGGTAATGTGTAAAAGTTTTAAAATGTTATAAAATATTGATTTATTTAAAATGAAGTCAATTAAAACATAACAAAAATATATTGCTTTGTCTGACACTTTTTAAAAATGTTAATTTAATTTAATAATCTCAACTCTAATGTTGATTTTCAAATATATTTGACAGTTAAATTCAGTTCACCACCTAGGGGAGTTGTTGAATGTTGTAATCAAGACGACATGACATGACTGCCAATTGACCATAGAACTGAACATGGGCAATCCCTGAACAGGTACAACCTCACCTGTGCTTGGAATGTATGCTCTCCCCTCAATTCCCATGGTGGGAGCTGTTTTCAAGGACACAGCCTTGAGAGTATAAATTGTTTTTGAGACCATCTGGATGGTCTCATGACTAAACCCAGGTAAGGCCTCTATAAAACTTTTAAGATTTGGTGGGGGGTTGCAGAGATCTACACCAAGAGAAACCTCATAAGTTCCCTTGATTATTAAAACTGCCAGCTACCAATTTGAATGATCTGCCTCTTTCTTTGCTCTCTCCATGCCCTCCATGTATAGAGGCCAGTTTGCAAACCAATGCACCAGGAAACTTAAGAAATGGGCCTTAGGAAACTAGACTAAGCACAAAAGAAGAAGGTAGACCTTATCACCAAGATTCCATCTTATTTTTCCATGGGACCCCAGTGGGCTTTGCCAGCAGCACCATGGGAAGGACCTTCAAGATGGCGGAGGAGTAAGACATGGAGATCACCTTCCTCCCCACAAATACATCAAAAATACATCTACATGTGGAACAACTCCTAAGAACAACTACTGAACGCTGGCAGAAGACCTCAGACTTCCCAAAATGCAAGAAACTCTCCATATAATGGGCTGTGTGGCTGACAGGGTCTGGGTGCTCCAGCTGAGTGGCAGACCTGAGCCGCTGATGTGGGAGAGCCAAGGTAGGACATTTGTCCACCAGAGACTTCCTGGCTCCACGTAATATCAAATGGCGAAAGCTCTCCCAGATATCTCCATCTCAACGCTAAAACCCAGCTCCACTCAACAACCAGCAAGCTACAGTGCTGGACACCCTATGCCAAACAACCAGCAAGACAAGAACACAACCCCACCCATTAGAAGAGAGGCTGCCTAAAATCATATTAAGTTCACAGGCACCCCAAAACACACCACCGGACATAGTCCTGCCCACCAGAAAGAGAAAATACAGACTCACCCACTAGAACGCAAGCACCAGTCCCCTCCCCTAGGAAGCCTATTAAGCCCACTGAATCAAACTTACCCACTGGGGGAAGACATCAAAAACAATAGGAACTACAAACCTACAGCCTGTGAAAAGGACACCCAAACACAGTAGGTTAAGCAAAATGAGAAGACAGAGAAATACACAGCACATGAAGGAGCAAGGTAAAAACTAACCAGACCAAACAAATGAAGAGGAAATAGGCAGTCTACCTGAAAAAGAATTCAGAGTAATGATAGTAAAAATAATCCAAAATCTTGGAAATAGAAGGGAGAAAATATAAGAAACATTTAACAAGGACCTAGAAGAACTAAAGAGCAAACAAACAATGATGACAAGCACAATTAATGAAATTAAAAATTCTCTTGAAGGAATTTATAGCAGAATAACTGAAGTAGAAGAATGGATAAGTGACCTGGCAGAAAAAATGTGGAAAATAATTGCCAGGGAGCAGAATAAAGAAAAAAGAATGAAAAGAATTGAGGACACACGCAGAGACCTCTGGGACAACATTAAATGCACCAACATTCGAATTATAGTGGTCCCAAAAGACGAAAAAAAAAAGTGATTGAGAAAATATTTGAAGAGATTATAACTGAAAACATCCCTAAGATGGGAAAGGAAAGAGTCAATCAAGTCCACGAAGTGCAGAGAATCCCATACAGGATAAATCCAAGGAGGAACAAACCAAGACACATTAATCAAACTACAAAAAATTAAATACAAAGAAAAAATATAAAAAGCAGCAAGGGAAAAGCAACAAATAACATACAAGGGAATCCCCATAAGGTTAACAGCTGATCTTTCATCAGAAACTCTGCAAGCCAGAAGGGAGTGGCAGGACATATTTAAAGTGATGAAAGGGAAAACCATACAACCAAGATTACTCTACCCAGCAAGGATCTCATTCAGATTCGATGGAGAAATCAAAACACTTACAGACAAGCAAAAGCTAAGAGAATTCAGCACCACCAAACCAGCTTTACAAGAAATGCTGAAGGAATTTCTCTAGGCAGGAAACACAAGAGAAGAAAAACACCTACAATAACAAGCCAAAACAATTAAGAAAATGGTAATAGGAACATACATATTGATAATTACCTTAAATATAAATGGATTAAATGCTCCAAACAAAAGAAATAGACTGGCTGGATGGATACAAAAACAAGACCCATATATATGCTGTCTACAAGAGACCCACTTCAGACCTAGGGACACATACAGACTGAAAGCGAGGGGATGGAAAAAGATATTCCATGCAAATGGAAATCAGAAGAAAGCTGGAGTAGCAATTCTCATATCAGACAAAATAGACTTTAAAATAAAGACTATTGCAAGAGACAAAGAAGGACAATACATAATGATCAAGGGATCAATCCTAGAAGAAGATATAACAATTGAAAATATTTATGCACCCAACATAGGAGGCAAATGCTAACAGCCGTAAAAGGGGAAATCAAAAGTAACACAATAACTGTAGGGGACTTTAACACCCCACTTTCACCAATGGACAGATCATCCAAAATGAAAATAAGGAAACACAAGCTTTAAATGATATATTAAAAAATATTGACTTAATTGATATTAATAGAACATTCCATCCAAAAACAACAGAATACGCTTTCTTCTCAAGTGCTCATGGAACATTCTTCAGGATAGATCATATCTTGGGTCACAAATCAAGCTTTGGTAAAATTAAGAAAATTGAAATCATATCAAGTAACTTTTCCGACAACAACGCTATGAGACTAGATATCAATTACAGGAAAAAAATCTGTAAAAAATACAAACACATGGAGACTAAAGAATACACTACTAAATAACCAAGAGATCACTGAAGGAATCAAAGAGGAAATCAAATTATACCTAGCAACAAATGACAATGAAAACACGATGACCCAAAACCTATGGGATGCAGCAAAAGCAGTTCTAAGATGGAAATTTATAGTAATACACTCCTACCGAAGAAACAAGAAAAATCTCAACTAAGAAACCTAATCTTACACCTAAAGCCATTAGAGAAAGAATAACAAAAAACCCCCAAAGTTAGCAGAAGAAAAGAAATCATACAGTTCAGATCAGAAAAAAACTGAAAAAGAAATGAAGAAAACAGTAGCAAAGATCACTAAAACTAAAAGCTGGTTCTTTGAGAAGATAAAATTGATAAAGCATTAGCCAGACTCATCAAGAAAAAAAAAGAAGACTCAAATCAACAGAATTAGATATGAATAAGAAGTTACAACTAACAGTGCAGAAAAACAAAGGATCATGAGAGATTACTGCAAGCAACTATAGGCCAATAAAATGGACAACCTGGAAGAAATGGACAAATTCGAAGAAAAGCACAACCCTCTGAGACTGAACCAGGAAGAAATAGAAAATATAAACAGATCAATTATAAGCACTGAAATTGAAAGTGGGATTAAAAATGTTCCCACAACCAAAAGCCCAGGACCAGATGGCTTCACAGGTGAATTCTATCAAACATTTAGAGAAGAGCTAACACCTATCCTTCTCAAACTCTTCCAAAAGATAGCAGAGGGAGGAACACTCCCAAACTCATTCTATGAGGCCACCATCACCCTGATACCAAAACGAGACAAAGGCGTCACAAAGAAAGAAAACTACAGGCCAATATCACTGATGAACATAGATGCAAAAATCCTCAACAAAATACTAGCAAACAGAATCCAACAGCACATTAAAAGGATCATACACCATGATCAAGTGGGGTTTATCCCAGGAATGCAAGGATTCTTCAATATATACAAATCAATCAATGTGATAAAACATACTAACAAACTGAAGGAGAAAAACCATATGATCATCGCAGTAGATGCAGAAAAGGCTTTCTACATAATTCAGCACCCATTTATGATAAAAGCTCTCCAGAAAGTAGGCATAGAGGGAACTTACCTCAACATAATAAAAGCCATATATGACAAACCCACAGCCAACATTGTTCTCAATGGTGTAAAACTGAAACCGTTTCCACTAAGATAAGGAACAAGACAAGGTTGCCCACTCTCACCACTGTTATTCAACATAGTTTTGGAAGTTTTAGCCAGTGCTGTCAGAGAAGTAAAAGGAATCTAAATCGGAAATGAAGAAGTAAAACTCTCACTGTTTGCAAATGACATGATGCTATACGTAGAGAATCCTAAAGATGCTACCAGAAAACTACTAGAGCTATTCAATGATTTTGGTAATGTAGCAGGATACAAAATTAATGCACAGAAATCTCTTGCATTCCTATACACTAATGATGAAAAATCTGAAAGAGAAATTAAGGAAACACTCCCATTTACCATTGCAACAAAAAGAATAAAAAATACTTAGGAATAAACCTACCTAAGGAGACAAAAGTCCTGTATGCAGAAAACTACAAGATACAGGTGAAAGAAATTAAAGATGATACAAACAGATGGAGAGATATACCAAGTTCTTGGACTGCAAGAATCAACATTGCGAAAATGACTATACTATACAAAGCAATCTACACATTCAGTGCAATCCCTGTCAAACTACCAATGGCATTTTTTACAGAACTAGAACAAAAAAATTTCACAATTTGTATGGAAGCACAAAAGATGCTGAATAGGGAAAGCAATCCTGAGAAAGAAAAACGGAGCTGGAGGAATAAGGCTCCCTGACTTCAGACTATACTACAAATCTACAGTAATCAATACAGGATGGTACTGACAGAAAAATATTAATATAGATCAATGGAACAGGATAGAAAGTCCAGAGATAAACCCACGCACATATGGTCACCTTATCTTTGATAAAGGAGGCAAAAATATAC
>NC_041224.1:123710088-123712872 GCF_002837175.3 Physeter macrocephalus | reverse complement strand
AAATGGTAATAGGAACATACATATTGATAATTACCTTAAATGTAAATGGATTAAATGCTCCCACCAAAAGACACAGACTGGCTGAATGGATACAAAAACGAGACCCATATATATGCTGTCTACAAGAGACCCACTTCAGACCTAGGGACACATACAGACTGAAAGTGAGGGGATGGAAAAAGATATTCCATGCAAATGGAAATCAGAAGAAAGCTGGAGTAGCAATTCTCATATCAGACAAAATAGACTTTAAAGTAAAAACTATTACAAGAGACAAAGAAGGACACTATATAATGATCAAGGGTTCGATCCATGAAGAAGATATAACAATTGTAAATATTTATGCACCCAACATAGGAGCACCTCAATACATAAGGCAAATACTAACAGCCATAAAAGGGGAAATCGACAGTAACACAATCATAGTAGGGGACTTTAACACCCCACTTTCACCAATGGACAGATCATCCAAAATGAAAATAAATAAGGAAACACAAGCTTTAAATGATACATTACACAAGATGGACTTAATTGATATTTATAGGACATTCCATCCAAAAACAACAGAATACACATTTTTCTCAAGTGCTCATGGAACATTCTCCAGGATAGATCATATATTGGGTCACAAATCTAGCCTTGGCAAATTTAAGAAAATTGAAATCATATCAAGTATCTTTTCTGACCACAACGCTATGAGACTAGATATCAATTACAGGAAAAGATCTGTAAAAAATACAAACACATGGAGGCTAAACAATACACTACTTAATAACGAAGTGATCACTGAAGAAATCAAAGAGGAAATCAAAAAATACTTAGAAACAAATGACAATGGAGACACGACGACCCAAAACCTATGGGATGCAGCAAAAGCAGTTCTAAGAGGGAAGTTTATAGCAATACAATCCTACCTTAAGAAACAGGAAACATCTCGTATAAACAACCTAACTTTGCACCTAAAGCAATTAGAGAAAGAAGAACAAAAGAACCCCAAATTTAGCAGAAGGAAAGAAATCATAAAGATCAGATCAGAAATAAATGAAAAAGAAATGAAGGAAACAATAGCAAAGATCAATAAAACTAAAAGCTGGTTCTTTGAGAAGATAAATAAAATTGATAAACCATTAGCCAGACTCATCAAGAATAAAAGGGAGAAGACTCAAATCAATAGAATTAGAAATGAAAAAGGAGATGTAACAACTGACACTGCAGAAATACAAAAGATTATTAGAGATTACTACAAGCAACTGTATGCCAATAAAATGGACAACCTGGAAGAAATGGACAAATTCTTAGAAATGCACAAGCTGCCGAGACTGAACCAGGAAGAAATAGAAAATATGAACAGACCAATCACAAGCACTGAAATTGAAACTGTGATTAAAAATCTTCCAACAAACAAAAGCCCAGGACCAGATGGCTTCACAGGCGAATTCTATCAAACATTTAGAGAAGAGTTAACATCTATCCTTCTCAAACTCTTCCAAAAGATAGCAGAGGGAGGAACACTCCCAAACTCATTCTATGAGGCCACCATCACCCTGATACCAAAACGAGACAAAGGCGTCACAAAGAAAGAAAACTACAGGCCAATATCACTGATGAACATAGATGCAAAAATCCTCAACAAAATACTAGCAAACAGAATCCAACAGCACATTAAAAGGATCATACACCATGATCAAGTGGGGTTTATCCCAGGAATGCAAGGATTCTTCAATATACGCAAATCAATCAATGTGATAAAACATACTAACAAACTGAAGGAGAAAAACCATATGATCATCGCAGTAGATGCAGAAAAGGCTTTCTACATAATTCAGCACCCATTTATGATAAAAGCTCTCCAGAAAGTAGGCATAGAGGGAACTTACCTCAACATAATAAAAGCCATATATGACAAACCCACAGCCAACATTGTTCTCAATGGTGTAAAACTGAAACCGTTTCCACTAAGATAAGGAACAAGACAAGGTTGCCCACTCTCACCACTGTTATTCAACATAGTTTTGGAAGTTTTAGCCAGTGCTGTCAGAGAAGTAAAAGGAATCTAAATCGGAAATGAAGAAGTAAAACTCTCACTGTTTGCAAATGACATGATGCTATACGTAGAGAATCCTAAAGATGCTACCAGAAAACTACTAGAGCTATTCAATGATTTTGGTAATGTAGCAGGATACAAAATTAATGCACAGAAATCTCTTGCATTCCTATACACTAATGATGAAAAATCTGAAAGAGAAATTAAGGAAACACTCCCATTTACCATTGCAACAAAAAGAATAAAAAATACTTAGGAATAAACCTACCTAAGGAGACAAAAGTCCTGTATGCAGAAAACTACAAGATACAGGTGAAAGAAATTAAAGATGATACAAACAGATGGAGAGATATACCAAGTTCTTGGACTGCAAGAATCAACATTGCGAAAATGACTATACTATACAAAGCAATCTACACATTCAGTGCAATCCCTGTCAAACTACCAATGGCATTTTTTACAGAACTAGAACAAAAAAATTTCACAATTTGTATGGAAGCACAAAAGATGCTGAATAGGGAAAGCAATCCTGAGAAAGAAAAACGGAGCTGGAGGAATAAGGCTCCCTGACTTCAGACTATACTACAAATCTACAGTAATCAATACAGGATGGTACTGACAGAAAAATATTAATATAGATCAATGGAACAGGATAGAAAGTCCAGAGATAAACCC
Source organism: Physeter macrocephalus (assembly GCF_002837175.3). Taxonomy (NCBI): domain Eukaryota; kingdom Metazoa; phylum Chordata; class Mammalia; order Artiodactyla; family Physeteridae; genus Physeter; species Physeter macrocephalus. The sequence goes on along the minus strand of NC_041224.1, from coordinate 123,710,153 downwards.
ATGCTAATATGGTCACCTTATTTTTGATAAAGGAGACAAGAATATACAATGGAGAAAGGATAGCC
>NC_041224.1:123692646-123702510 GCF_002837175.3 Physeter macrocephalus | reverse complement strand
TCAACATAGTTTTGGAAGTTTTAGCCACAGCAATCAGAGATGAAAAATAAATAAATGGAATCCAAATAAGAAAAGGAGAAGTAAAACTATCACTGTCTGCAGATGATGTGATACTATATATAGAGAATCCTTAAGATGCTACCAGAAAACTACTAGAGCTAATCAATGAATTTGGTAAAGTAGCAGGATACAAAATTAATGCACAGAAATCTCTTGCATTCCTATACACTAATGATGAAAAATCTGAAAGAGAAATTAAGGAAACACTCCCATTTACCATTGCAACAAAAAGAATAAAAAATACTTAGGAATAAACCTACCTAAGGAGACAAAAGTCCTGTATGCAGAAAACTACAAGATACAGGTGAAAGAAATTAAAGATGATACAAACAGATGGAGAGATATACCAAGTTCTTGGACTGCAAGAATCAACATTGCGAAAATGACTATACTATACAAAGCAATCTACACATTCAGTGCAATCCCTGTCAAACTACCAATGGCATTTTTTACAGAACTAGAACAAAAAAATTTCACAATTTGTATGGAAGCACAAAAGATGCTGAATAGGGAAAGCAATCCTGAGAAAGAAAAACGGAGCTGGAGGAATAAGGCTCCCTGACTTCAGACTATACTACAAATCTACAGTAATCAATACAGGATGGTACTGACAGAAAAATATTAATATAGATCAATGGAACAGGATAGAAAGTCCAGAGATAAACCCACGCTAATATGGTCACCTTATTTTTGATAAAGGAGACAAGAATATACAATGGAGAAAGGATAGCCTCTTCAATAAGTGGTGCTGTGAAAACTGGACAGGTACATGTAAAAGAATGAAATTAGAACACTCTCTGACACCATACACAAAAATAAACTCTAAATGGATTAAAGACGTAAATGTAAGGCCCGACACTATAAAACTCTTAGAGGAAAACATAGGCAGAACACTCTATGACGTAAATCACAGCAAGATCCTTTTTGACATACCTCCTAGAGAAATGGAAATAAAAACAAAAGTAAACAAATAGGACCTAGTGAAGCTTAAAAGCTTTTGCACAGCAAAGGAATCCATAAACAAGATGAAAAGACAACCCTCAGAATGGGAGAAAATATTTGCAAATGAAGCAACTGACAAAGGATTAATCTTCAAAATTTACAAGCAGCTCATGCAGTTCAATATCAAAAGAACAAACAACCCAATCCAAAAATGGGCAGAAGACCTAAATAGACATTTCTCCAAAGAACATATACAGATTGCCAACAAACACATGGAAGGTTGCTCAACATCACTAATCATTAGAGAAATGCAAATCAAAACTACAATGAGGTATCACCTCACACCATTCAGAATGGCCATCATCAAAAAAATCTACAAACAGTAAATGCTGGAGTGGGTGTGGAGAAAAGGGAACCCTCTTGAACTGTTGGTGGGAATGTAAATTGATACAACCACTATGGAGAACAGTGTGGCGGTTCCTTAAAAAACTAAAAATAGAACTAGGATATGACCCAGCAATCCCATTACTGGGCATATACCCTGAGAAACCATAATTCAAAAAGAGATATGGGGCTTCCCTGGTGGCGCAGTGGTTGCGCGTCCGCCTGCCGATGCAGGGGAGCCGGGTTCGCACCCCGGTCTGGGAGGATCCCACATGCCGCGGAGCAGCTGGGCCCGTGAGCCATGGCCGCTGGGCCTGCGCGTCCGGAGCCTGTGCTCCGCAGCGGGAGAGGCCACAGCAGAGGGAGGCCCGCATACCACAAAAAAAAAAAAAAAAAAAAAGAGATATGTACCACAATGTTTATTGCAGCTCTATTTACAATAGCCAGGACATGGAAGCAACCTAAGTGTCCATCGACAGATGAATGGATAAAGAAGATGTGGTACATATATACAATGGAATATTACTCAACCATAAAAAGAAATGAAATTGAGTTATTTGTAGTGAGGTAGATGGACCTAGAGTCTGTCAAGCAGAGTGAAATAAGTCAGCAAGAGAAAAACAAATACTGTATGCTAACACATATATATGGAATCTAAAAAAAAAAAACAAAATGTTTCTGAAGAACCTAAAGGTAGGACAGGAATAAAGACTCACACATAGAGAATGGACTTGAGGACCCGGGGAGGAGGAAGGGCAAGCTGGGACAAAGTGAGAGAGTGGCATTGACATATATACACTACCAAATGTGAAATAGATAGCTAGTGGGAAGCAGACACAAAGCACAGGGTGATCATTTCATTGCTTTGTGACCACCTAGAAGTGTGGGATAGAGAGGGTGGTAGGGAGATGCAAGAGGAGGGGATATGGGGATATATGTGTATGTATAGCTGATTCACTTTGTTATACAGCAGAAAGTAACACAACATTGTAAAGCAATTATACTCCAATAAATATGTTAAAAAAAAAAAAAAGGAATGGGCTTTAGGAAAGAGGCGTCCTGGGGAAAATCCCAGTATGCCATGGAAGGGTGACTTGTTCGTTAGATGCTTGTGGACTACTTCATGAGTTCAAGGATGGCTGGAAAACACCAGCTTTTTTAATGCATTTGAGATATTGTACATCATGTGCTGTAGCAAAGAAGAGAAGCAAATGGCTGCTGCAGTGGGCTGGTCTCTACTGTGGGCTGTTGGGCTGGACACTGATGCCCAACTAGAGGCTCAAGCTCAAGTCAGAGAGTTGGAAGAAGAGCTAAGATTAGAGACAAACGTGCAGTTGACCACTACTCTACTAACCCTGGGGATGGCAGAGAAGCTGGAAGAACAAGATTATAAATTAAAGAATTTAGTGTGCCATTTTTCAAAGCCAGGAGGGCATAAACTGCTGCAGATTAAGATTGAGGGGCCGGTGACAAAGCCTGATTAGGATGCTAAGAGGTAGAATCTCTAGGAAAGTAAAGAAAGTATGTTATGGGATGGTAATCCAAGATTTGTCCCTGTTCCCCTTCCCCACATCAGTAAAATGGACCTATTACACTGATGATAAAAAGTTAACATGTGAAGACTTGCCTCTGCTGCAGGACAGCCTGCAGATTTTGCTGAAACATCTGTGAGGGAAAGGATAAATGATGAACTCATAGAAAATTCAAGGCCCAAGCACCTCCATGAAGTGTTTGGAAGTCTTTTGGTCAGGTAAGATGCATACTGTCCCTGAAGCTATGACTGATAAAATGCAAACCTATCCAACTCCTAAGAATGTAAAAGAAATGCAAGCCTCCTTAGGGATTTTAAAGTTTTGAACAAATTGTATTCACTGCCTTCCACAGTGTCTCCATTCCTTATACTGCCTGGTAAAGAAAGGGCATGTATGAGCCTGGAGATCAAAATATTAATAACCTTTGAGAAGGCAAAAATATTAGTGAAACAGATTAAAGCTCTGGGCTTCTCCCAAGCAGAGCTACCACTTGAGTTAAAAGCATCCATGTCTCTGGAAGGTATGAGTTGGGCACTGTGGCAGAGACAACAAAAGGAAAGAGTACCCCCTAGGATTCTGGTCTCACAGAGTACCCCTAGGATTCTGGAAGGGACAAAAAAAACAATATATCCCCATAGAGCAACAGTCCCTAGCAGTGTAAACAGCACTCCTCCAGGTAATGCCTCCCACAGAAGAAGAGCATATTATGTTAAGAACTCCCCTTCCCATCAAGGTGTAAATTAAGAATATGTTCTATCAAATTCCCTCTCCCATGGCTTAAACTCCAACCAGTAATAGATTGGCAAATTGATTACATCGGCCTCCTCCCTCTGAGTGAGGATTTTAAATATTAAATATGCTTTGATTTGTGTGAACACTGTGTCTGGCTTAACCCAAGTTTTTCCCTGTCACCAAGCAAACTAGGCTGCCACCATTAGGGGATTAGAGAAGCTGAATACCATGTACCGATACCCTTGTCAAGTAGACAGTGATCAGGGGTCACATTTCAAAGATTAGGATATGCAAGACTGAGCAAAAGAACATGACATTGAAGGGAGGTTCCATCTGTCATATAACCCACAATCAGCAGGGTTAATAGGAAGGAAAAATGGAAAATTAAAGCAGCTGATTAAATTACTAAAAGGTAAAACCATCTTGGCTGGGTGGACTAAAGTACTGTCCAGGATTTAATACATTTGAATGATCAACAAGTAGAGTCTGCTGCCCCATATAGGAGATTGGGGGCCCCTATCAATGCACCTAATACCATAAATACCAACACTCACCATGTATCAATGTGCTATGCTGCTGTGAACATAAGATTCCATCATGCCTGGGAAAGAAATTATCTATGTGAATTTGCAATGAGTCATACTGTCAGGATGGGTGAGTAACTTTGCACCCCTGAGTGAGGGAGTACTACTCAATCTCTACTGGGATTCTGTTGTCCTGCTGCAAGCTGGACCTGTTGAAAGGTACTATACCTGTAATGGAACACACACCATTGAAAGAAAGGAGAAAAGAGGGGTCCTGGTTTGGCATATCCTGCCCAGTCCATCTCCTTATGCCTGACGGTGCTATCTCCTCTGGACAACATGGATGGTGTGCATGACCAGGTCAAGTTCCTAAAGCTGCCAGCCTTCCACTCTTGAAGGCCAAGTGGGCATGTTCTGTTTTCCACTGGTATGATCATTTGGCCACCATCTTTGTTCCCTCCACTGGCCTGGAGGATATTAAATAGAAAGCCCTTACTATGTTCACCCAGCAAGCCTTAAATGATAGCTGATAATTCCTGTCCTTTCCAAACACAGACATGTCTCTAATGAGAAAACATGTCCTCCAAAATACAATGACCTTGGACATTATTGCTGCCTTGCAAGGAGTCATTTGTGCTATTATCCAAACAAAATGTTCTGTGTTCATATTTGATGAGTTGGCTAATGTATCATCTTTATTACATCACATGGAGGCACAAATAAATGCCCTGAATGATACAACCCAGTCTAAGGAACTTAAAAAAATCAGTGGTTCCGATCATGGGGCTCTTGGTAGAAAAAGTTGTCATTTATTTTGGTAATCGTTATCTTTATCTGTGCTTTCTCTTGCATGTGCCTCTATTACTACTATGGTATCTGCCTCCAATGCAAGTGGATAGCTGCCAGACAAGCCACCTCCATGCTAGTGAAACCTCTTGCTGACCTCTCAGGGCACACTGGGGAAGAGGAGGTGGTATAAGATTGTAAGAGCTGGTCTTGAGGGGTGTTATGTTGGAGGGGGGAATTGAGAGGACATGACCACTGGTTTACCCACAAGCTGGACCCAGGTGATCAAATGCTCCTCACTCCCGCCCCACCATTCCCACACTAGGAACTGTTTCAAGGACACATCCTTGAGAGAGTGAGATGTTGAGCACATCTGGATTGTATACACGACTGAACACAGTTAAGACCTCTACATAATGTTATAAGATTTGGCAGGCGAGTGCAGAGATCTACTCCAAGACAAGCCTCATAAATAAATTCCCTTGTTTATTAAAGCAGAGAATATAATAGTGATCATCAGGGGCTGGAGGTTGGGGGATATGGAGACTTGTAGTTCAACAGATATAAAGTTTAGGGACTTCCCTGGTGGTCCTGTGGTTAAGAGCCCTGATCTGGGAAGATCCCACAAGCCGTGGAGCAACTAAGCCCATGTGCCACAACTACTGAGCATGCACGCCACAACTACTGAAGCCCGTGCCCCCTAGAGCCCGTGTGCCACAACTACTGAGCCCATGTGCTGCAACTACTGAAGCCCACGTTCCTAGAGTCTATGTTCCACGATAAGAGAAGTCACCGCAATGAGAAGCCCACTCGCTGCAACTAAAGAAAGCCCACATGCAGCAACGAAGACCCAACACAGCCAGAAATATATAAAGAAAGAAAGAGAGAGAAAGAAAGAGAGATGAAAGAAAGAGAGATGAAAGAAAGAAAGAAAGAAAGAAAGAAAGAAAGAAAGAAAGAAAGAAAGAAAGAAAGAAAGAAGGAAAGAAGGAAAGAAAGAAAGAAAGAAAGGAAGGAAGGAAGGAAGGAAGACAGAAAGTTTCAATTATGCTAGACGAATAAATTCTAAAGATCGGCTGTACAATATGGTGCCTGTAGTTAACAATACAGTATTGTGCACTTCAAAATTTGTTAAGAAGGTAGCATTCATGTTAAATGTTCTTACAACACACACAAAAATAAAAATGAAGGGACACAAGAAAACTTTGGGAGGTGCTGGATATGTCTATTACCTTGACTGTGGTGATGGTATCACAGGTGTTTGCATAAGGCCATACTCATCAAATTGTATACACTAAATATGTGCTGTTCTTTGTATGTCAATTATACGTCAATGTCTGTTTTAAAAATTAGTTAACCACCAAGTTGCTGACTTATGCATTAAGTTTTGGCTTTTAAAATCTGTTATTTTCCCATGACAAGATTTAATAACTTTTACAGAGTTTCAACTTTTTTTCTTACCATATCTGCTAAATCTCCCGTATACATTTATAAGATGTTACTACATTAAAGCAGTGTATAATAAAACATCTACATCTGGTCAGCCAAATTTGAAATGCTGATGCTTTTCCTTTAATTCTTGGTGTGATTTACTGATTGAGCCTAATTATAACTGATTATAATCTTTTAGCTGAATCATCTTATAAGGTTATTTCTCCATTTTATATATAATGCATGAGTGAGGCAATAGAACTTAAACTGGTACAAGATACTAAAGCTTATGACTCTTAGGCTAGAGTTTGTTCTATTACACCATGCTGTCTGTTATTAGAGGCCATAGCAGTAAATTCTGAAAAAGGATTTCAAATTATAGACATAATAAATGAGCTTTTATTATAAGTATTATATAAAATCTATAATATGTAGGTTTATGGCATGTAAGTATTTAAAAATTCCAGTATTTCAGTTTTTAGACTAATGTATTAGGATCAAATAGGATAGTAGTTACCTGTGAGATGCCCAATATTCAAAAAAAATGTGATTTAAGCAAATAGAGTTGTAGCAAATGCTCAAAGAGTCAAAAAATATCTGTGTTCCCCTTGAATCTCTCTTAGCCTGTAGCATTTTTCCTCATGGTCTCAAGATTGCTATTTCAATTCCAGTCATTGCAGCCAAGTCTCAAGTTAGAAAAGATATAAAGGGAGAAAGGTAAAGAACTAAATGTAATAGTTCTTCTCTCACAGGATAGAGATAGATAATAGATAGATACAAATATAGATAGATATAGATGATAGATATATACATGCATACATACATACCTATATGCACATATGTACATACATAAACATATTATATAATATTAATTATGTATGCACATATATCACCAGGGACTCTGCAAATATTTAATTAGCAAGTACTGTGTCGTATGTTGCATCAATAGTAGAATAAAGAAAAGCAGTTTTATTTGGGAACAAAATTTGGTTTATGTTAATGAGGAAAAAGGAGGAAATAAATATGGGTAGGGAACATGCAATAACTATCAAATATTATAGAATGCAGATATACATTTTTCATATACATAGTACTATAAATAGTGGGTAGACTGAACAATAATATTAATTCAATATGTTATTTCTCTTGCAATTGAACATAATTGGCCTTATTATATTTAAGAGTTATCATAGGTGTCTAATCACACCTTAAAATATTCTAAGGAAATGGCTGTTCTGTATTATGCATCAGGAAGAAAATACAGAATATATCTCTTACGCCACCTCTAAAAAGCCTGAACAAATTTCAGGGATTGTGCAGCAAACTAGGAAAATTGACAGGACTCAGATAACTCTGAAATAGGTGCTGCTACAGGGACATAAAATTGCCTTTGATTCCTTCTTTCCACTATCTGCCACCTTGAGTCAATAGCTAAATCCTGTCTATTTTACTTTCACAATATTGCCTGAATTCATGTCTTTTCTTTCTTTCTACTATGATGTCCTAGTTTCTTTCTCTGTCTCCAACTGGGCAAGTATGTTATAAACTAATGATCTCAAGTACATCAGTAGATGTACCATAATAAAATTCTCAGGACTCAAATTGCATAGATCTCTTTATTTCAGGTTTTCCTAGAGTTTTTCTCCTTACTAACAACCCTTGAGAATCTCTGAGAGAAGGTTATAGCGTTTCTCAAATATATGTTGTCAAGTATCACAGAACACAAAATATCCCTCATGTTACTGAACTCAGGTTTGGCTGCTCCCCACACGACAGGCCAATAAGTTGAATGACAAGGTGTTCCAGCAAGGAAAGCAAAGTGTCCTTAAAAACCATCTTAACATCTCTCCATAGGCAAAGGGCTTTAAGGGAGGAGGCTGCAAAGTGCACCAGTGGCTTGTGCACAATTCTCAGGTTGGTTGGCATCAAAGTGAAGTTTCAAGCATCACCAGTCTTCTGGTTTCAGCCAGTCTGGGGTCTATGTGCTTGCAGTCAGCAATTTTCATCTGGTGGAGGTCTGCTTCCTGTACAAACAACTTAGGAATGTGTGTTAGATCCTTATCTATATCTTCCAGGGGACTGGGAGTTAGGTGACTCTTTGTGGCTAGTTGATAGTCTAAACTGTTACCAATTTCCCGGCCCAACAGCTATTCTTTATTTCTACATCTTCACATTTCCTACTCATTGGCTCTTGAGCTAGCATTTTGAGACTCAAAGAGGCCTGGGAGACTCAAGCAAAAGGCTTTTACTTCAAAAAACAGGGACCCAGGGGCTTAAATGTGGTTTCAATCCCCCTTTTCTTTGATACTCCTTGATCTTGAGGGGAACAAGTTTGGGGACAAGAAAGGGAATAAAATTTTGAGTAGAGAGGTTAATCATAAACTTGGCAGAGGAACTTGGTTTTAGGGGGACTTGGTTTCACTCATAACAGCATCTTAGTAAAACAAAAACAAAAAACATTGAACTAAACAATAGGAATAACCAACCATTATTATTTTCTTTTTCCTTTTCTATCCATCATACATACTGATAAATTATTTTTGTGTCATATATTTGATCGTTACATATTTTTCTAAAATTTTCAGTAGGCTATTTTTATGTTAAGAATAAGGCACTCAAGATAATGCAATGAGCCTTCAATCTGTATTTCCAAATCTGTTTTTGGTCAGTCCTCCTCTTCTTGGATGGAGTACTGAACAAAACCAAACTACCCACTGACCCTGAACATGGCATGCTCTTTCACACTTTTGTGCTCTTGTCAATCGATCCCTCTGTCTAAAAAAATTTTTTTACCTGCTAATCTCTGTATACTGCATACTAAAGACATTTAAGACAAAAAAAATTTTTTTAATTCTGAAATTCCGAAAGTATCTCTTTTCTTTCTAACACAGCATATTGTTTATACATAAACATAAATGATTATATTTCAACCTGAATACAGTTACATATGTATATGCTTTTTTTTTCAATTGCAAAATCTCAGGTGTAAGATCTATGTTTTACTCAATTGTATATTAATATTCTACACAGAATGTAGTGAAATACCTAATAGAAATGTGTATTTTGAAACTATTTATTGAATTTAATTCAGGGTCATTAATGTGACCCCTCCTGCTTGCATCCACTCCACAATTAGAATGAATATAAAGACATTAAAAATATATTCCATTTTTTACATGCCAAAAGCAGAACAGTGTCTTCACAAACAGTAGGGAAAATGAAATAAATTTCAATCTCTTAGAACCTGGGTTCTGGAGGATTCCCATTTATTCAAAGTCCATGAAATATGTAATAACCATAATAACCTTATATTCTAAAAAATGATTTCAGATATGCAATATAACTGAATCAAAAAAATTACCAGAAGAATTAAGTATTTTGTGTATATATATATATATATATATATATATATATATATATATATATTTGTTTTTTTGCGGTACGCAGGCCTCTCACTGTTATGGCCTCTCCCC
>NC_041224.1:123671692-123692494 GCF_002837175.3 Physeter macrocephalus | reverse complement strand
GGCATGCGGGATCTTCCCGGACCGGGGCACGAACCCGCGTCCCCTGCATCGGCAGGCGGACTCTCAACCACTGCGCCACCAGGGAAGCCCTGTATATATATTTTTAAATAAGTTTTTGAAAAGCTGGATTAAGTGACTCACCCAAGGGTATATATTAGAAAAAAGATTAAGTAAAATTAAAATCTAGTTGTCTTGTTTACAAACTAAAAGCTCTCTTCTTCCAAATTAGCCTCACTTACAGGTACAAGAATTTCCTAAACATATTTTACATATACCTGACCATATTTTTAGATACTGGTAAAGAAAAAAATAGTACTCTTCTTATCTTATTAAATTAAAATTGCCTTTTTAATTTCTCCCCAATTCAAGACTCACTTTCGACATCTTTAGAACATGTAGATTCAAGCATTTAAATTTATGTTGTGTTGTGGTAACTAGTCATTTTCACATATTACATTGTGAAAACATTAAAAAATCATAAATCTCAGAAGTTCTCTACAATATCCACATATACTGTGCAAAATAGGAAAAATACAAAATACAATTTGTTTCATTTTTCCTAATTACTTTAAAACATAATGGTGCATTTAATATTATTTGTTGAGTTTCTATTAATATATTATTAATTATAAATAAACCATATATATTATAAATAAACCATATATATTAATAAACCATATATATTTTTATATAATATTAAAAATTAAACCATATATATTAATATATGGTTTATTTGTGTTGAGCAAATTAAATTATTTCAGAAATGTGTTCCAATATTGCTCTGAAAAACATTATAAGAATGTACTGCAAACAGCATAATCAGGACATTCTGTCTTTATATATATTCAAGAAGTGATCACAGAAATGTTTATATAGAAAAGTTGATCACATTTAAAAATTCAGTATCTCCATTTAATCTGGTCACACTATCTGTATGAGTTTTTAGAATATCATGTGGTAAAAATGAAGACTCCACTTAACATTAAATTTTGCTTAACTCAAGGTACATTTATATGTGAAAATAATGCAAAATGCTTGAAATATTTCTAGTAACTCAGTAGAAACAGTACAATTTTGCAAAATGAAAATTTAAATAACTAAACAGTTGCTACTTTTCATAAATTATGACCTGAAATTAGGTGATGTGTACTTGCTGAGTTTTCCTGTTCTTAATATATATTTAGCCAAAACTTTGGTCCCTTAGTAATTTCTTCAGATTGACAGAAACACAAATTGGGAAAAAATTTAAAATATATATTTATTCTTTAGAATAAGTTGTGTGTACATTACATCTGCTTGCTGATTTTTTCCTGTTTGGAATTAGCTAGATTTTGTGAATGAGTTCTTATGAATAATACTACATTAATTATAAGAGGAGAGAGGGGTTTTTTTGGTCCAGGAAAAATACATAACAAAGATAAAAATCCACCTGGAAATTTCAAAGAATTGAAATGAACTGCAGATGAACTATGAACTGCAGATTAGCCAATTTTATTAATGTATATCCATTGAAACTAATTGTATATTAAGGCTTATTTGACAGCATAATAGCCTGAAATAACTTTGCATGGAGAGAATATATTGAGAAATATTTTTTCTCAAACAAAAGGAGTAATGTCTCTTAAGATAACACAGGGTTTGAGCAACTTTGATATAGAAGTTACTTATTTTATTCATACCAAATTGATCTTGATTAAATATAATTTGCCAAATGAAAGTATTGTTACACTTCTTGTTAGTAGATTAGAGTAGTAACCAGGAAAAAATCATTAATGTAATTGAATCAATGATTGTTGAGAGAAGGAGATAATTATTTAATATAGTGAAATAAAACTGTGGACTAATTCAAGCTTTTTCTCAATATGGCTATTGTTTCAGTAGCACTTTTGCTTTGAGCTTTTTACTTGGAACTTTGCTTTCTTTAAATTATGATGATACTAGATTTAGGTACGGCTAAACTGTGGTTTGAATTTTGTGTCCACTTACAATTTTTATAGCATAAGTTGTAAAAATACTATTATGTTTTTATAGGTGAGGCTAAAATAAAATACATGCTGATTAATAACTCATCTGTTATACAATTTTAATTTATATTAAATTTTACAATTGTAAAATACATATGTAGTAATGAAGTTTTGTTATAAATTTGAGGAAATTAAACAATAAAAGTGTCTATCATGTTTCTTCTTTTTTATTATTATATACAAACTATCCTTAACCTAGAATGAAAAAAATATATATATATATATATATCCACAATATTTGGAACATCTGTCTAAAGTATTCCTCACTGATAATCCAGCATTAAACATACTGCCTAGCATATAACAAGAGCTCCTATTCATAAATGTTTTGGAATATATGTAATATGAAAAACTTCAATATATACTGTGGTCTCACAAGACTCAAATGCAAATAGGTTTGGATTTCCATTTATTAATAATTTGTGTTTTTAAAAATTTCCCTCTAACTTATTATAAAGGGAATACTATTAACACTAAGATTCTAAACTCCTTGGGATATAAAATGCATTGTTACACTGGAAAAGCAGGATACCTTAATACTGAGAAAAAAGGCCCACTATCCCCACACCTGCTTCAAATCACATAGTTTGACAACTTTGATCAACTGTTCAAAATATTCAAACTAGTTTGTGTTTATAGATATTATTTTATACCATTATAATTTGGACCATTTCAAAATAGCCATAATTTTCAATTTCCCCTATAAATTTTATTTCTTGCACATTTTGTACTAAGCTTGTCTTCTATTGCTAGAGATTCAATGCCTGAATCATAGAGTACTAATAAAAAGCAGATCTCAATAATTTACCTAACCTAATCATTGGTGGCCTAAAGTAATTGAGAGTATTTTAATTCCAATCTTATAAAATAAACATATCTGAGATAAGCTTAAATCCTCACTTATTTCAAATATTAAAATTTATTCTGTTAGGAACTATAGATTTGTCTATAGTTCCTATACGTGAAAAATACGTGAAAAAATTACACGTATGCAAACTGGAAAAATTAGTGTCTAATGATGTATATGATAGATCCATATTTTGTGATATTTTTTACACCTTTTTTTTTTTTTTTTTTGTGGTACGCTGGCCTCTCACTGTTGTGGCCTCTCCCGTTGCGGAGCACAGTCTCCGGACGCGCAGGCTCAGCGGCCACGGCTCACGGGCCCAGCTGCTCCGCAGCACGCGGGATCTTCCCGGACCGGGGCACGAACCCGTATCCCCTGCATTGGCAGACGGATTCTCAACCACTGCGCCACCAGGGAAGCCCACACCAGTTTTTAATATTTATCTGGACTATTACTATGTGCTCATTAATTTAGCTATAAAAATAGTGAATATTTACACTCAAAAGAATGACTTTAACAAATAGACTGGGATTAATGACATATTTAGCAACTCTTTTTGTAAGAATGCACAAAGTATACAGTCATCTCTCCGTATCCAAGAGGGATTGGTTCCAGGACTCCCCTGTGGGAACCAAAATCCTCAGATGCTCAAGTACCTTGTATAAAATGGCATAGTATTTTAATATAACCTCAGCACATTCTCCTGTATAATTTAAATCATCTCTAGATTACTTATAGTAAGTTATAAAATGTAAATGCTATGTATATAGTTGCTGGCATATGGCAAGTTCAAGTTTTGCTCTTTGGAATTTTCTGGAATATTTTGTTCGAATATTTTCAATCAGCAGTTTGTTGAATCTGCAGATGCAAATCCTGTGGATATGGAGGGCCAGCTAAATTTAAATCAGTTTTTCTCATATAATTTAGTTCTCATAAAATAACTGTAATACATTTATGTAAATATGTGTATGTGGGCATGTGATTGTGCTTAAAGAGATTAATAGGCCAATCAATATCAATTTGGGTTCATATGCCTGTATATATTTCTCTTCTGAACTTAATGATTTAGGCAGCTCTCATTTCTATAAACACCATCCCTCCCCCCAGCCATTTTGTAAACCACAGTATTATGGGCACTGGAATAAGACATTGATTACTGACATGTTCCATTAGAGTACTCCACCGATGTCATGTTTCTGTACTTCTTAAACATCTTTGTATCAACTACAATATTTCTTTGGAAAAATAACACCCTTCTCCTGCTGTAGATTTAGTCCTCCATCTATATATACTCCAAACCTTACCTCCTTATACTTATACAGGATTCTCCCTTGGTCACTTTTTCTCTTTTCATGTACACCTTTTTATGTACACATATGCTTTTGATTATCTAGGGTTTATACCTAGAAGTGGCATTTGCTGAGTCATATGGAAACTGGTTTGTTTTTCATCATTATCTTGTTTTTTTAAACAATCAAATTAATTTTATTACAAATATTAACAAAACAATTATTTTGTGGATTGTGTTAATGTTATTATATGTTAACTTACAGTAGGAATATCTATTCCTTCCTAGAAAAATTGTCCTTTACCCATATACCAAATATTAACATAAAGTGAAGTATATATCAAGAACCAAGTTTCAGTAAGTTCCAAATTCCAGGTCTTTGGTGGGCATTGCCAGAATACCTCCTTCATATAAATGCTTTACTGTATACATTCCCAAAGATATTCTTCTCCAAGTATTTTTCACCTTCCTCCATGGAAAACACTCTAAGTCAAATTCAATAAATTTCTTAAAATCACCAACTGTACAATTTGATGTATCTTATTTATATATAAATGAAATTCTTTAGCTGCAAGAGAACATACTCATAAATTGCATTCATCATATGGGAGGTGCCACAGCTTAAGGGAACCATGATTTTCCCAGGATTTATACTTTGCGGTCCTGGGGCCAATATCCCTGAACATCTTCCTTGGACTAATTCTAATTACATTGGACTAAGCATATTAATAGCCCTATCGACTTTAGACAGTCTCTTCCCCATCTCTCTCTTCTAGCATATTGTCTGATGCTTTGTTGAGTTTGTGACACTCTTTTTTTAAATTCTATATTATCAGTCCAGGCTAATTCCCATAATTTATCTTCCTCCCAGAATAACACCATTTTGAGGAGGGCTATCTGAGTTAATGTCTTTTTCCTTAGTGCATTTTCTCAAATATAAGCATATTTGTCTTGATCTATGTGGCCTAGGCCAGTGTCAGACTCAAAGTGTTTTGGCCAGTGTTGGTTTATGGACCATACATGTTGGTTCTATTATGTATTAAATGTCTTTGTTTAATTTGGATTTTGTATCAATCATACATTAAGTATCCTAACAGAAAGCCATGTGAGTGCAAATCAATCTTAAATGTACTTTAGTTCGAATGTGCCAAAGAGCTTTCCATGGTCGCCCTCAGTAAATGTCAGTGGTTTTATTTATGGGTACAAAAAAGCCACCATGTCACTCTTAGGCACATATTACTCTTGATTTCCCAAACATTTTGCACCTTGGCCTTTGCCTCTGATCTACAAAAATGAGGCCTATAGGTATTACAAGACATTTTTCTAAGACGAAGTACATATATAACAACAATCTTCGCTTATTATAACCACTTTTCTCAAATAGTTGTCAGCCATGTTAAAACTATACAGTAATCAGTAGCTCTAATATTGACTAAATCTCATTGTAGTTATTCAGGTGGCAGAAATTCTTTCATGTGCCTCTATAACCAGACACTTTTCTCAAATAGTTGTCAGCCATGTTAAAACTATACAGTAATCAGTAGCTCTAATATTGACTAAATCTCATTGTAGTTATTCAGGTGGCAGAAATTCTTTCATGTGCCTCCCAAGATGAGTCCCTGATAATAGATATAATCTGTGGAATTAGAGACAAAGAGTCTTGCCATATTAAAATAATTACAAATGTTTATTGAAAATGCATTTTTCCAATGATTCAGACTGATTCATGTAGGTCATATTGGCTTAAAGGTCTTCTGGATTCTAATTTATCTCCACAATTTTCAATAATGGTGAATTTTTTTAAAAACAAGTATCTTTATCCTGGTCATCTGAGAATGTAGCTGAGAGACAATATTATTTTCATGCTCTCAAACTACAAAACATGGAAAAAAAATAAGAGTTTTACCTTTTTCTCTTATTTTCATTTATCATTAAGTTTTATCCATACCTCCTTCTCCCCACTCTACTCTGTTTCCTGGGAGTAACATCTAGTTCAAGAAGAGTACTTACCAATAAAGCAGAAGTAGTATGAGTCTGACCAATTCTTTTCTCTTTGTCTCATTCCAGTTGTATAGAGTAAGACTAGAGAAGTACAATCTTATAGATTTCTCTCATCCTCTGATCCAGTAGGTTTCAAGAGTCTGAAACACTGAATCTTACCTTAGACAGGAGAGAAGGAACAATGCATCTCAGCAATTACTTTAGGAATTCAGACAGTTATATTTAGAACTACCGACATGGTGTAACTTTTTGCAGTGTATCCTTCTTCTGTAACTCATGAAGTTAATCCAGGTACAGGTACTGTTGGGGGAAAAAAGCAGGAAAAAAAAAAAAAGCAACTTAACAACCAGGAAAGAAGTTCATTATCAAGTTATTGTTAAGAAGATAAAGATCTTCTTTATCTTCTTAACAATAACTCAATAATCCATGCACTGTATTAAAGGTTAAATCACGTTGATTTTATAGTGCAAGCCACTTAGTCACTGATCATCACCCAATTTGGTAACAGGTATTTCAAATGTCCTTTGCAATTTTCAATCAAGCCACATTGTGGATGGTAAGGATATAAGACCATTACCTCTGATACTTCTTAACCCACTGGTGCACTGCAACTTCAGTAAAATGGTTTTCTAAATCAGATGATATATCAGAAGGAAGTCCAAATTGAAATAAAATTTTTGTCCTGATCCTCTGATTTCTTTACAATTTAGCTTCAGAATAAGTGAAATATGACTTTTTCTCATGAATTATTGCATTACTTGAATATCCCTTTGATTGTTTATCTTATGTACACAAGAAACCATGTCCAGGGATCACACTATTCATTTTTTGCTTACCAGTTACTTTTTAAATTCGAAAGAGACTTTTTCTTATGAGCATCAACATGCCCTACCTTAATTCTGTGTCCATAAAATTACCATACATAGCACCACATAGCAGATTTCTTTCTTTTTATTTCCCAGTGATATAAATTGCAATTCCTGGACCATATAGTCAAACTATTTGCACTATCACCACAATCATGTTAGCACTCATGTGTCAAAAAAAATAGGTAGGAAATTATATTTCATTAATTATTTTATTTTTTCTATATTATTGTATAGTAAAGTAATTTGAAAAGTCTTCCCCCAAATGATATCTTGATATGAAGATTATCATGAAAGTTTCTTTTTTATATTATTATTTTTAATTGAGGTGTAGTTGATGTACTGTATTATATAAACTTCAGGTGTACAGCATAGTGATTCACAATTTTTAAACATTATATTCCATTTATAGTTATTATAAAATATTGGCTATGTCCCCTGTGCTGTACTATATATCCTTATAGCTTATTTATTTTATACACAGTGGTTTGTACCTCCAAATCCCCTGTCTTGCTCCTCCTCTCTCCACTGGTAACCACTAGTTTGTTCTCTATATGAGTCTATTTCTTTTATGTTATATTCACTCTTTGTTTTCTTAGATTCCACTTACAAATATCATACAGTATTTGTCTTTTTCTATCTGATTTATTTCACTTAGCATAGTGCCCTCCAAATCGATTCATGTTTTTGCAAATGGCAAATTTTTTTTTATGGCTGAGTAGTAGTCCATTGTATATATATACTACATATTCTTATCCATTCATCTGCTGATGGACATTTAGGTTTCTTCCATATTTTGGCAATTGTAAATAATGCTGCTATGAACATTGGAGTGCATGTATCTTTTCAAATTAGTGTTTTCATTTTTTTCAGATATATGACCAAGAGTGGGATTGCTGAATCATATGATAGTTCTATTTTTAGTTTTTTGAGAAACCTCCATACTGTTTTCCATAGTGGCTGCACCAATTTACATTTCCACAGGGGAGATATGATCACAAAAACTTTTAATTCAAATAAAGTGAAAGACGATTTTAGAAACAGAAAACTCCAACCTCAAGGAAAGAATGAGGAACACCAATTTCTACATAAGGAAAAATGACAGGAAGTAGTTGTAAAATCTCTTTCCCTTCAATGTAGATTACCCAAATTGTCTGATTGACATTTCTCATTCTGATCCCATGTAACTATGTATTTTGAGGATAGCAATTAAAAAAATTATATCATGTTATCATTTCTGATAAATTGTTTGCAAATAATAGTGTTACAAAGAGAATGCCCATTAAAATAAAAAACAAGTTGAAATTCACACTCAAGTAAAGTCAGAATATTTGGCAGAATGAATTTTTTAGGAATTACTTCTGACTGTATTATAACAAGAAAGTATACTATTACTTGCTTAACGGAATAGTCTTTGGGGATTATTTTGGTCAGCTTTATTGAAGTATGATTGACAACTAAAAACTGTATATATTTAAAATATACAAGATGATGTTTTCATATACATATACATTGTGAAATGATTGATATAATTAAGCCAATTAACAAATGAACATATCCATCACCTCACAAGTTACCTTTGTATATGTGTGTGTAGTGAGAACACTGAAGATTTATTCTCTTGTAAAATGTCAAGTATACAATACATTATTATTAATTATAGTCACCATGCTGTACATTAGGTCTCAGAGCTTATTTATTTTATAACTGAAATTTTGATCCTTTGACCAACATCTCCCTCTTCCCCTCCCCACCCCAGGATTTTTTGTTTGTTTTTTTCTCTCTCATTAACGTATCATCAGGCAGGCACGGTAAGACTGGAATAGCATTTCCATAGTGACCTCATTTTCCTCTCCACCAGCCTGAGCATGACACTTCCATCTTTATCTTTACATGATGATTGTACCAACTTTGGGCATTATATTCTACTAGGCAGGAAGAAGGGAAAAGCTACATGTATCACTGAAAACCTCCTTTCATTAACTAGGAAAACAGCAGATTTCCCATAAATCTTAATTGTACAATTCTGATTACATCTTATTGGTCAGAACTTGGTCAAAGATCTCCGTTAATTAAAAGAGAATCTGTGGATCTGTGAAGGTGTGGATTATTATTATTTTTTAATTAGGTGTATTGTCAACTTGAACAAAAAATAAATAAATTATTGAGTAAGAAAATAGTTACAAATACTACACACAAAATCAAAGTTAAAGGATTAAGAACTTTTTTTCCCATTCTTCACATTTTCATCAGGTTCTATATAACCAAAGACAATTTTTATGATCACCTATGAGGCAGTTAGACTCTCATTCAAAGTTCAGTTCAGATATCAAGGCTGATGGCACCACACATCTGATGTGTCCCCAGAAGGCATGGAAAGCTGTATTACTTACATAATTCTGAAGGTGTGAAATAGCTTCAGAGTGCAAGAAAAGGAGACTGGCTTGGGTGTTTATTGTGGTCAGGGGGTGGGGCCCAGGTGAGGGTTCCCACCTGCAAGGGAAGGGGCTTTTGTAGTTTGAGTCTCCCACATTCACCAAAGGAGGGAGCACTGAGGCTTTCTTATCAGTTGGCAAAGATGTGGAGCACAAGGGGAGAGAAGGAGGGTTGAGCATTAAGAGATGTCAATGATCAATTATCCAAAAACAGAGTCAGATTCCTCACTACAACTTGAAACCAACTTTAAGTACCTCCAAACCCTCTATGAAAGGTGTCTTTCTGATTGGCAATCTCATCCAAAGGCATTGAGATACCTATCTTACCAATTCCATGAAGATTCAAAGGACTCATTATCCTTCAGATAGAGATGATTTCAAATGCACACATTTTTTTCTTTCTTGCCCCATCTACTGCATTCACTGCTCAGCTAGTGAACTAGGATTTTATAGTTAACCAAACAACAAGCTCCAGGAGAAAAGAGTACACAATCCATGCCACATGGTTTTGATTCTGGGTGGTTTGCTAGTTTTTGCTTTTAGTTTTTCTGCCTTTACCTTCTCATTTTTTTTTTTTAATTTGGATATGTTGAAATGTTTCTTACATTTATTTCTAACAGCTTTATTGAGATGAAATTTATATACCATAAAATTCACCTATTTTATATTGAAATGTAAAACTCAATGATTTTTATTAAATGTATAGACTTGTGCATACATCACCATAAACCTGTTTTAGAATATTTCAGTTAATAATTCCTACCTGTTAACAGTCAATTCCTGCTTCTACCCAAGTCCCAGGCATCCATTAATTTGCTTTCAGGCTTTACAGACTTGTCTTTTCTGGATATTTTAGATAAACAGATTCATATAATTTTAGTAGTCCTTTGCATCTGGTTTCTTTTACTGGGCGTAATGTTTTAAGATTCATCCACATTGTAACATGCATCAATACTTCTTTTCTTTCTTACTGTTGAATAGTATTCCATTGTATAGATATATCACAATTTGATTAGCAATTAACCATAAGCCATAAACTTTTGCATTGGTTCTATTCTTGGATGTTATAAATAATAGTGCTATGAATATGTATAGTCTTTTGTGGACTCATTTTTATATATTTCTTGGATAGATACCCAGAAGTGGAAATTTTAGGTCACATGGTAAATTTCTGTTTAACTTTTTAAAAATTGCCAATCAGTTTTCCAAGGTGGCATTACCATTTTACATTCACATCAGAAATATAGGGGAGTTTCAGTTTCTTCAGGTCTTCAACAGCTCTTGTTATTGTCTGTCTTTTTGTTTATAGCTATTTTAGTGGGGGTGTAGATGTATGTCATTTTTATTTTAATTTGCATTTCTGTACTGACTAATGATGTTGAGATTCTTTTCTCTTTGCTTTTCATTTGGACTCTTGAAACTTCATCTGGATTGTCACTCTGACTTGTATTTCTTTTGTTGCTTCCACGTCTCTCTCAACACACACACACACACACCTTCTTACTTGATTTCAGATCCATTATTGATAAACTGTTGTGCTCTGTCGGTATTTTGATTTTCTAGTTCAACTATCTTCTTACAACAACTGCCGTTGTGTAGCTATTTTCCCACATTTTTATATGGCAAATTCTTTAGAACCATTAGTCACCAATGGGAGTATTTTGAAGTACCAACTACAAATTATGGGAGTTATTCTTAGAAGTCAGGTTGTTTTATCAAGCATTTTTTTTCTATTAAGCTTTTGCTATGCATTTTAAACACTTTTTTCTTAATGTCTGTAATGTACACATTTATTTAGCACACAGGTGTTATTGATTTAATAGCTGGCCTCATGAGGAAAAAACAATCACAGGAAAGTTTTGGTTTTCTTTTTGTGGTATGCGGGCCTCCCTCTGCTGCGGCCTCTCCCGTTGCGGAGCACAGGCTCCGGACGCGCAGGCCCAGCGGCCATGGCTCACGGGCCCAGCCGCTCCGCGGCACGCGGGATCCTCCCAGACCGGGGCGCGACCCCGGTTCCCCTGCATCGGCAGGCGGACGCGCAACCACCGCGCCACCAGGGAAGCCCGGGAAAGGTTATTTTTGATTAGAGTGACTTTAACAAGAAATTGTTTCCTAATCAGATTCTAGTTGCTTAAAATCAAGTGAGGAACTCTAAAAATTTACTCTGGGAGGCCATTATACAAGTTTGGGAATTTTTTTTTTTTCAGTAAAATCCTTGTACTAAATGTCCATTTACTAAGTGGACATTATGTGAGCTGTTTCTTAACATATCTTGTATTGATCACTTGGGAATTCTGAAAAGGGACTGTGATCAATGGAGAGAAGAGTAGTGGGTCTGGCAGCTCATTGTGTGTGCCCAGGCCTGGGGGCATGTTCTCTGCTGGTGGATGATGATAACTTGCTCATTGTTTTTCCAAATTACAAATGAATTCCCTACTTTTTTCTCATCTGTGAAATACCAAACAAATGTCAATTGGAGCCAATCATATAAAGTAATGGAATCCCTAGAGGAGGCCAAAGGAAGAAAACACATAATTAAAATGATAGAAGACAGCAAAATGCTTTTATTAGCCACAGTAAGAGAGAATATGTGTAAATCCTCGATGCAGGTCTTGGATTTAAAATGTCTCTATGCCTAATACAAACAAAGGAGTCCATTTCTGAGGACTCCCAAATGTGCCATCAAGTAGTTAAATAACATTTTTCAGCGGCATTCCATTAATTTACTTTGTTGGAAAAACGATTCTCACCAAAGTCCCCTCTACCAAATAAATAAGAGGATAAGGCTGGAGGTTTGACATAAATATCTAATGAGTCCTCTAAAATAGGAGCCCTCTAAAGTATGAACCTTAAAGAAACTACAAATTACTTTCAAAAATTTGAAGGAAATCTCAGCAAAGTATATCAAATATAACTGCCTAAAAGCTTGCCTCATTATCTCAGAAGGTGTAAGGAACAAGATTTGCCACCATAAAGTGTTTCTCTTTGGCATGTGGATTATTTCTAGCAGAAAATAATCAAGGGCCAGAAGACTCAGGAAGAACTTTCAACCTTCCCCTTAACTGCCTAAAAGAATGTTGTGGATAGACAACATTCCTCCATGTTCTAGGAAGGGAGCTATCAACATAGATAACTATAGTATGAACTCGGTGTATAGACAGGGAGACACTTGTCTATACACCTAGTTCATAGGCGTATAGACAGGGAGACACCCAGCAAAGTCTGTTTGTGAAAATTCATCTCTGTGTCCCATTGTCTGTGCATGGCCCAGCAAATGTTTATTTATCAAACATTTGCTTTTCCATCTCCATGTGAATTGTCTTCCTCCCTTTCAAAGTCCTAAACTACTACTCCCAAACATTCTCTTTTGTCTTTAGCTGAAGATGGTATTTAAGGTGAGGATTTTGGCCATTTTAGCAAGTTACTTGGTTTTCCTGGGTCTCTCTTATGTATACATGTTAATAAACCTTCGTTTGATTTTCTCCTGTTCCTCTGTCTCATGTCAATTTAGTTCTTAGATCAGTCAGAAGAACCTAGAAGGGTAGAGGAAAATTTCTTCCTCCAACATAGGTTTTCATGGGAAAAACACTTGGGTTGGTGGCAATGATATCAGAATTTGGAAGGCCCCAAGTTGGGGCTTATCACAACTCTCATACTCCCCAAAGACATTACCTGAACTCCAGCATAAGTATGGCATTTTTATGGTTACAAACACTGCTTTTGCAGGCATATAATGATGAACAGTTTGTAGCATGCAGAGTCAGTTATTTAGAGCGTGTGCTAAAACATACCATCCTATTGATTTGAATGGCAGATATCAAGAATTTAAATAACCCTGAAGCTAGATGACAGCAATGATAAAAATATCCAATATGATGTGAGGAGTTTTCAAAAATCCATTATACAGTTGATCCTTGAACAGCATGAGTTTGAACTGCACAGGTCCACTTACACGCAGATCTTTTTCACTAAATGCTATGTTATCTGTGGTTGATGGAATTCATGGATGTAGAGTGACAGATACAGAGGGCTTACTGTAAAGTTATACGTAGATTTTCAACTGCATGGAGGGTCAGCGCTCTTAACCCTGGTATTGTTCAAGGACCAACTGTACTTTTCTGTAACTCAGTTAACACAGGAAACTGAAAATAATTACATTTTTCTTCATCAAGAATTTTAGGGATTCAGATTCATTGTATAGCAAGAGGAGAACAAAAAATATTTGTCTTCTCTTTTTATAAAATCTTATGTATGGCTCAGATAACTCAATGTTATTATTATGGAATTATTTTACTGTCTTACAATACAGTTATACCTTTGGAGGTATCTGAAATCTATAAAACAATTTTATCATTTTTAGCTAACATTTACTGAGTTCTTACCATGTGTCATTTTCTAGCTAGGTGCATTATGCTTATTACTTTATTGAATATTCATTAGAATATTCTCATTCTCAATTTATAAATTAGAGACCTCAAGCTGAGAAGTGTGAAAAAAAATTGCTATTGCACTGCTCATATATGGTGGATCTGAGCCATTGTTTGATTCCAAAACTTCTGCACACTAACTAGTATATATACAATTGTCATGCTAAATGGACTCTTATCTTTTTTAAGTAATTTAATCTATTTTCATATTTTTCTAACCTATTATACTGCAGATAAACACATATATATACACATATGTGTATTTATACACATGGATGTATTTATATACACACATATACACAGTCACATATATATACATGTATAAAAGCATGTGTCTGTGTGTGTATATATATATACATATATATATGGGTGAGTGTATAAGTGTGTTTGTATACATGTGTTTTCACACGTGTATATGTTTTTTCACTTGCAGTATAATAGGTTAGAAAAACTTTTAAAATTATAAAAATGTATGAAATTACTTTTAAAGGACAATAAAGTCCATTTAGCATGAGAACTGTAAATACAGTAATGTGCATATATTTGTACACTAGTTAGTATGTATACTATACACACACACACACAGAGTTGTATATAAATTTATATACAGTTGTAAATAAATCCATTCATTCTGTTTAATGTTGGAAAGGTAAATAACAAAACTTGTTGATGAGCCTCTTGGACTAAGGAGACTTTATTTTTGAGCTCTAAAATGTATAATTAGAGGATGTATTTGAACAAGCAGAACAAAAGGCAACTGACAAGTCTTTTCCCTTATACCTTCACAACTGTTCTCCAGTGCATTAGGTTTTAGAAATCTATCCTTAGAATAGGCATAATGTTGTTACTGACCAAAGAGTTCATGGATAATCTTCTAAAATAAACTCGTTGGGCTGCATTGCACAGGCCTACAAGGCCAGTACTTGCCCGGCTTCAAGACAGAAGAGAGAGCCTGGAGACATCAATGGTTTAATAGATGGAGGAGCTTACATGTCTGAAGCAAGGTCCTGGAACGACACCCCACTGTGTGTGGACACGGCAGCAGTCCTTGCTCCCAGGGGAGGGGAGGTTACCAGTTATAGGGGGAATTGACATCAGGTTGGCTCATCCGTTACCAGGGAAACCAGCAGAGGGGTGCACCCTTTACTGCCCCTTTGATAAGAACAATCACTAGCAGGGGCCTGGGGCAAGTACTTAGGAAGGTCAGTCATGTGTATAGGGTGTAGGTGAAGAGAGCAAGAGAACAGCAATCTTGAGTAGCCTGACTATACAAAACTTTAGAAAAACATGTGATCATAATTCAAGGTGGTAATTTTTGGAAAGAATGTTCACCCTCAATAGTTCAACTTCAAGATATTATGCATTTAGATTATAGCAGAATAAATGGAATATCAGACATTTTTGTATTAGTCACTTCTTAAATATAGGTACTAGTCATTTCTTAAATCTCGTTTTTTAAAATTATGATGAGGTTTTCCTGAGTATACTTTAAAATTGTATGTAAATAAATGAATAAATTTGGAAATCATTTTATAGATCGATTGGTATTGCTGAAAGAGCATAGCCTACTTTATGGAAGTTTCCTTAAAGAGACAAATTTCACTTTCCCACCTAGTTAAAAAGGGCATTCATCACTACTTGACACACAGATGCTGTGAAATAAACGTACTTCCAAAGAACTTGATACCTAGTTCAATTTCCTCCTGACAGTGGCTTTCAAGTTACTTTCCTGGTAACTTTTGTG
The DNA here is from genome assembly GCF_002837175.3 of Physeter macrocephalus. Classification (NCBI taxonomy): domain Eukaryota; kingdom Metazoa; phylum Chordata; class Mammalia; order Artiodactyla; family Physeteridae; genus Physeter; species Physeter macrocephalus. Next base: position 123,676,862 of record NC_041224.1, on the reverse strand, counting down.
GGTCTACAGATAGTATTGTCAAAGTGCTAATTGAAAGACTCATTCCTCTGCAGACAGATGGTAGCACAGACCCAATTGTCAGAGTGCAATAATGTTAACTGTCAGAAATGAGAAACAAACACATCAGAGATCCTTGTTTTACACACACACACACACACACACACACACTCTGCACTGAACTACAGATAAGAAGTTCATGTGATAGAGCCAAATATCAGCCTTAAGACTTAAAGATAAAGGACATTGGATCATAAACTATATCACAAAGGCTGCCCTAAAAAAGATGATAAATTCTCATAATGGTACCCAAGGTGATTTTAGGGTAGTAGAGATTGTTTTAACAACAATTTCACGAAACTTACAGACACTGTTATTATATGTTTAATTTTCCTTAATCATGATTCACTAAAGCTGTCCTAAGAAAGAGAATAAAACCTTGTGTGTACTATAGCACACAAGGGAGAGAATAAGTGTTACTGGTATGAAAATCAAGGGATTAAGGTTTTATCTAAAATCAGGTTATTTTAAACTTAAATATATTCTCAGAATTCAAAGAATCTCAACTGTTATGTTGTACATTGTGCTATTTTTAAGAATATATTTTTAAATGTACATGCTTTAATAAGTTAGCAAAAAGTTGGAATTTGTGAAGGAGACAAGAGTCATAAAAAGAGCCATCAGGAGACAGAGGAAAAATAATCTTTAAGATCTCCACCAGCTTTCATATTTTAGTCCCAGAGGAATTTCAACCTTTCTCCTATATATCATTTTATGGGCAGGATTATTGATTAAACTTGGCATGAATTTGATAAAATGAACCTGAAAATAATCTCCTTATTATGCCCAAATTCATGTAACACTCTGTTAAAAATGTCAGTCAGAACATGAATTAAAAATAATTCCTGAAGAGCTTTATATTTTTGTCTTTCCTGTTTTATGAGACTATTCCTTTAAGTACAGTAGTAAATATGAGAAGTATGTCTCAGCTTCCATGTCCAAAAATTTACATTCATAGCTCATAAAATGTGTTTCCTTTGGACTTGGAGGCATAGTAATTCCATTGATGATATCAGTTTAAAAGCAAATTCATGTATATTTTGGATGGTTAATGTATTTCTAAGCATAGTTAAATCGAGAGGATTCAGGTTCTCTTTCGGTAACTAAGAAGAAATTTTATCATTTGCATTGAAAACAACTTCTTTTGATTAAGATAGTGGATAAAACAAAAGTTTAGCTTCTTCAAGCCACACTTAAATGACAGTAAAAGAATTTTTAAGGTGTAAATGCATAAGTACAAAGAGAACAGGAGATATAATAGTAACCACAAACGTTGGAAACTGTAAACTAGAAGGTAGGTGCTAGCTGATTGAGCAACTCAGGGAAGTCATATGTTAAATAGGATTGCAATATTTAGCAAATGCAAATAGAGGATGCCCTAAAACTCTGTGGGAAAAAGGATTTTCCACTTAGAATTCTATACCAAACTTAATTGTTATGTAAGTATAAAAGAACATTAAGGATTTGCGGACATGCAAGATTTCAATGGATTTTGTCTTCCACCCCCATCTCCTTTTCAGGAAACTACTAGAGTTAATGCTACCCTAAGATGAGGGAATAAAACAAGAGGGAAGGCTTGGGATCTAAGAAGCAGTTGTCCAACCTACAAGAGAAGTGAAGGAAAACTTCAGGGTTAAGGTTAAGTAAGTACAGTCCCTAAATGATAACTATGCAGCAGACCTCTAGAGCAACATGTCTGTATTGAAGCAAGTCAGAAGTTCTGGTAGACATGATTTCAAGAAGATAAAATTGATAGAATACTTGATATGTTTTACTGTATTGTAAAATTGATAGAATACTTGATATGTTTTACTGAAAAATATATAGACAATTAGGGCATGGTTTGGAGATGAATTAGCTATAAGAATAGAGAAAACAAAACTAATAACAGATAATGATAGGAATTTCTTAATAAAAAGGGAAAATTAAAATTTCCAAAAGGAACATAAAGTAATCATATTATAATGTATTGATTAGCTGTGGATTACATTTATATAGATATGAAAATAAAGTTACCTAATAAGAATTCATGTATATATATTTATATGTATGTTACATATATATGTATATATAGGGAACTTGGGGAACAGGAAAGTTATATGTGGAGGATGGTGAATAGATAGGTGACTAAAAGTTAGTTAAATACTCATTTCCCAAGATAATTGGTCAATAGCTACTGGCAGAAGCTGAAAATTTAAGAAGTGCAGTACAAGCATATTTCTTAGATATATGAACATAAATAATGAAAAAAGCCACTTAAAGAATGTAATCTGTTTGTTTCTAGGCATAGAAAAATGGCATCTGATGTTGAGGAGAGAGGTGAGCCTCAGCATATAATGGACTGTACAAAAGTTTACTAGATGCTCTGAGTAACGTTTCAGCTAAGATACTTCTTCAACCTAGAACATCCCAAGCTAAGTTAAGGTAGAGCTTTTAAGAGTGTGCGTCTTAAAAATAAATCCAGAGGGATTAGGAGGAAGATGGCGGAAGAGTAAGACGCGGAGATCACCTTCCTCTCCACAGGTACATCAGAAATACATCTACACGTGGAACTGCTCCTATAGAACACCCACTGAATGCTGGCAGAAGACCTCAGTCCTCCCAAAAGGCAAGAACTCCCCACGTACCTGGGTAGGGCAAAAGAAAAAAGAAAAAACAGAAACAAAAGAATAGGAACGGGACCTGCACCAGTGGGAGGGAGTGTGAAGGAGGAAAGGTTTCCACACACTGCAAGCCCCTTCATGGGCGGAGACTGCGGGTGGCGGACGGGGGGAGCTTCGGAGCCACGGAGGAGAGTGCAGCAACAGGGGTGCGGAGGGCAAAGTGGAGAGATTCCTGCACAGAGGATCGGTGCCGACCGGCACTCACCAGCCCTAGAGGCTTGTCAGCTCACCCGCCGGGGGCGGGGGCTGGGAGCTGAGGCTCGGGCTTCGGTCAGATCGCAGGGAGAAGACAGGGGTTGGCTGCGTGAACAGAGCCTGAAGGGGCTAGTGTGCACAGCTAGCCGGGAGGAAGTCCAGGAGAAGTGTGGAGCTGCCGAAGACACAAGAGACTTTTTCTTCCCTCTTTGTTTCCTGGTGCACGAGGAGGAGGGGATTAAGAGCGCAGCTTAAAGGAGCTCCAGAGACTGGCATGAGCCGCGGCTATCAGCGTGGACCACAGAGACGGGCATGAGACGCTAAGGCTGCTGCTGCAGCCACCAAGAAGCCTTTGTGCGAACACAGGTCACTATCCACACCTTCCCTCCCGGGAGCCTGTGCAGCCCGCCACTGCCAGGGTCCCGGGATCCAGGGACAACTTCCCCGGGAGAACGCACGGCGCGCCTCAGGCTGGTGCAACGTGACACCGGCCTCTGCCGCGCAGGCTCGCGCCGCATCCACACCCCTCCATCCCCGTGGCCTGAGTGATCCAAAGCCCCCGAATCAGCTGCTCCTTTAACCCCGTCCCGTCTGAGCGAAGAACAGATGCCCTCAGGCAACCTACACACAGAGGAGGGGCCAAATCCAAAGCTGAACCCCGGGAGCTGTGCGAACAAAGAAGAGAAAGAGAAATTTCTCCCAAGAGACTCAGGAGCAATGGATTAAATCTCCACAATCAACTTGATGTGCCCTGCATCTGTGGAATACCTGAATAGACAACAAATCATCCTAAATTGAGGAGGTGGTCTTTGAGAGCAAGATATATTATTTTTTCCCTTTTACTCTTTTTGTGAGTGTGTATGTGCATGCTTCTGTGTGAGATTTTGTCTGTATAGCTTTGCTTTCACCATTTGTCCTAGGGTTCTTGTCCGTCCGTTTTTTTCTTTTTTATACTTAAAAAAAATTTTTTTTCTTAATAATTATTTTCTATTTTAATAACTTTATTTTATTTTATCTTACTTTATTTTATATTATTTTATCCTCTTTCTTGCTTTCTTTCTTTCTTGCTTGCTTTCTTGCTTTCTTGCTTTCTTTCTTTCTTTCTACTTTTTCTCCCTTTTATTCTGAGCCGTGTGGATGAAAGGCTCTTGGTGCTCCAGCCAGGAGTCAGTGCTGTGCCTCTGAGGTGGGAGAGCCAACTTCAGGACACTGGTCCACCAGAGACCTCTCAGCTCCATGTAATATCAAATGGCGAAAATCTCCCAGAGATGTCCATCTCAACGCCAAGACCTAAATCTCCGCAATCAACTTGATGTGCCCTGCATCTGTGGAATACCTGAATAGACAACAAATCATCCTAAATTGAGGAGGTGGTCTTTGAGAGCAAGATATATTATTTTTTCCCTTTTACTCTTTTTGTGAGTGTGTATGTGCATGCTTCTGTGTGAGATTTTGTCTGTATAGCTCCTCTCAGCTCCATGTAATATCAAATGGCGAAAATCTCCCAGAGATGTCCATCTCAACGCCAAGACCCAGCTCCACTCAATGACCAGCAAGATACAGTGCTGGACACCCTATGCCAAACAACTAGCAAGACAGGAACACAACCCCACCCATTAGCAGAGAGGCTGCCTAAAATCATAGTAAGGCCACAGACACCCCAAAACACACAACCAGATGTGGACCTGCCCACAAGAAAGACAAGATCCAGCCTCATGCACCAGAACACAGGCACTAGTCCCCTCTGAAAAAGAATTCAGAATAATGATAATAAAGATGATCCAAAATCTTGGAAATAAAATAGAGAAAATGCAAGAAACATTTAACAAGGACCTAGAAGAACTAAAGAGGAAACAAGCAACAATGAACAACACAATAAATGAAATTAAAAATATTCTAGAAGGGATCAGTAGCAGAATAACTGAGGCAGGGCTTCCCTGGTTGTGCAGTTGTTGAGAGTCTGCCTGCGATGCAGGGGACACGGGTTTGTGCCCCGGTCCGGGAGGATCCCACATGCCGTGGAGTGGCTGGGCCCGTGAGCCGTGGCCACTTAGCCTGCGCTTCCGGAGCCTGTGCTCCACAACGGGAGAGGCCACAACAGTGAGATGCCCACATATCGCAAAAAAAAAAAAAAAAAAAAAGAATAACTGAGTCACAGGAACGGATAAGTGACCTGGAAGATAAAATAGTGGAAATAACTACTGCAGAGCAGAATAAAGAAAAAAGAATGAAAAGAACTGAGGACAGTTTCAGAG
>NC_041224.1:123669432-123671340 GCF_002837175.3 Physeter macrocephalus | reverse complement strand
AAATGGTAATAGGAACATACATATTGATAATTACCTTAAATGTAAATGGATTAAATGCTCCCACCAAAAGACACAGACTGGCTGAATGGATACAAAAACGAGACCCATATATATGCTGTCTACAAGAGACCCACTTCAGACCTAGGGACACATACAGACTGAAAGTGAGGGGATGGAAAAAGATATTCCATGCAAATGGAAATCAGAAGAAAGCTGGAGTAGCAATTCTCATATCAGACAAAATAGACTTTAAAGTAAAAACTATTACAAGAGACAAAGAAGGACACTATATAATGATCAAGGGTTCGATCCATGAAGAAGATATAACAATTGTAAATATTTATGCACCCAACATAGGAGCACCTCAATACATAAGGCAAATACTAACAGCCATAAAAGGGGAAATCGACAGTAACACAATCATAGTAGGGGACTTTAACACCCCACTTTCACCAATGGACAGATCATCCAAAATGAAAATAAATAAGGAAACACAAGCTTTAAATGATACATTACACAAGATGGACTTAATTGATATTTATAGGACATTCCATCCAAAAACAACAGAATACACATTTTTCTCAAGTGCTCATGGAACATTCTCCAGGATAGATCATATATTGGGTCACAAATCTAGCCTTGGCAAATTTAAGAAAATTGAAATCATATCAAGTATCTTTTCTGACCACAACGCTATGAGACTAGATATCAATTACAGGAAAAGATCTGTAAAAAATACAAACACATGGAGGCTAAACAATACACTACTTAATAACGAAGTGATCACTGAAGAAATCAAAGAGGAAATCAAAAAATACTTAGAAACAAATGACAATGGAGACACGACGACCCAAAACCTATGGGATGCAGCAAAAGCAGTTCTAAGAGGGAAGTTTATAGCAATACAATCCTACCTTAAGAAACAGGAAACATCTCGTATAAACAACCTAACTTTGCACCTAAAGCAACTAGAGAAAGAAGAAAAAAAGAACCCCAAATTTAGCAGAAGGAAAGAAATCATAAAGATCAGATCAGAAATAAATGAAAAAGAAATGAAGGAAACAATAGCAAAGATCAATAAAACTAAAAGCTGGTTCTTTGAGAAGATAAATAAAATTGATAAACCATTAGCCAGACTCATCAAGAATAAAAGGGAGAAGACTCAAATCAATAGAATTAGAAATGAAAAAGGAGATGTAACAACTGACACTGCAGAAATACAAAGGATCATGAGAGATTACTACAAGCAACTCTATGCCAATAAAATGGACAACCTGGAAGAAATGGACAAATTCTTAGAAATGCACAACCTGCCAAGACTGAACCAGGAAGAAATAGAAAATATGAACAGACCAATCACAGGCACTGAAATTTGGACTGTGATTAAAAATCTTCCAACAAACAAAAGCCCAGGACCAGATGGCTTCACAGGCGAATTCTATCAAACATTTACAGAAGAGCTAACACCTATCCTCCTCAAACTCTTCCAAAATATAGCAGAAGGAGGAACACTCCCAAACTCATTCTACGAGGCCACCATCACCCTGATACCAAAACCAGACAAAGATGTCACAAAGAAAGAAAACTACAGACCAATATCACTGATGAACATAGATGGAAAAATCCTCAACAAAATACTAGCAAACAGAATCCAACAGCACATTAAAAGGATCATACACCAGGATCAAGTGGGGTTTATTCTGGGAATGCAAGGATTCTTCAATATTCTCAAATCAATCAACGTGGTACAGCATATTAACAAATGGAAGGAGAAAAAGCATATGATCATCTCAATAGATGCAGAAAAAGCTTTCGACAAAGTTCAACACCCATTTATGGTAAAAACCCTGCAGAAAGTAGGCATAGAGGGAACTTTCCTCAACATAATAAAGGCCATATATGACAAAC
>NC_041224.1:123668929-123669389 GCF_002837175.3 Physeter macrocephalus | reverse complement strand
ATTGGAAGAATCAACATTGTGAAAATGACTTTACTACCCAAAGCAATCTACAGATTCAATGCAATCCCTATCAAACTACCACTGGCATTTTTTACAGAACTAGAACAAACAATTTCACAATTTGTATGGAAACACAAAAGACCCTGAATAGCCAGAGCAATCTTGAGAATGAAAAATGGAGCAGGAGGAATCAGGCTCCCTGACTTCAGACTATACTAGAAAGCTACAATAATCAAGACAGTATAGTACTGGCACAAAAACAGAAATATAGATCAATGGAACAGGATAGAAAGCCCAGAGATAAACCCTCACACATATGGTCATCTTATCTTTGATAAAGGAAGCAAGAATATACAGTGGAGAAAAGAGAGCCTCTTCAATAAGTGGTGTTGGGAAAGCTGGACAGGTACATGTAAAAATATGAGATTAGAACACTCCCTAACACCATACACAAAAATAA
>NC_041224.1:123668502-123668856 GCF_002837175.3 Physeter macrocephalus | reverse complement strand
ATCCAAAAATGGGCAAAAGACCTAAACAGACATTTCTCCAAAGAAGATATACAGATTGCCAACAAACACATGAAAGAATGGTCAACATCATTAATCATTAGAGAAATGCAAATCATAACTACAATGAGGTATTGTCTCACACCGGTCAGAATGGCCATCATCAAAAAATCTAGAAACCGGGCTTCCCTTGTGGCGCAGTGGTTGAGAGCCCACCTGCCGATGCAGGGCACACGGGTTCGTGCCCCAGTCCGGGAAGATCCCACATGCCGCAGAGCGGCTGGGCCCGTGAGCCATGGCCTCTGAGCCTGTGCTCTGCAACGGGAGAGGCCACAACAGTGAGAGGCCCGCGTACTG
>NC_041224.1:123663798-123668406 GCF_002837175.3 Physeter macrocephalus | reverse complement strand
CATATACCCTGAGAAAACCATAATTCAAAAAGAGTCATGTACCACAATGTTCATTGCAGCTCTATTTACAATAGTCAGAACATGGAAGCAACCTAAGTGTCCATCAACAGTTGAATAGATAAAGATGATGTTGCACATATATACAATGGAATATTACTCAGCCATAAAAGAAACGAAATTGAGTTATTTGTAGTGAGGTGGATGGACCTAGAGACTTACAGAGTGAGGTAAGTCAGTAAGAGAAAAAGAAATACCGTATGCTAACACATATATATGGAATCTAAGAAAAAAAAAAAAAGGTCGTGAAGAACCTAGGGGTAAGACGGGAATAAAGACACAGACCTACTAGAGCATGGACTTGAGGATATGGGGAGGGGGAAAGGTAATCTGGGACAAAGTGAGATAGTGGCATGGACATATATACGCTACCAAATGTAAAATAGCTAGCTAGTGGGAAGCAGCCGCATAGCACAGGGAGATCAGCTAGGTGGTTTGTGGCCACCTAGAGGTGTGGGATAGGGAGGGTGGGAGGGAGGGTGACGCCAGAGGGAAGAGATATGGGAACATATGTATATGTATAACTGATTCACTTTGTTACAAAGCAGAAACTCACACACCATTGTAAAGCAACTATTCTCCAATAAAGATATTAAAAAATAAAATAAAATAAATCCAAACGTAAATTGTCAGTTAATCTTTGACAAGCGTTCCAAGAAAACAATGGGAAAGGATAATCTCTTCAACAAATGGTATTGGGAAAACTGACAATCCACATGTAAGAGAATGAACTGAACCCCTATCTTATACAATACACAAAAATAAACTCAATATCTATTAAAGACTTCAACATAACCCTGAAACTCTAAAACCTCTAGAAGAAAACAGGGGGAAAGCTTAATGACATTAGTTTTGGAAATGACATCAAAACCCAGGCAACAAAATCAAAAATAAATAAATGGGATTTCATCAAATTAAAAATCTTCTGCCCAGCAAAGGAAATAACAGAGTGAAAAGGCATCCTATGGAATAGGAGAAAATATTAGCAAACCTTATATCTGATAAAAAGTTTATTTCCGAAATGCCTAAGTAACTCCTCCTACTCAGTAGAAAAAATAATAATAACCGAATAAAATATGGACTAAAGACCTGCATAGACATTTCTACAAAGAAGATATACAAATGGCTCAATCTCACTAATTATCAGAAAATGCTAATCAAAAAATAGAACTATCATATGATCCATCAATCCCACTTCTGGGTATCTATCCAAAAAAATTCAAATCAGGATCTCAAAAAGATATTAGTACTATTCATTGCAGTGCCATTCACAATAGCCAAGATGCAGAAGCAACCTAAATGTCCTACAATGTGTGAATGAATAGAGAAAATGGGATATACACAGTTGACCCTTAAACAACATGGGGGTTAATGTGCTGACCCAGCTAGCAATGTAAAATCCCATATTACTTTACAGTCAGTGGTCCATATCCACGGTTTTGCTTCCTCAGATTCAACCAACCATAGATAGGGTGGTACATATTTATTGAAAAAAAAAAATCGGGTATAAGTGGACCCATGCAGTTCAAACCCATGTTGTTCAAAGGTCAACTGTACATGCAATGGAATATTATTAGCTTCAAAGAAAAAGAAAGAAAAGAAGGAAATCATGTCATTTGTGACAGTGTGGATGAAACTGTAGGACATTATGCTAAGTGGAATAAGCCAATCTAAGGACAAATTCTGCATAATACCACTTATATGAGGTATATAAAACAGTGAAATTCACAGAAGTAGAGAATAAGATGGTGGTTGTCAGGAGCTGGGGGAAGGGAGAAATGGGGAATTTCTAATTAATGTGTATAAAATTTCAGGTATGCAAGATGAATAAATTCTAGAGATCTGCTGTATAGCATTGTAACTACAAATAGCGGTAGGGTATTGTACACTTAAAACTCTGTTAAGGGGGTCCATCTCTTATTAAGTTTTCTTACTGCAATTAAAAAAAGAGTATGATTCTGGAATCATTTTCTGAGTACCTGGCTCACAAATGTTAAGTCTTGTACCAATGAGAAACCTGAGCTATTCCTCATCTGTGTAGATACTGTTTTCTGAGGAATCCACCCTCTTTTATTACACATTGTTTTGCAGGCTACACATTCCTGGAACTAGTTGGAGAAAGTGGGAGCAGGGTTGGACTGGGGTTAGACAACTGAGAGGGTGAAACTTTTTAAAAAACACTTCAGTAGCAGTATATGATGACAGAATCAAGATGTTTCTTCTCTATTCTGTGTCAGAGGACCAGGAAATTGGGCGAGGAATAATGTTATCTCAAGACAGCAGAACTGCATTCATCACAGGGAATTGACTAGGATCTTCAACGTATACCTGACTTCTTGCTGTGACTGTGGCTCTGAAGGGAGATTTGATTAATAACCAAGTAAAGAAAGACAGAGAATAAGTACTGTGTACTTCTCAGTCTATTATGAACACGGGTTCAAGCTATTTTCTCAGCTGAAGGATAATCTAAGAAAGTAGTTCAAAAGAATTCAACATATTCCAGAAAAAAATCAATGAAACAAGATCCAAAATGTAAGAAATAATTGTCTTTTAACATTATAAGATAAAGTAAATGTTGCATACATAAAAATATGTATTAGGGAAAATATGTAATAGGGAAAATATTACCTATTATGTAATGAAATTCGGAGTTGCCTTGGATTTCTGTTTTCTATTCAGCAATAAATTCCAGAAGTCACCATGGTCAAGTACCGGGGTTAGCAATGATAACTATTTATTGGGGGTTTACTATGTGTCTGGCACAGTTTATCCACAGCAAAAGCCCTATCAGGTAAGAACTAGTGTTATCTCTCTTTAAGAAGTGAGGAAATGATGGATTAAAATTCTTATCTAAGGATAGATCTTGTAAAGTGATTGACATAGGAATTACAATTGGGACCTCAGGCTTTATAACAGGACTATTGTGCTGTGCTGTGTTTCCTATTCTAAAATGTAGGACCAAATAATTTTAACATTTACATAAGAAAAAGCAAAAAATAAGATGTTTAAAAATATGCATAAAGTCAGAAACTAGGGTTTCCCTGGGGGCGCAGTGGTTGAGAGTCTGCCTGCCGATGCAGGGGGACACGGGTTAGTGCCCTGGTCTGGGAAGATCCCACATGCCGCAGAGCGGCTGGGCCCGTGAGCCATGGCTGCTGAGCCTGCATGTCCGGAGCCTGTGCTCCGCAATGGGGAGAGGCCACAACAGTGAGAGGCCCGTGTACCGCAAAAAAAAAAAAAAAAAAAAAGATGGGATGTAAGATAATTGATTGGAATCATTTAAACCAGTTAGGCACAGAAGATATATTATGTAAAAGATATTAATTGAATAATAATATTTTGCATCTAAAACCCCAGCTATTTTAGCACATATAAGAAAATATGGAAGGTTTGTTTCCACATTTAATAAAGTAGGCTAAAATTCTTATTTACAAAGAGGAAATTTTATAAAATTATTTTAATCTTGAAATTTGATAGATAATTATATTCAAGTGAAGAAATATATAACTGAATTTCAGAACTGTTCATTTAAATATAATTGATTTTATTATTTCAATATGTTATGAATTGGAACAATATATTGATAGATAATATCAATTTTAGCATATATTGACACAAAGTAATCTATTACAGAAATGAGTCTCTTACCAGTGATCAAAAGATGGAAATTTCAATCTGGCTGTTGCATTACTATTAGACTGTTTGCACTTGTTGGTTTGGGGTATATTTATTGCACAGAAAAAAACCATAAACATGGCAAGGACAAATCACATAACCAGGAAAACAGAAAACAACAAATAAAAATTATTTAACAACACCCTCATACTCTGAAATGTGTCATTAGTGGCTAGAGAATATAAACAATCATTTTTGGTTAGTAATTAACAACATTTTCTTTATTAGCATGTTATATGTCATGTGATAAGCATTGGCTGATGTAAAACCTGAACCACTTGGTCAATTGTGATTAAAACTGAAAAATGAATAGATAATTTTTTCATTATAAAATTAGAATGTCACAACATTCATAAGTACTTTCTCAGCATATTTTGTTTGAGAAAGAAAAATGGGAGAAATTCAGATTATATTTCCACACATTTCTGCTGTTATGCTTTGGAGTTAACAAAGAAGATTTTATTATTATTATTCCAAGGGTATTACTTGCTGTCAATTACATATACAATCCAGGAAACAGCATAACTTTTATTACTTTTTTTCATGAAGGAAATAGAAGATATTCATTAGTTCTGGTTAAATAGTCCAATCCTTTCTGTCAGAGTGACAAGACAAGGTCTCTGGGATTCATGGTAACAAATCCTCTAACAAAGGAATACTGATAGGCAATTAAAAGGGACTAAGGGGGCTTCCCTGGTGGCGCAGTGGTTGCGCGTCCACCTGCCGATGCAGGGGAACCGAGTTCGCGCCCCGGTCTGGGAGGATCCCACATGCCGCGGAGCGGCTGGGCCCGTGAGCCATGGCCGCTGAGCCTGCGCGTCCGGAGCCTGTGCTCCGCAACGGGAGAGGCCGCAGCAGAGGGAGGCCCGCATACCA
>NC_041224.1:123660721-123663598 GCF_002837175.3 Physeter macrocephalus | reverse complement strand
GGGAGGCCACAACAGAGGGAGGCCCGCATACCACAAAAAAAAAAAAAAAAAAGGACTAAGGAGCAATTGGATCTTATCCAAGAAACTCAAAAAGTGACATGGTCCATAATATTAAGGAAATGGCAGAACCAGTCAGTTTGTCAGTCTTTTCCTCCGTCCCATGCTGCCTTCTGTGTCGTAAGTGGAAGAACAGCGGTGGAGAGTGCACTGAATGCCCATCACTATGTTACTTTACCTGTTGTCATTCTCCTGAGATTGACTTACTTCTGCCTGGGACATTCAATTTTTGTCTCAGACACCCATACTATGCAAGTGGCTAAGTATGTACAACATATCTATTCAAACTTTTAATATTATAAGTATTAAGCTTTGTCTTTTGAAATTGCCCTCTTCAGAACATAACTTTTGTTCCTACCTTTAAGAAGTTAGAGTCTACATTTCAACTTCGTAGCCATTATTAAATTCAAACTAATTCAGTGCATGAATGTTGAATATTTTCAGTTATATAAAAATAAACAAGCAAATGCTTTGCCAAAAAATGTGATTTGTTTTTAATAGTGTCTTATTTGCATGTTATTAAATTCATTTTACATTATAAAGCACTGCCTTAATGTACTGAAACCCCTCATAGTAAAATAAAAGGCTTTAAGGAAAAGAATAAAATATTGATCAGTTTCTAGTGTATTACTTGATTTACTTTTGTGAATATAAGAGACAGGTGCAAAATCATTCTAGAACAGTAGTACAGAGCAATATAAACCAGTAGTTGACTTTACTGTATGGCAAAAGTATAGCCTTAAATATAATTTCTATTTTGAGTCATAAGGTGTTATTATGTACTATGACCTCTATACAAAGATAATTTTTCTGGAAAATTATGTATGTGAAAAATTTCCAAACTTCCACTTATAAGATAAATAAGTACTAGGTATGTAATGTACAACATGATAAATATGATTACCACTGTACGTTATATATGAAAGCTGTTAAGAGAGTAAATTGTAAGAGTTCTCATCACAAGAACATTTTTTTTTCTATTTCTTTAATTTTCTGCCTATATGAGATGATAGATGTTCACTAAACTTGTGACAATCACTTCATGATGTATATAAATCAAATCATTTTGCTGTATACCTTAAACGTATAGAGTGTTGTATGTCAATTATATCTCAATTAAACTGGAAGAAAAAGAAAAAAAAATTTCCATTACTCCAGTGGCAAGGATTTCTACCCTTCTTTAAGCTTCCTTTCTTCAACTAAGTTAATGAAACGAAAGTTTATTCAGAATCTACCTTATACAATATACTCAGGACACAGGTAGTAGTTGACAACGCTGAGTAGGAAACTCACTTTCTATATACAGATCCAAAGTAAGATCTGCACTTAGTTTTAGCATCCACGTGGCTTCAACCAAAGAATGGCATATATTGTTTCTCTGTGTTGTTCATTCTGAAGTCAGTAGTCTTTATCAGATTAAACTATCGCACTATCCATCTTCCTTTTCCACCATCCGTTCTTCCCGAGGTAGAGCCTTGCTTATTTGGACATTCCTTCATATTCCTTTTTTTTACTTAAGTGACCTCTCCAGGACACAGCTAGCTTTTCCAAACAGAAATGAGTGGCTTAGAATAAATGATAAAGCTTAATAAGCTCACTTGTAAGATCCAATTATTTTCTTATTTTCCTATAGTGATTTTACTTAAATACAATTTTTACTGAGTGCTTTCTATGTGTGAGGATCTGGTCTAGTGGTTAGTAGTTCAATGAAGAATGATACACAGTCTCAGTGAGTTGATTTACCTCAGAGTGAAACTGATCTTTAAGAAAACTGCCTAGAATTCAATATTGTAGAGTCATGTAATAGACTCAAATATTGCCTTGATGAAATCATATGCACTTCTATACTTCTAAGTAGAGTTTGTTTTAAAACTTTATAGTATACATAATTAAACATCAAATTTATTTTTCATATTTGATGTCTATTTGCTGATTTAGCTATGTTAAAGTACCATGATGTTTTATATTTTATTCTTTCCTGACAGAATTCATGGGGCCCTTTTTAAAAGTTCACTTTGGGAATGATTCACATGCAAAACTTGATGAAGCAGCATATTCTTTGCCATGTTTGTCCTCTTAATTATAGAGAGAAATGTTCTGTATAACAACTCTGAACAGTTAGTGTTAATGTGAGTATGGCTTTCCAAAGCAGTGTCTTCTGACAGGTTATCATTCATGTGGCTTGATTTGCATTACCAAAAACTAAGAGGAATTGGAAGCCAAGAAAACAATGTATAATATATCATAAGTTTGATTTATAAAATTTCCACAGGCAAGGCTGTTTGCTGAACATCAAATTAGCAACATGGGCAAGATGTAATTTATACTTACTTTCAGGCAATGTAAAGACAAAATGCTTAATTATTTATTAATGAAGTCTTAATTAATCTCCTGAAATGCTTTTGTGTAGATGAGAAACAAGGGCTTTATCTTAAAAGGTAAAATATCAAGTAATTAGCCATACAAAAATTGTACTCTGTTGCAGATTTAAATGTGCACTTAATGTCCTCAATCTCTATGCAATAATGCTAACACCTAATGCAATGATTATTTAATCTCCTTCACTGACAACTGATTTATAATAAGGGCATAACTTGTATGGCCTAATTATTTTTAAATAGTTCCTAGGCCTCCATTTGCTTTAAAAATACATCTATATTTACATATATGCAATTTTAAATTAAGATTGCACACATATTATATTTTAATTAGATGTCATGACAGTGGATGAATTTTTGCTATCATTTCTGTCTCAGATAATGATATTCTTTTTTTTTTTTTTTTTTTTTTGCGGTACGCGGGCCTCTCACTGCTGTGGCC
>NC_041224.1:123650939-123660510 GCF_002837175.3 Physeter macrocephalus | reverse complement strand
CACGAACCTGTGTCCCCTGCATCGGCAGGCAGACTCTCAACCACTGCGCCACCATGGAAGCCCATCAGATAATGATATTCTTTATAGAAGAATGTCAGAATAAATAGGCTGATATGTGTCAATGGAGAAAAATTATCATAAATTAAATATAACTAAATATAACATATTTATAAAAACATGCATAACTTCCTTGATTTAATAAATAAATAGAATGTTAAATATTAAAGTACTGAATGCTCCTTTAAAATGTGTCCTTTCAAAATATTCATTTTATAAGATCAGTTTCAGTTTATTCAGAGAAAATGTTGAGGACATTTTATAGACGAATAAATTATTTGAATAAACTTGCCCAAAGTGCAGGCTAAAAATGTGGCAGATTAAGACTTGCAACCAGTATGCCAAGTTCTCTTCATTCAAGCAGATAATATATTGTTTCGCTAAGAGCCTTGTACAGACAGGTCCTTTAGGTTTTCCAAGACTTCACCTCCTTTGTCTTAAAAAAACCAAGTAGCTTAGCCAAATATCTTTCAGGTCCATTTCATATTCTCAAAGTGTATCTTTGTGCTTATTTCTAAAGAAGTTGTTACTTTTTGGTTTCTCCATTCTTAAGGTGCTTATTTTTTTAAGGTGGGGAGAGAAAACTCTTGAAATAAATAAAAAATATAGTGAGACATTATGCAGTAATTTTAAATAAAGTTTAAAAAGGAAACATTGAAGTTATCTAGAATACCCAGAGGGAAACTTATGAAGCAGATGGAGTTTGCTCAT
The DNA here is from genome assembly GCF_002837175.3 of Physeter macrocephalus. Classification (NCBI taxonomy): domain Eukaryota; kingdom Metazoa; phylum Chordata; class Mammalia; order Artiodactyla; family Physeteridae; genus Physeter; species Physeter macrocephalus. The sequence continues at coordinate 123,659,742 of NC_041224.1, read as the reverse complement.
GGCCTTGGAAAAAACAGAAGGCTGTGTATAGACAAAAGGGAGTGCAGAAAGCATTTTCCTTGCAGTGCTGATGGTGGGCGCAGTGAAAGTTGAACAAAGATATGACAGGAAAACACAGCAGGCCTTACACTGAAGATGAAGAGTAGGTGCACCTCATGGCACTTGAGAATATGCTCAACTAAACTGACTCATTATATATTATACTATGAAAGTAACTTTTTCCCACAAGTCCTCTTTGTGTGTGATTACAGTTAAGAGAAAGACAAGCTGATCATTACAAAATTGGCATAGTTTTGGCTATTGCAATTAGCAATCATTATTTTATCTCTGTTTACTGTCCCCATCTCCCTTCCATTAGTGGCAGTCTCTTCTCAAAGTAAGAAAGTAAAAATTGAAGTTGGCAGATCAACTACCTTTTTCCACTTTAAATCAATGAAGTAAGAGGTTTTGATAGAAGAAAACAGAGGAATATTTCAAAGCAGCATCAGATTCATAGGGACACACAAGAATATATGTATGAGACTACATAAAATAAGAATGTAAGCAATGATTGCAGTCAACTAAGTGCTTTAAACATATTATTGCATTTAATTCTCACAACAATCCATTATCGGTACTATAAATATTCCTACTTTGCAAGACGGGGAAATAAGTTTTAAAGACTGACTTCCACAGTGAAAAGGGTTGATCCAAGAATCAAAACTAAGTAATCTTTCTCCTAAAACTGCATTTCATTAAGGTATTAATACTTCAAAGGAAGAAAACATACAAAACCTTGTTCTTCCACAAGTACCATTGTTAGTATTTTTTAAAGAAAAATCACATAGAGTAAAATGTTCAGATATCTTAAATGTTCTACTCAGCGAATTATGACAAATATTTACATCCTTGTAGCCAAAATTCCCAAAATGATATAGCCACTTCCATCACCTCAAAAAGTTCCCACATGCCTAGTATATATCATTTATTATTTGCATCATGGTAGGTTAGATTTATCTGTTCTTTTTTTTTTTTAAGTATAGTTGATTTACAATATTATATTAGTTTCAGGTGTACAACATAATGATTCAATATTTTTATAGATTATATCCCATTTAAAGTTATTATAGTGTTTCCCTGGTGTCACAGCGGTTAAGAATCCACCTGCCAATGCAGCGGACATGGGTTCGAGCCCTGGACCGGGAAGATCCCACATGCTGCAGAGCAATGAAGCCGGGGCACCACAACTACTGAGCCTGCACTCTAGATCCTGCGTGCCACAACTATTGAAGCCTGCGCACCTAGAGCCGGTGCTCCGCAATAAGAAACCACTGCAATGAGAAACCCGTGCACCACAATGAAAAGTAGCCCCCGCTCGCCATAACTAGAGAAGCCTGCGCACAGCAATGATGACCTGACGCAGCCAAAAATAAATAAATTTTAAAAAATAAAAATAAAATAATAAAGTTATTATAAAATATTAGGTGTATTCCCAGCACTGTGCAAGATATCCTTGTAGCTTATTTATTTTGTATATTAGTTTTATCTGTTCTTAAATTTCATACAAATTGAATTGTCAGTTTGTACACTTTTGTGCCTACTTTCTTTTATTCAATAAAAGCTTGTATTTTTATTTTTTTTATTTTTTGGCCACGCTATGTGGCCTGTGGGATCCTAGTTCCCCAACCAGGGATCGAAATGTGCCCCCTGCATTGGAAGCATAGTCTTAACAACTGGACCACCACGGAAGTCCCCAATAAAATGTTTCTGAGATTTATCCATTATGCTGTATGTAATAGTAGTTCTTTTTTTTTTTTTTCTTAACTGAGTGGTATTTTGTTGTTGGAATTTACCACAATTTTATGCAATTCCTTGATAATATTTACATTGTTTCTAGTTATTGCTATTAAAGTAAAGCTTCTATCATTGTACAAATCTATCTGTTAATACATATTTTTTCATTTATCTTGGATAAACCCACAAAGACGTGAAAATAGTTGAGTCAGAGGGGTGGTGTATGTTGACCTTTATAAGAAACTGTCAAACAGATCCAAAGGTATTATCTCATTGCTTTAATTTGTATTTCCAGGATGACTAATGATGTTGATCATCTTTTCAGGGAGTAAATGGCCATTATTATCTTCTTATGTGAAAGCCAAGTCAAGTTTTTTGCCCATATTTTAAGAATTGGTTTGTTTTACACATTATTATCAATTTGTGGTAGTTCTTTACATATTCTGGATATGGTCACTTTTTCAGATGGACTTATTGCAAATGTTTTTTCCCAATCTGTGGCTTGACTTTTCATTTTCTTGAGGTTGATAAGTAAAGGCAAGACTCAACTGGTTCAGCCAGTAAAGCAAAGAGATTTCAGACAATATATTACTTACATAGACAGCAAAATCAAGGAAATAAAAGGTGCCACCACCTCAGATTCTTTCTCCCACAAGACAACACCAAAACAAAATGGTCTGGATGACTAAAACATTGTGGGGCAACCTGCTGCTGAGGGGTGAGTCTGTGGACAGCTAAACAGTTCTATAATCTGCAGTTACACCCAAAGGGAGGTGAGGCAGAAAGCCTCATGCCTCACTAGAACCCAGAGGCAATGAAAGAAATTCTCATGCCAGTCTTTCAGGAAAATAGAAAGGTAGTAGGAAATGGCCTTGTAGAATCTCATCACAGCTCTCCGTGCTTTCATTATTCTGGAGGAGAACAGCGCATTCTGACCAGACTTAAGTCAGCTGCAGTTAAACCTTGCCCACATGGCTTGTGTGGAGATACGCAAAGTCATCAGGCCAACATGTCAAAGACATTCTCCTACATAGATTCATTAAGACTTTTAAAAATTTTACTGAACTCAAATATGTAATTTATTTTATTTTCCTGTTAATGATTTTTATTGTGTGTCCTTCAAGTTGTACTATTTTAATTAATTAATTAATTATTTTTGGTCTTTGCATTGCCATACAAGTTTTAGAACAGGTTGTCAAAAAAAAAAAAAAAGAGAGAGAGACAGTTGATATTGTTGATTGGGATTGCATTGACTACATGGCTCAATTTGGAGAAAATCAATACCTAAAACATATTGTGTACCTCAATCAATGAACATGGTATAACTTTTCAATCATTTAAATCTTTTTTAGATTATCTTTTCATACGTTTGTGAAAAATGAGTAGAGATAAAATTGATTTTGGTATATATTTTGTGGCCATGATAATTCCCTTAATAAGTCTTGCAATTTTGTTATAGATGCCTTTGTGTTTTCTTTATAAACAATGGTTCTATATGGACAATTTTTCTTTCCCCTTTGAAATATTAATTTATCTTATTTCATTTTTTGCATTTTTGTTCTTGACTAGGAGCTCCAGTGAATGTTGTATATAAACAAAGAAAGCATATATAGAGCACTGAGAAATATCACTCTGTTCTTAGACTGTTGTTTCAAAAACTGGTATGGAATATTTTCAAAGTATTTTCTGCATCTGTTGAAATTATATGTCTTTTCTATGATGAATTAAATTGGTTGATATCAGAGTTTTGAAAAGAGTCCACCTTCTTGTGATAAACTACATTTAGTGACAATTTACTGTCTTTTTCAAGATATTTGCAATTTATTTCTCCAATATTTTACTAAGGATTATTCTATTTAAGTTCACAAATCATATTTGTCTGCATTCCTTACTTCTGAAACGTGTTAGTGGGATTCAGTACTTTTCTTGAAGATGGCTGTTAATAGAACCCAATAAAGCTGGCAAATTTCTGCCTCAGGGAACTTGATATGGTAAAAACATTCTAAGAGCCAGTCAGCAGTATTAAGCATGGTAAAAGTTAGAAGGAGGGTGAGGGGAGATTAGTACATTAAATAATGGCCATCCAAAGATACCAAGTTCTAATCACTGGAACTTGTAATGTTACATCATTTAGACAAAGAGTGAATATTATTTGATAAAGTAACAGGTGTGATTAAATTAAGAATCTTAGGTGAGGAAATTGTCTGGGATTATCCAGGTGGGCCTTAAATGCTGTCACAGAGAGGACCTTCAAGATGGCTGAGGAGTAAGGCATGGAGATCACCTTCCTCCCCACAAATACATCAGAAATACAACTACATGTGGAACAACTCCTACAGAACACCTACTGAACACTGACAGAAGACCTCAGACTTCCCAAAAGGCAAGAAACTCCCCACATAGCTGGGTAGGGTAAAAGAAAAAAGAAAAAACAGAGACAAAAGAATAGGGACAGGACCTGCACATCTCGGAGGGAGCTGTGAAGGAGGAAAAGTTTCCACACACTAGGAAGCGACTTCACTGGCAGAGACAGTGGGTGGCGGGGGTAAGCTTCAGAGCCACGCAGGAGAACACAGCAATAGGGGTTCAGAGGGCAAAGCAGAGAGATTCCTGCACAGAGAATCAGTGCTGGCCAGCAATCACCAGCCTGAGAGGCTTGTCTGCTCACCGTTGGGCCAGGTGTGGGCTGGGGGCAGAGGCTCGGGTTTCGGAGGTCAGATTCCACGGAGAGGACTGTGGTTGGCTGTGTGAACACAGCCTGAAGGGGGCTAGTGTGCCACAGCTAGCTGGGAGGGAGTCCTTGAAAAACTCTGGACCTGCTTAAGAGGCAAGAGACCATTGTTTCGGGGTGTGAGACGAGAGGGGATTCAGAGTACTGACTACACGAACTCCAGAGATGGGCGCAAGCCGCGGCTATCAGCACGGACACCAGAGACGGGCATGAGATGCTAAGGCTGCTACTGCAGCCATCAGAAAGCCTGTGTGCAAGCACAGGTCACTGTGCACAACTCCCCTCCCGGAAGCCTGTGCAGCCCGCCACTGCCACGGTCCCGTGATCCAGGGACAACTCCCCAGGGAGAAAACACAGTGTGTCCCAGATGCTGGTCTCTGCCGCCACAGGCTCGGCCCGCATTCTGTACCCCTCCCTCTCCCCAGCCTGAGTGAGCAAGAGGCCCCTAATCAACTGCTCCTTTAACCTTGTTCTGTCTGAGCGAAGAACAGAAACCCTCAGGTGACCTACATGCAGAGGCAGGGCCAAGTCCAAAACTGAACCCCAGGAGCTGTGCGAACAGGGAAAGGGAAATTTCTCCCAGCAGGCTTAGGAGCAGTGGATTAAATCTCCACAATCAACTTCATGAACTCATCACCTCTAGAATACCTGAATACACAATGAATCATCCTAAAACTGAGTCACTGGACTTTGGGAGCAATTGTAGACTTGGGGTTTGCTTTCTGTATCTAATTTGTTTCTGGTATTATGTTTATCTTAGTTTAGTATTTAGAGTTCATTATCACTGGTAGATTTCTTTATTGATTTGGTTGCTCTCTTCCTTTTTTTTAATATATAAATATATATATATTTTTTCCTTTTCCTCTTTTTGTGAGTGTGTATGTGTATGCTTCTTTGTGTGATTTTTGTCTGTGTAGCTATGCTTTTACCATTTGTCCTAGGGTTCGGTCAGTCCATTTTTTTTGTTTTTATTTAGTATAATTTTTAGTGCTTGATATCATTGGTTGGTTTTTTTTTTGGTTTGGTTACTCTCTTCTTTCTTTCTTGTTTTTTTTTTCTTTTTTATTACTTTTTAATTTTTCATCTTTAATAATTTTTTATTTTAATAACATTATTTTCTTTTTTTCCTCCATTTTCTTCTGAGCTCTGTGGTACACAGGGTCTTCGTGCTCTGACTGGGTGTCAGGCCTCTGAGGTGGGAGAGCCGAGTTCAGGACATTGATCCACCAGAGTCCTCCTGGCCCCATGTAATATCAAATGGTGAAAGCTCTCCCAGAGATTTCCATCTCAACAATAAGACCCAGCTCCACCCAACGACCAGCAAGCTACAGTGATGGGCACCCTATGCCAAACAACTAGCAAGACAGGAACACAACACCACCCATTAGCAGAGAGACTGCCTAAAATCATAATAAGGTCACAGACACCACAAAACACACCACTGGACACAGTCCAGCCCACCAGAAAGACAAGATCCAGCCTCATTCACCAAAACACAGGCACCAGTCCCCTCCACCAGGAAGCCTACACAACCCACTAAAGCAACCTTAGCCACTGGGGGAAGACACGAAGAACAACGGGAACTAGAAACCTGCAGCCTATGAAAAGGAGACCCCAAACACAGTAAGTTAAGCAAAATGAGAAGACAGAGAAAGACACAGCAGATGAATGAGCAAAGCAAAAACCCACCAGACCAATCAAATGAAGAGGAAATAGGCAGTCTACCTGAAAAAGAATTCAGAGTAATGATAGTAAAGATGATGCAAAATCTTGGAAAAAGAATAGAGAAAATATAAGAAACGTTTAACAAAGACCTAGAAGAACTAAAGGTCAAACAAACAAAGATGAACAACACAGTAAATGAATTTAAAAATTCTCTAGAAGGAATCAATAGCAGAATAAGTGAGGCAGAAAAGCAGATACGTGACCTGGAAGATAAAATAGTGGAAATAACTACTGCAGAGAAGAATAAAGAGAAAAGAATGAAAAGAACTGAGGACAGTCTCAGAGACCTCTGGGACAACATTAAACACGCCAACATTCGAATTATAGGGGTCCCAGAAGAAGAAGAGAAAAAGAAAGGGACTGAGAAAATATTTGAAGAGATTATAGTTGAAAACTTCCCTAATATGGGAAAGGAAGTAGTCAATTAAGTCCAGGAAGCATAGAGAATCCCATACAGGATAAATCCAAGTAGAAACACTCCAAGACACATATTAATCAAACTATCAAAAATTAAATACAAAGAATATATTTTAAAAGCAACAGGGAAAAACAACAAATAGCATACAAGGGAATCCCCATAAGGTTAACAGCAGAGCATTCAACAGAAACTCTGCAAGCCAGAAGGAGGTGGCAGGATATATTTAAAGTAATGAAGGGAAAAAACTAAAATGAAGATTACTCTACCCAGGAAGGATATCATTCAGAATCGACAGAGAAATTAAAAACTTTGCAGACAAGCAAAAGCTAAGAGAATTCAGCACCACCAAACCAGCTTTACAACAAATGCTAACAGAATATCTCTAGGCAGGAAACACAAGAGAAGGAAAAGACCTACAAGAACAACCAGAATATCTCTAGGCAGGAAACACAAGAGAAGGAAAAGACCTACAAAAACAAACCCAAAGCAATTAAGAAAATGGTAAAAGGAACATAAATACCTATAACTACCTTAAATGTAAACAGATTAAATGCTCCACTCAAAAGAAATAGACTGGCTGAATGGATACAAAAACAAGACTCATATATATGCTTTCTACAAGAGCCCAACTTCAGATCTAGGGACACATACAGACAGAAGTGACGGGATGGGATAAGATAGTCCATGCAAATGGAAATCAAAATAAAGCTGGAGTAGCAATTCTCATATCAGACAAAATAGACTATAAAATAATGACTATTACAAGAGACAGAGAAGGACACTACATAATGATCAAGGGATCAATCCAAGAAGGAGATATAACAATTGTAAATGCAAATGCACCCAACATAAGAGCACCTCAATACATAAGGCAAATGCTAAAGACATAACAGGGGAAACCAACAGTAACACAATCATAGTAGGGGACTTTAATAACCCACTTACACCAATGGACTGATCATCCAAAATGAAAATAAATAAGGAAACACAAGCTTTAAATGATGTATTAAACAAGAGGGAGTTAATAGATATTTATAGAACATTCCATCAAAAAACAACAGAATACACTTTCTTCTCAAGTGCACATGGAACATTCTCCAGGATAGATCATATCTTGGGTCACAAATCAAGCCTTAGTAAATTTAAGAAAATTGAAATTGGATCAAGTATCTTTTCTGACCACAAAGCTATGATACTAGGTATCAATTACAGGAAAAAAATCTGTAAAAACTACAAACGCATGGCGGCTAAACAATACACTGCTTAATACCCAAAAGATCACTGAAGAAATCAAAGAGGAAATCATAAAATACCTAGAAACAAATGACAATGAAAATACGATGACCCAAAACCTATGGGATGCAGCAAAAGCAGTTCAAAGAGGGGAGTTTATAGCAATAAATTCCTACCTCAAGAAACAAGAAACATCTCAAATAAACAAACTAAACTTACACTTAAAGCAATTAGAGAAAGAAGAACAAAAAAACCCCAAAGTTAGCAGAAGGAAATAAATCATACAGATCAGATCAGAAAACAACTGAAAAAGAAATGAAGAAAACAGTAGCAAAGATCAATAAAACTATAAGCTGGCTTCTTGAGAAGATAGATAGAATTGATAAACCATTAGCCAGACACATCAAGAAAAAAGGGGAGAAGACTCAGTTCAGTAGAATTAGAAATCAGAAAGAAGTAACAACTGACACTGCAGGAGTACAAAGGATCACGAGAGATTACTACAAGCAACTATATTTCAATAAAATGGAAAACCTGGAAGAAATGGACAAATTCTTAGAAAAGCACAACCTTCCAAGACTGAACCAGGAAGAAATAGAAAATATGAACAGACCAATCACAAGCACTGAAATTGAGACTGTGATTAAAAATCTTCCAACAATCAAAATGCCAGGACAAGATGCTTTCACAAGCAAATTCTATCAAACATTTACAGAAGAGCTAACACCTATCCTCCCCAAACTCTTCCAAAATAAAGCAGAGGGAGGAACACTCCCAAACTCATTCTACGAGGCCACAATCACCCTGATACCAAAACCAGACGAAGATGTCACAAAGAAAGCAAACTACAGGCCAATACCACTGATGAAAATAGATGCAAAAATCCTCAACAAAATACTAGCAAACAGAATCCAACAGCACAT
>NC_041224.1:123606518-123645221 GCF_002837175.3 Physeter macrocephalus | reverse complement strand
AACCTGGAAGAAATGGACAAATTCTTAGAAAAGCACAACCTTCCAAGACTGAACCAGGAAGAAATAGAAAATATGAACAGACCAATCACAAGCACTGAAATTGAGACTGTGATTAAAAATCTTCCAACAATCAAAATGCCAGGACAAGATGCTTTCACAAGCAAATTCTATCAAACATTTACAGAAGAGCTAACACCTATCCTCCCCAAACTCTTCCAAAATAAAGTAGAGGGAGGAACACTCCCAAACTCATTCTACGAGGCCACAATCACCCTGATACCAAAACCAGACGAAGATGTCACAAAGAAAGCAAACTACAGGCCAATACCACTGATGAAAATAGATGCAAAAATCCTCAACAAAATACTAGCAAACAGAATCCAACAGCACATTAAAAGGATCATACATCATGATCAAGTGGGGTTTATCCCAGGAATGCAAGGATTCTTCAATATATGCAAATCAATCAATGTGATAAAACATATTAGCAAACTGAAGGACAAAAACCATATTATCATCTCAGTAGATGCAGAAAAAGCTTTCCACAAAATTCAACACCCATTTATAATAAAAACCCTCCGGAAAGTAGGCATAGAGGGAACTTACATCAACATAATAAAGGCCCTATATGACAAACCCACAGCCAACATTGTTCTCAATGGTGAAAAAATGAAACCATTTCCTCTAAGATCAGGAACAAGACAAAGTTGTCAACTCTCACCACTAGTATTCAACATAGTTTTGGAAGTTTTAGCCACAGCAATTGGAGAAGAAAAAGAAATAAGGGAATCCAAATCTGATAAGAAGAAGTAAAGCTGTCACTGTTTGCAAATGACATGGTACTAGACATAGAGAATCCTAAAGATGCTACCAGAAAACTACTAGAGTTAATCAATGAATTTGGTAAAGTAGCAGGGTACAAAATTAATACACAGAAATCACTTGCATGCCTATACACTAATGATGAAAAATCTGAAAGAGAAATTAAGAAAACACTCCCATTTACCATTGCAACAAAAAGAATTAAATACTTAGGAATAAACCTACCTAAGAAGACAAAAAACTTGTATGCAGAAAACTATAAGACACTGATGGAAGAAATTAAAGATGATACAAACTGATGGAGAGACATATCAAGTTCTTGGATAGGTAGAATCAACACTGTGAAAATGACTATACTATCCAAAGCATTCTACAGCTTAAGTTCAATCCTTATCAAACTACCAATGGCATTTTTCACAGAAATAGAACAAAAAATTTCACAATTTGTATGGAAACACAAAAGACCCTGAATAGCCAAAGCAATCTTGAGAAAGAAAAAGAGAGCTGGAGGAATCAGGCTCCAGGACTTCAGACTATACTACAAAGCTACAGTAATCAAGACAGTATGGTACTGGCAAAAAAACAGAAATATAGATCCATGGAACAGGATAGAGAGCCCAGAGCTAAACCCACACACATATGGTCGCCTTATTTTTGATAAAGGAGGCAAGAGTATACAATGGAGAAAAGGCAGCCTCTTTAGTAAGTGGTGCTGGGAAAACTGGACAGCTACATGTAAAAGAATGAAATTAGAACACTCCCTAACAACCATACACAAAAATAAACTCTAAATGGATCAAAGACCTAAATATAAGGCCAGACACTATAAAACTTTTGAGGAAAACATATGCAGAACACTCTATGACATAAATCACAGCAAGATCCATTTTGACATACCTCCTAGAGAAATGGAAATAAAAACAAAAATAAACAAATGGGACTCAATGAAACTTAAAAGCTTTTGCACAGCAAAGGAAACCATAAACATGATGAAAATACAACCCTCATAATGGGAGATAATATTTGCAAATGAAGCAAATGACAAAGGATTAATCTCCAAAATTTACAAGCAACTCATGCAGCTCAATGTCAAAAAGCAAACAACCCAATCCAAAAATGGGCAGAAGACCTAAATAGACATTTCTCCAAAGAAGATATACAGATTGTCAACAAACACATGAAAGAATGGTCAACATCATTAATCATTAGAGAAATGCAAATCATAACTACAATGAGGTATCACCTCACACCACCCAGAATGGCCATCATCAAAAAATCTACAAACTCTAAATGCTGGAGAGGGTGTGGAGAAAAGGGAACCCTCTTGCACTGTTGGTGGGAATGTAAATTGACACAGCCACTATGGAGAACAGTATGGAGGTTCCTTAAAAAACTAAAAATAGAACTACCATATGACCCAGCAATCCCACTACTGGGCATATACCCTGATCAAACCATAATTCAAAAATAGTCATGTACCACAATGTTCATTGCAGCTCTATTTACAATAGCCAGGACATGGAAGCAACCTAAGTGTCCATCTACAGATGAATGGATAAAGAAGATGTGGCACATATATACAATGGAATATTACTCAGCCATAAAAAGAAATGAAAGTGAGTTACTTTAGTGAGGTGTTTGGACCTAGAAGACTGTTATACAGAGTGAAGTAAGTCAGAAAGAGAAAAACAAATACCATATGCTAACACATACATATGGAATCTAAGAAAAAAAATGATTCTGAAGAACCTAAGTTCAGGACAGGAATAAAGATGCAGATGTAGAGAATGGACTTGAGGACACGGGGAGGGAAAAGGATAAGCTGGGATAAAGTGAGAGAGTGGCATGGACATATATATACTACCAAATGTAAAATAGATAGCTAATGGGAAGCAGCTGAATAGCACAGGGAGACTAGCTTGGTGTTTGTGACCACATAGAGGGGTGGGATAGGGAGGGTGGGAGGGAGATGCAAGAGGGACGTTATATGGGGATATATATATACGTATAGCTGATTCACTTTGTTATACAGCAGAAACTAACACAACATTGTAAAGCAATTAGACTAATAAAGATGTTAAAAAAAAAAAGAAAATAAGTAAACCCCCCTCCCCCACTGAAAAATATTTCCAAGGAAAAATTACTGTTACCTCTATTACCATAGATTAGTTTTACCTGTTCTTGAACTTAATACAAGTAGAATGGCATAGTATGTATTCTGGCTTTTAGCTGGACATATATATACTACCAAATGTAAAATAGATAGCTAATGGGAAGCAGCTGAATAGCACAGGGAGACTAGCTTGGTGTTTGTGACCACATAGAGGGGTGGGATAGGGAGGGTGGGAGGGAGATGCAAGAGGGACGTTATATGGGGATATATATATACGTATAGCTGATTCACTTTGTTATACAGCAGAAACTAACACAACATTGTAAAGCAATTATACTCTAATAAAGATGTTAAAAAAAAAGAAAATAAGTAAACCCCCCTCCCCCACCGAAAAATATTTCCAAGGAAAAATTACTGTTACCTCTATTACCATAGATTAGTTTTACCTGTTCTTGAACTTAATACAAGTAGAATGGCATAGTATGTATTCTGGCTTTTAGCTGGCAGTTGTTTTTGAGATCCATTTATATCAGTTCACGAATCATAATGTCTTTCCTTTTTTTTTGCTGATTAGTATCCCATTCTACAGCTGTACCCCAGGTTTGTCATTCATTGCTGGACACCTGGGTCGTTTCCAGTTTTGGATTATTATGAATAAAGAAAATGCTATCAAAAATGTCCTTGAGAGAGAGGAAAATGGAGATGAGACACATAGAGGAAAATGTGATGTGAAGATCAGGCAGATATTAAAGTCATGTGGCCACAAGCTAAGGAAAAACCAGGAATGCCTTGACCCACCAAAAGCTAGAAAATGCAACGAACAGATTCTCTCCTAGAACCTTCAGAGGGAGCCCAGCCCTGCTGAAATCTTGATTTCAGATTTTGGGACCCCAGAACTGTTATAGAAAAATTTCCCTTGTTTTACCCCAGCAAATGTGTGGTAATTCATTATGGCTGCCCCAGAATACTGATACGGGGGAGAGTAGCATAGTAAATAAGAGCATAACATTATTGAGAATTTAAAAGAGATAATCCATGTAGACTGATTAAAATAACACTTACTCATCAAGTGCCCATAGTTAAGTATATCTGTGATGTAAAGAAATCCTGCACCTTAAGGAGACAGCGCACATTGATTGCTGGGACACATACAGCTTCATGCACAATGCATGCTCTTGAGCAGATTTCTGTGGAACTGTAAACTTCAGTCATCAAGACATGTTCCTATAATGTATTGGACCATAACCTGGACGTTTAAATTGCCCTGGAAATATCTGTCGTCACCTCAGCAACAAGAGAAGGATTGTGCTGGGTGATATTTGAGGCAGGTGAACACAGTTCTCTAAAGACCTTCAGGTGGGAGGCATTTCCTTAGGCATTTCCTTCCTTCTGGGTTCCTGTACTCTCCATGAAAATGGCAATTAGTGAGGATAAGGGAGGGATTATTTAAAATCTCATTCGGCCCACCAGCACACAATCCAATCCTATTTCAGTTTTTTTGTTTTTCTCCAAAGCACTATCATTATCTAACCCAGTAGTTCTCAACCAAGGGCAATTCTCTCCTGCCCACACCTTCCCCACTCCAACCTCAAGGACATTTAGAAATATCTGGAAACACTTTAGATTGTCATGACTACTGAAGCAGAGGTCCTGGCATCTAGTGTGTAGATGACAAGGGTGCTAATAAACACTGTACAATAAACAGCACCCCACAACAAAAATAATTACTGATCATAAATGTCAATTGTGCCAAGGTTGATAAACTCTGATATAACCTAATAAACAGTTTATTTATTTACTTTTCTGTTTTTGGCCCTCTACCACTAGAATATGAAATCCATGAAGGCACGGATGTTTTATTTTTGTCTTCTGCTCTGTTCCTAGGAACAACAATTACGAAGCTGAGAGCTCAACAATGTTTTATTTTAATGACTGGATTAGTATTCTATGAACTAGGGTAAAGATATTTAAAATATTTGGAGAGATCTCCTAGTGAAATAAACACCATTTTATCAATCATGTTTGTTGCCTTTTTTTGTAACATACATTTCACCAATATTTAAATACATATATTGCATGAGTAAGCTTTCTCATGGGTCCTAAGTATTTCTGTAGTTCATACTATTTGGGTTATTTTTTTTTCTTTTTTATAATTGAAGTATAGTTGATTTACAATAATATTAGTTTCAAGTGTACAACATACTGATTCAATATATTTACAGATTATATTCAATTTAAAGTTATTAATGGCCATATTTCCTTGTGCTCTGTAATTTATCCCTGTTGCTTGCTTATCTATTATATTTTATACATAGTAGCTTGTATCCCTAATCCCATATCCCTATTTTGTCCCTCCCACTCCCCTCTCCCCACTGGTAACAACTAGTTTGTTCTCCTTATCTGTGTGTTGTCTGAGTTATTTCATAAGCATAATACTCTCTAGGTCCATCCAATGTTATTGCAAATGGCAGAATTTCATTTTTTTTTATGGCAAATACTCCATTGCGTGTCTCATATATATATGTATATATATATATATATATATATATATATATATATATATATGTCACATCTTCTTTATCCATTCATCTGTTTATGGACACTTAGGTTGCCACCATATCTTGGCTATTGTAAGTAATGCTGCTATGAACATTGGGGTATATGTATCTCTTCAAATTAGTGTTTTCATTTTCTTTGTATATATACCCAGGAGTGGAATTGCTAGATCATATGATAGTTCTATTTTTAGTTTTTTTCCACACTTTTCCACAGTGGCTGCACCAATTTACATTCCTAGAATTCTTACTATTTTTGAAGAAAAAAATAAATATATTAATATGGACGTTTATATGAAACCCAACTATACAAATAACTTTATATTTTCATAATTGAGATATGTAAGTCATTAAAATTAAAATTTTGAAACACAGCTCAGTAATGTCAGATCCCTGAAACATTTTAACCAATGTATAATATTTGGAAGCGCTGAATAAATTGCTTTACTATACCGACTGAAGAGAGATTTTTTTCTCTAAAGTGCTTCTGTATGTCTTATCACATTAAAATCTTTTTATTAAAGGAGATTCCATAAATAAGAAATTATTATTTGTCTTTGGTGATTAAACAAATTGTCAATTTTGAAATGGTATGACTTAATGGCTATGATTATTATCACTAGTAATTTATTATTTCTGTGCATGCTTGAAATTAATCAAATATATAAAACACAACATATCAGGTAATTCTTACCTTTGTGAGGACCTGATCACATTTCTTAATCTCATCGTATTTCAGAATCCTTACTTGTAAAATGAGAATAGCAGCACTTTTATGTGCGGAATTTTTGAGGATGAATGGATCAATAAAACACACAAAAGTTTGAAAGAGGTCCTGTCATATTGCATGAGCTGTAAAGATTTTAGCTCAGGTAGACATTTGGACATGGAATTTTATATTTTATACATTTGAATTTATTTGCCTTCTTCTTTACTCCTCTTTCTCCTTCTGTCTCTTTTGTAAGTGCAATGAGAAGCATTAACACACATAAACATCCTGGTTTGGTTTGGTCTGGTTTGGTTCTAACATAGGTGATTCATACAAACTAAGGCAAGAGAATTATCTTCTGTCAAGACAATTCCTAAAAATAAGAATACAGAGATATATTTCTGATTACTTCAAATTTCTTAGAAATTATAATAATATTATTTTACTGCCCTATTATGACCTCCTATATTTAAAAGACAGAGATTTAAATCCAGTGTTTCTTCTCAAGGTTTTACCATATGTTTCTTAACGTGAAGTCACATCACTAGAACTAGGAGTGAACTAAATCACAGAGTAAATACTGGATAAATATCCTGGTCCTGATAGGATATTTTAGGCACATATGAAGGGTTGATCTTGTTCCATAGTAGCAGCTTGACATATCTAATAAAATGGAATTTATCTGTAATTGTGGAGTTCCTCCACAAACTTAAAAAAAAAACTATAGGTATGACGAGAGATTCACTCTTGTTGAAGATATGAACACAACTATATTTCAATG
This sequence comes from Physeter macrocephalus, assembly GCF_002837175.3. Taxonomy (NCBI): domain Eukaryota; kingdom Metazoa; phylum Chordata; class Mammalia; order Artiodactyla; family Physeteridae; genus Physeter; species Physeter macrocephalus. Next base: position 123,638,241 of record NC_041224.1, on the reverse strand, counting down.
AGGAATGAAATGAACCAGTAAAGAGATTTCAAATATTTGCTCTATTTACGTATGTAACAAAGCCATAGGTTTTACACAATAATTTTAGACCCTGACAGAGACACAACCTAAAACTATGTTTAATTGTTTTCAAATGTGGAGTGGTTAAAAATAGTGAAATTTAACACGTCTTTTTTTTCAAGGTGGCTGTGATTTTTCTAAGCCTGATCTGAGGAGTAAAACAGCCCTATGAATTCCAATTATTACCTGCATTGTGCTTCAGTTCTCCTGAGAGACATTTGCTTGTGTTAGCAATTTTTCACTTTAAAGCTTATTACATGATAATTTCCTTTTTAATGATCCCACCTAAGGAAACCTATGTATTTCTTTGATTCTGATGGACTAAGACCCAGATATTTTTAAAGTGGATTCTGAGGTACCTGCTACAACAATAAAACAATGAAAAAATAAATTATAAAAAGCCAACAGCAGAGACTTCCCTGGCGGTCCAGTGGTTAAGACTCCATGCTTCCAATGCAGGGGGCGTGGATTCTATCCCTGGTCTAGGAACTAAGATCCTGCCTGCCACATGACGCATGGCGTGGCCAAAAAAAAAAAAAAACTCCACAGCTGAAGTATTTAAGTTAATGACTCCTTAAACCATGTTTTTTAAGAAAGAGTGTTCATTCTAGGTTATTTAAGTATACCTCAAAAAAGGAGGATTAAAGATAGGTAAACAGGGAGCAAAAGAGAAAATAGAACACTGAAAATAGTAATAAGAATATTCTCAGATAAACAAATACAAGTCAAATTTCCTTTAGGGTTTCACTCAGTCCAATGTATTGAGTTGGCCAAAACTTTCGTTTGGGTTTTTCCATAAGATGTGATGGAAAAATTGTAAGTTTTGTTCTACTGGCCTAGGGCAAGCAAAGCAATCTTTCTCAAGTCATAGGTTTCTAACTAAACTATCTCAAGACATCCTAGGTCTTTCAGTTGTCTGTTTCATTTTGCTGTCAGCTTACTCTGGAAGCACTTTCTCCCAGATTATCCTTTGCAATATTAACAACTGAGTATTCCTCATACAGTTGTTTCAGGAGGCCAACCTTTGGCCTGGAGCTCATAGAAGGAGATTTCATGTAGATGAAGAGACTGAATATCTCAGATTAATTTATGTCAGCATTTAAAAATCCAAACTGAGAACAGGGGAATCCCTTTGGAGTGTACTATGTAAATCCATCTGCTTACGTGTAGGAAGTTTGTAAGGGTTAGATGATGATTATGGTGAGGAGTAGAATGAATTACAAATAATGGCAGAGATTTTTCTGTAATTTTCAAGCTTCACCAACACCCTACCTCAGATATTCTAGGAATGATCTGATATTTTGAGATGTAAAATAATTTTGACTTAAACCAAGGTTATTTATAAGACTGTTACACAGTTGTGTCCCATAAGCACATGCAATTTGATAATTCCATTTTTGTATGATACACATCAAAAATTTATATTACATACTACATGAGTGAGTGAATGAGGGTATTTCTTTCAGTAGTAGCAAAGGGCTAAATCCTTAAATTTCACATGTATGATAATTAAAAGTATTTTCTATATACTAAATACTGATTTTGTATACACATTGGGTTTTTTTGTTGTTTTTTTGTTATTTTTGTATTTTGTTTTTTGCCAGGCACAATAAAACACACATCATGATACAATCACTGGCCTTGTTATAATTTCATGAGCTGGGATGCACTCACCATACCTTATTCTACTCCCTAGAAATTAGCTATGGCTATTTGAATTTTTGAAGTAAATTAAAGAAAATAAAACTGTATCTTACATATAAAAACTCCAGCTGGGATGTCATAGTAGCCAAGTCAATGGTTATCTCCCGCCAGACTCCAATAAGGCCAAATCAGGATGAGAAAAATGAAAACATATTCCTCCATGAGAATATGCCAAAGCAATCTTGGACTTTCATTCTCCTCCAGCAATACACAACCAGCATCAATTTACACTGGTCACTCTGCCTTGGCAAAGATATTTGTTTTGGAAGGACCCTTCTAGCTTCTTTCTGTGAGCTCTTCAATTCAGGTCACAGCATAAATTATTACTCAATGGTTCAGGCTTTACTGGTTATTTGGAGACTAAAGGTAATAGTTGGGTCCCCAGCACATGTCCAGAAATATGTTTCAACTATGTATGCAAGAGGGAGGAGATATGGGGATATATGTATATGTATAGCTGATTCACTTTGTTATAAAGCAGAAACTAACACAACATTGTAAAGCAATTATACTCCAATAAAGATGTTAAAAAAGAAAAAACTATGTAAAAGTTGAAGCATTATATCCCAAGACTAAGAGTGGCTCTGTTCAATATATTTGGAAATGAAAACTCCAGAGAATTAAGTAGGATGACCTTGGCCCTTGACCAGTATAATATAAGCAGAGTTGAGACTATCATATCAATTTCAATCATAGCCCTTCTAAAAAATGCATACAATGTTCACCACCCCTATACTTATTGCAAAGAATATTTAATAAATAATTGTTTAATAAATTGTTATTTTATAGTTAATGACTGCTAATATTAATAAATGCCATTTATTTAGTATTTACTATGTGCCAGACACTGTTCAAGGCCTTACAGCTACATTATTTCTTATTAACTCTACTGTGATGGTTAATTTTATGTGTCAACTTGACTGGGCCATGAGGTGTCCAGATATTTGGTCAAACATTATTCCAGATGTTACTGTGAAATGTCTTGATGAAATTAACATTTAAAGTCTAAAGCTGATTAGGGTCCACAATGTGTGGGTCTCCTGTAATCAGCTGAATACCTGAATAGAGCAAATAGGCTGACCCTCCTATGAGTTAAGAAGGAATTCCTCCCGTCTCACTGCCTTCTGGCTGGGGCATCATTTTTTTCTTTTTTCTGCCTTCTGACTCACACTGAAAAATTGGCTTTTCCTGGGTCTCAGGCAGCCAGCCTTCAGACTGGACCTACACCATCACCTCTCTGGGGTCTCCAGTTTGCCAGCTGCATACTTTGGTACCTGTCAGCCTCCATAATAACATAAGCCAATTTCTTATATTAATCTCTTTATATATGTGCGTGTATACATATCCTCTTGGCTCTGTTTTTCTGGAAAACCCAGACTAATATACCTACAAATCTTTAAATACTTTTGTTATTGTTGCTGTGTTCTTTCTTTCTTTTAAATTTTTTTTTCCACAAACAAAGATACTGAGAATGAGAAGTTAAATTACTTGCCCAAGTCCACACAATTAGTAAGTGAAGAAGCACAGCTACACAGCCAACTTTGTCAAACTCCACAAACCTAGTCTATCCATTACACAATACATCTGTATTCTCAAGAAGATTTTCTGCAGGCATTCCATTTGCATTAAATCCCTTAGATATTCATAACTTGAAATAATAATCTGTAATAACTTTATAGATTTTTAAAATAATTTGTGGACTTTATCTAATTAAGTTTCAATTGTAGCTAATGTTTCCTCAGAAACTCATCATTAAAAAATAGGTTGAATTCTTATATTTCCTGATGACTATAAGTATTTAAGATTGCCTCTATGTCATATAAATCATATTAATGAATAATATAAAACAAAATTAATGTGTTTTCACATTAATTTTCACATTAATTCAATTACATATATATTTCAAGTCTAAAAAAACAGAGGGAAATGAAATTCACGAATGCACTTGTATACCTATAGTTTAATTAAACTCTGCAAAGTCATGGTAGGAAAATTTCTTGTTATGCACAAGATTTATAAGACCAGAGAACAGTGCCATGAGGAGTATCAACTTTTTGCCTGAAGGAAAGAAAAATGTTATGCTCATTTCCTGGTCATATAAATGTGAGTCAAAGTTGTGAATTTATTCATCTCTTTTCACATTCAGTATGAAAAAAATTTCTGAAATATAAATGTCTTGTTTAAACACTTCCATGTTTTCATAGACATTGTCAAAGTGACACTGACAGATATTGAAAGTTATCATTTCATTTGTTCAGTAACCATTGACAGAAATATTGCATATTGGGTTAAGTTAAAAATAATAATAAAACAGGGTTCATTTTAGAGACTGTGAAATATTCATCTTAAATTAAAATTACCAAAATCTCAATATATCTACTGAATATAATTGGTTATTTCATAAATATTTTTCTCTATTGTTACAAATGTATCTCTTAATCAATAATTCTTGTTTTACTAATCCCTGTTAATAGTCTTGTTAATGTGCATTTAAAAAATATTAGAGCTAACATTTCCTCCCTTTATGAATCTAAAAATAATCTAAAATACGTTTTTTTTTGTTTATATTTGCTTGTATTATATAGTAGGCATCTGCCACTTTTTGGAAAGTTTTTATGAACATTACATCCTAATTTTAAAGACATATGTAATTCAATGAGCATTGAAGTGAATTTACTTTAATCTTATATAGTTAATTCTCCACCTAGCAGTCATAGACATCCTTTTAAAAACATAAGTCATCCTATCATTCACTTGTTGAATTCCTTTAGTGGCTTAAAAAAGTGTGAATAAAATCCAAATCCCTAGCATGGTTTTCAAAGATAAAGATTATGTGTCCTCACTCAATCTCGATGACCACTTCTCTTACCATTCTGACTTCTCTCCAGCCACTTCAACCCGTATGCTGTTCTTCAATCAAAGGAGCCTATGCCACCCAGGAGCCTTAACATGCTAAACTTTTTGTTGTTTTCTATTGGCTATTTCTCCCATTTAGACATTACTTCCATGAGGACATGAATCTTTGTGTCTAGAATCTAAATATTTGTTTAATACATGAAAGAACAAATTTATTGAGTGTTTAACTATGGGTCAGACACTTTATCAGAAGCTGAGGATACTGATATGAATAAAGCATATCCCTACTCTCAAGGCATATGAGCAAATAATTTGCAGACAAAACAAGTGGTATAAAAATTCTTTAGGGCTGATACCACAGAATTATGACATTGTGTTAAATTGAAGTGCTGCAGCTCCATCATATGCTATCTGCATGCTTTGGGGCAAGTAATTTCCCTCTTAATACTTTAGTGACACCTCTACAAATTGGAATTAATAATATCACCTACCATATGTTTATTTTGAGGACTAAATAAACCTAGAAAGCATTCAATAAATGTCTGTTATTTTATTATAATTATTACTTTTATATTTCTTTTCTTTTTCCAACTAAACCTCAATTTAAGCCCTTAGTCAAGGTGATTAAAAAAAACTGTAATCTCCTCTGTCACACATGTAAGTCATCTGGTTCCTATCTCTAAAGATGATTTTCCCTGGTGACTCATAAAATGCAGAAATAACATAGAAAAAAAATAAAAGTTTGATAAAAGGAGAATAAGGACGTAAAAGTAAATAGAAAAAGACCTTAGCAGACACCTCACTAAAGAAGATATACAGATGAGAAATAAACATATGAAGATATGCTCCACATCACATGTCATCAGGGTAATGCAACTTAAAACAACCATAAGATAATACTAGACACCTATTAGAATGGACAAAATCTCAGACACTGACAACATCAAATGTCTGTAAAGATATGGTGCAACAGGAACTCTCATACATTCCTGGTGGGAATGTGAAATTGTACAACCACTATGGAAGACAGTTTGGTGGTTTCTTACAAAACCAAATATGCTCTTAACATGTGATCAGCAACTGCACTCCATGGTATTAACCCAAAGGACTTGAAAACTTATGTATAAATAAAAACTTGCATATAGATTTTACAGCATTTTTATTCATAATTTCCAAAACTTGGAAGCAACCAAGATGTTTTTCAGAAGGTGAATAGATAAATAAACTGTGGTTCTATTTATTTTTGTGCATGAACAAAGATCCAGACAATGTAATATTCAGAGCTAAAACATGAACTATCAAGACATGAAAATGCACGTCCGGAGCCTGTGCTCCGCAACAGGAGAGGCCACAACAGTGAGAGGCCCGTGTACCGCAAAAAAAAAAAAAAAAAAAGAAAAAAACATGAAAAGACATGAGGAAACTTAAGTGCATATTACTAAGTGAAAGAAACCAATTTGAAAAGGCAACATACTGTATGATTCCAGTTATGTGACGTTCTGGAAAAGTCAAATCTATGGAGATAATAAAAAAAGATTAGTGGTTGTTGATGGGGGAAGGATCAACAGGCAGAGCACAGAGGATTTTTAGGGCAGTGAATATACTCTGTATGAAATTTTAATTACAGATATATGTCATTATACATTTGTCCAAACTCACAGAATGTGCAACACCAAGGTGAAATCTAGGTAAACTGTGAAATCTGGGTGATTATGGTATGTCAGTATGGATTCCAACCTGGTTAAAAAAAAAAAAGTACCATTCTGGTGAGGGATGTTGATAATGAAGGAGGCTCTGCATGTGTGGGGGCAAGGGGTATATGGGAAATCTCTGTACCTCCCTCTCAATTCTGTTGTAAACATAAAAACTCTCTAAAAACATAATCTTTAAAAAGAAAAACAAGTGGATCCATATATCATCTCTATAGAACAGATTAATTAGTTACATAGACCTTCTGGTGCATTGGAATTACTACCTCCACCTTGCCCACCTGTATGAAACACCATTGCACTGCATTGTGTTCTGTTACATTAAAATGTAAATAATGCATGTTTGCACAACATGGGATCCTGCAGTATAAGCAAACTATTCTGATAACAGTATTGAAAATCTCCTGTGAACTTTATACAATTGCATGAGTAGAGAATAAAGATATTCTGCCAAGAGTTTAAAAGGCTTAAATAAAAGAGCATTTTTTATTAGAGAAGACCATTGTGAAATTAGAAACATATTTAGCCAAAAGAAAAAGATAGGAAAATGTGAATAATGCAACAAAAAGAGGAACTCTGAACTGGACAAGGAAAACAACATTCTATTTATGTCTTTGCCCAAGAATTTTCATCAGATACATGATGAAGAGAGTAGAAATCTATATCAAACCTATATATTATTTCTTTATAATTTATTGCAAATATTTACACACAATTGGCAGCAAATCATACATTTACAAATGTATACATGGTTTGCTCATTATTATTTATAAAAATCCAGACAGACATTATTACAGTTAGGTTTTCTGTAATCACTATTCCCTGCCCCTGCAAAACAGCTAAGTTTCTAGGGCCTACTTTGGCCACAACCATCAAAGAAGTACCCTTTAGAAACTATTGCTTAAACACGAATTATTTCTGCCTGGGTCTACCATATATTAAATAGTAAAGGTTATATGTATAAGAATTAGAGGGCTTCCCTGGTGGCGCAGTGGTTGCGCGTCCGCCTGCCGATGCAGGGGAACTGGGTTCGCGCCCCGGTCTGGGAGGGTCCCGCGTGCCGCGGAGCGGCTGGGCCCGTGAGCTATGGCCGCTGGGCCTGCGCGTCCGGAGCCTGTGCTCCGCAACGGGAGAGACCGCAGCAGAGGGAGGCCCGCATACCACAAAAAAAAAAAAAAAAAAAAAAAAAAGAATTAGAGATAGTACCAAGGAGTTGATTACCATAATTGAATATTGGTCAGAAATGGATTCTAGCAGGAGGTGATATCTAACCTGGGTTTGGAAAAATAAAAAAGGAAAAAAATTAACAATTTTAAATCCAGTCTCTGTTGTATCAGCTGTGTGTTTTGGACTGGTTATTTAATCATTATGAGTTCTTAGATACAACATTCTCTAGATAAATGGAAATAACAAAGCTATGGAAGGGCTAAATGGGGTACTTTGGAAATTATAACTGGGTTGAGCACATATCATAGATTTGCAAAAAAAAAAAGTGAATTAAATTTCTATTTTCTCATAATAGTATATCAATTAGGATATAATTCATTATATCAAGGATTGAGCCTGCTTGAAATTAATTTTTTTATAACTTGCAGATGTTTTATAAATAATGATCAATTTAAATGGAGAAATATTTTATGTTGTTTATTTATTTAACAAATATTTACTGAATGCCCACTACCTGCCAGGCAATACTCTAGGCACTTGGGATACATCAGTCAAGATGCTTTTTCCTCTGGGGGGATATAAAAATAAAGACAGCAATGAAAACTTTAATGAGCCAAATTAAAGGAAAGACAGGGTAAGTGGGATGCTTGGAGTCATGATTTCCTGGGATTGTGTAGTTAAAATAGATGTGTTGCTTTTCCCATTTTTCTATCACTCTTCTAGGTCCAACCTCTGCTTTACTCTGCATCCTGGAAGGTTTATTTCTACAATGTGGCATTGCTCAGGCTTCCTTTCTAATTGTTTTATGAGTCAGTTAAGCCACTGGGAGTTAGTGACAAAAAATCAGAAAAGAAAGAATGAGAGTGATTCTTCACACACCAGCACTTTTGTTCTAGAAATCATTGCCTCCTTCCACTACTATGTGTATCAAGGAAAGATTTAACCACCACACTCTTGAGGAAGCTGCAACTTTAAAGAGCTCAAAAAACACTATTTCCTCACCATTTCCCTTTACCCTCTTGGGAGTCTTAGATCTTAGCCATTGCTCTGTCATGTGTGTCATGTTGAAAATCATGAACCTCACTGAGCCTGAAATTTTTGCTCTATAAAAACAAATACATCTATCATATTGTGGATTTGATTTGCCTTTCTCTGATTAGAGATGCTGAACACCTTTCATGTACCTGTTGGCTGTTTGTATATCTTCTTTAGCAAAATGTCTCATCAAGTCGTTTGCCCATTTTTTAATCAGGTCCTTTTTTTGCTACTGAGTTTCAGTTCCTACAGTTAACAATATGGTGTTGTGCCCTTAAAAACTTAAGGGGATAGCTCTCATAATCAATGTTCTTACCTGCCCCTCATCTCACCCCCCCCCACCACACACACACGCACACGCACACACACACACACACACACACACACGCACACAGAAGAAAAGAAAAAAAAAAGAAAGAAAAGACAAAAATAGCAAAGGGACTCTTTTGGAGGTGATGTATATGTTTATTATCTTTTTTTGTTGTGATGGTATCACAGGTTTATACATATGTGCAACCTCATAAAAATGTATATATTAAATATGTGTAACTTTTTGTATATTAAGTATACCTTAGTAAAGTTTGCTCATTCTTTCTTGACCCAAAGCTCTGTGTGAAATCCAGCAGATATCAAAAAAAAGGTCCATATATATCTCAGCTCTACTTTTGTTTTTTTTTTTACATTTCAGTGGACTGAACCCCCACTAAAAGAAAAAAAAAAGTATCACAGCATCTTATTTACAATGTCTATAATAATGTTTCATAACGGGTAGGATAATTCCACCCTTCATACTCTTCTTTTTCTGAAAATAGTATGTGAACTTCTTTAGCCTTTTAATCTTCCATGTAAATTTGAAAATCAACCTAACAATTTTCATGTAAAACTTTGTTGGAATTTTTATTGGAATTACATTGAATGTATAGAAGAGTTAGTGGTGAATTCACATCTTAGAGAAAAGATTATATGACATCATTTTTCTGTTATTATGGTAATTTATATTTACATATTTTCTAATATTCAGGCAGTCTTCAATAAAACCACTTTGTCATGGTGTAGTACATTGTTCAGTAAATGCTGCATTTGAATTGGCAATATTTGCTTTAAAATGGTCACATCTAGATATATGAGAAAAATGCACTTCTAGTTGCCTTCTCATCATGTATTCTGTCTTTTTTGATACCAATTCCTTTCTTTTTTTGGTAGCTGGAATCATAAACAAGCTGGAACTATTTGCTGCTTTTGTTCTCTAGAAGACTCTGAAAAATATTTCAAAGATGTATGATTTGAAAGCCATTTTTAATTTATGTCATAGAAAAAAAGAAAAGGAAAGCCTTAGACTTCTAATCCAGAATTTCCACTTTACTTTTCAAAAAACTCAATGCTATATAAACACTTTAAATTTTAACTCAAAGTATGTATTTGCATGTCAAATAATTTAGCCCTCTAGTGTAACAAGAGATTAAATCCCCTATTTGAGCTCTACCAAATCTATCAAAATAAATTAAGCTTGAATATTTATTCATAATCACAAATTGCCTTTGAGATTAACTATTTTATTTAGAATGCTATTCTAAGAGAACATTAAGTCTGTTCTGAAACTACAAATACGTATAGAATAAATCATTGAGACTTGATACTCAGGACTTCCTTTAAGTAATAACTTGAAATTTCAATTCCATACAGTACCTTTTTGATCATCTTCAAGTAGTGCTCTTTGATCTAATCTGACAAAATGCAAAATTGTTCTTCAATTTGCTCAGATTAACTCATATATAGGATATAGGCTAAAGAAGAAAGGAGGGGACTTTCAGTTAAAATGTAACAAGAATATGTCTTCATTTCTTACCACAGTTAGATTAGACTGTGATCGGTGACCCATTATTTGTTACAGAATAATCATAGAGATTGTTGTTCTGTTAACTGACTTCTAGGTTTTAAGAATGAATTTTAAATGGAAATTTTATTTATAGAAAATGGAGACAGCACTAAAATAAAGTCATTGACATATGCTGAGATCACAAACTGTAATTAATATATTTTATTTTTATTTTGCTATATAAGAAAACTCATAGTTTAAGAGCTTGTCTATGGATACTCCTCCCAGATAGAGAATAAGGAGAGAAAATATATCTAAATTAATTTACATAAAATCTGGTGGTGCAGAACATTCATTTCTCTCAGCAGCTCCCTCAAACTAATGAGCTGTCATACTGACAGCCTTCTAAAGTTGTTCGACTCCCACAGAAAGAATTGAAGGGTGTTAGCAATATCTATCGATAGATATTAGCAGACAAGTTTATGTAAGTATTGATATTAGCTATCACTCTTTTAATATTTTATCAAACTGTTAGTAGAAAAACCAGTCTGTCTACTTTCCTCACCTTTTCTCAAAAGTATCTGGCATTATTCTACTCCTAGCTTACCTTTTGCTTTTGTTGATTATATTGTTGGTTAATATACAATCATCTTAATGAGTTGATTAAATAGGGAGAAAAATTAATCATTTCTAATATCTTCTCAAGACCAAAGCAAATATTACTTTAAAGCTGTTAATTACTCAACTAGGACAAGTGTTAAAAATAAATGAAAAAACAAATATTCACCATATTGGATACATTGATATACCAGAATGAGACAAACTCCAACAGATATTCTGAGATTGAGCAAAAATATCTAAGTACATTTATTAATTCAATTATTTATTCATTAATATATTCACAATTTAAATAGATATATTTAACAACTGTTTGATATTTAGTCCATACCACAGTAATAGTGACTATAGTTCATGGACTCTGTCCTCAAACACTAATCATACCAATGGATAAGATATTTTTGTTCTCACATCAGTAAAAGATACATAAGGTAAGTAAATTGTTAGGAACATAGGTTCTACCTTCAGCTTTTCTGCATCCCAAGTTGCTGCTTATTTTTATCTAACTAAAACACAAGTTGCATCAGTCTAAACCTCAGTATACTTGTTCGTAAGATCAGGCTAATAATAGTAACTGCCACCTAGAGACTTTTTAAGCAATTGAATGATTTTATATAAACTTCTGTTTTAATTATTATGACTGTTAATAGAATTCACAAATCTGTTGTCTTAACACACACACAGGTGTTTTAAGGGCTCCTATGCTCCATCAGTCTTATTTTGAAATATTTTGAAACATTTCAAAATATTAACTTGCCATACACAGTGAGAAGACTCCTTCAGTCCTTAAATAAGTCAAAAAAAAGTCAAAATAATTATGTAAATGTTTAGATCAGTTATGAATTATAAAATAAAGTCTAAGATCTGTAAAATCATAGGTTCCCATGTTGTTAGGAATACTGAAGTGACCTAGAAACTAATTATTTTTCACTCAATTCTCTTTTTCAGCCTTATTCTGAGTATATTTTCAGCCTTTGTTTTCTAGCCTTTGTTTTACAATAGCTTTGAAAATAATCGCCAAGATTTTTACGTGACATTTTCTCCTGCTCTCCTTTTAAAGACAAAACTAAGAGGTCACAGTGAAAATCTTACAAAACACAAACTAATTATGCTGTTGTCTTATAGAGAGAGACTGATTATCATTAACCACAAAGATTCATCTGCCAGAGGAAAGAAAAAAGGTAATGTATTTTTCCCAAAAGGGAGTAGAAAGCATTGTGTTAGGAATGCAAATTTTAGGGTCAGAAAGACCTGCCTTAGAATGCATCCACAATTGGTTAGCTGTATGAGCTTAGAGAAGTTAGTTAATTTCTCTGTGCCTCAGTTTCTTCTCCCATGAAACAAACAGGTGTAACAATTTTACTTATTTCATAGTGCATTTTTAATGGTTAAATAAAGGAATGCTAGTAAAGTGTTTAAAACATGCACTGAACTTTGTTAACTTAGGCATTTGTAACATACTAACTAGATTCAGTTAATCACTTGGCCTCTTCTCCAGCTGGTAATTAAGCATACAGATTCTGTTTAGGTTACTTAAACCCAATTATAACTACCAGGAAGTTGAGTTCTGCAGACATTTGTAGGACATTTAGTTGGCTCAGACAGCAAGTAAAAAAAAAAAAAAAAAAAAAATCACTGTATTTTCCTTAAACCAAACCTTTCTTGTTTTCCAAAATAAGCAATTTTCAGAGGTGTCGCTTAGGAAGGTGACACCTATATTGTGAACATGCACAGGGAGGTGGTATCAGGGACATGCTGTCAATTCTTATGACATTGAAAGAAAAGGTGACAAGGACAAAGAGTCTTGATGACTTGCACCTGACACAACTCCACTCACAGAGCAAAGGAGACAAGATCAAGTTGAGACTGCCAGGGACAAGGGGATGAATACATTAAAGAAATCTCTAAATAGAAAAAGACATAAACATGAAGGTAAGAAATAAAAATTTAGGGACTTCCCTGGAGGCGCAGTGGTTAAGAATCCGCCTGCCAATGCAGGGGACACGGGTTCGATCCCTGGTCCAGGAAGATCCTACATGCTGCAGAGCAACTAAGCCCGTGCACCACAGCTACTGAGCCTGTGTGCCACAACTACTGAAGCTCACACACCTAGAGCCTGTGTTCTGCAACAAGAGAAACCACTGCAACGAGAAGCCCGCACACCACACCGAAGAGTATCTACCGCTCGCTGCAACTAGAGAAAGCCTGCTGACAGCAACAAAGACCCAATGCAGCCAAAAATAAGAAATAAATTAATTAATTAAAAAAAAGAAGTAAAAATTTAAGTATAGAACCTTTCCTTCACTAACAAGCATACGTTATCTAATAGTAGACGTGAAACTAAAAATTTTTCTTCTTTTTCATTAATCTCTTTATGTCTTTCCTCAAAAGAAGAAATATGAATGACAGACAAGGAAAAAGACACTAATTACCTCAATATAAAGTGATTGGAAAGGGAAAACATAGGAAGAGAATATGTTTGAATGTAATAAGCAATGTATGTGATGTACCTTAAACATATCAGGCATTTGATAAAGGGTAATAGCTTTCAACAGCATCATAAAAACCTATACATAATCCCCAATCATCATATTTTCCACTTTTCTTTAATCCTAACTCATTTCATTTCACTTGGCTTTGAGGAGGAGAAATCAGTATCTTCTGAGACTTCTTTATAATAAGTACAGCATTACTGCATGCAAGAAATATACAGTGTAAGGGAATTAGCTATCATTTTTCAAAAATATAATATTTACTTCCCATTCCTTTTTTCCCCTTCCTCCCTCCCTCCCTCCTTTATTCCTGAACAAGAATATGAATATTCTTAATATGTACTGTTTTGCATTCAAATGAACCTGGAAAATCTATATAAGGGTAAATTCACAATTATATCATTATATTTTCTTGGCCATAAGTAGAAGATGTAAGTCAATGGTGGTTGTTATTCAAAAAGAACCTCCACAATTTTATTTCAAAATAGCCACTGCCATCATAGTTGATTTACCACCCACACTTCAGAGGAACAAGGTTCACACATCTGATGTTGGTGGAATCTTTTTATGAAAATGCAGTATGACTTTGTCAAATATCAGCTAATATTAATCATATATACCTAAAAACTTCATGAAAAGGAAATGATTCACATAACTAGAATCAAAGAAATTCACGAAAGTAGAACTACCTAGTTATAAAACATTGTTAATAGGCTTCCACATTTATTTCTTGAGAAACTGATAAATTATAAGTGAAGTCAATGTTATTCCATTTGGATGCAGTTATTGAGCAATTTCATTTAAGAATATGTAATATTCTTTTGCTAAAAGGGAAAAAGCCCTTGCACATTAAATATATGTTCAGGGGGCTTCCCTGGTGGCGCAGTGGTTGAGAGTCCGCCTGCAGATGCAGGGGACACGGGTTCGTGCCCCGGTCTGGGAAGATCCCACATGCCACAGAGCGGCTGGGCCCGTGAGCCATGGCCGCTGAGCCTGCGCTTCCAGAGCCTGTGCTCCGCAACGGGAGAGGCCACAACAGTGAGAGGCCCGCGTACCGCAAAAAAAAAAAGAAAAAAAAAGAAAAAAATAGGTTCATATCTCAGTATTACATAACAAAAAGAGTATAAAACTAAAACCAAGAAACTTAGTTATGCCAAAAATCTATAGTCTGACTTTGCCTCTATCATATTCCTTCACTATAATTTTCATTATATATAATTAAAAGATTGTTTAGTCATACTTTGTTTCCTTCCTACTCCAGCATTTTGTATTTCTAAACACATAAAAGATGGTATAATGTTATTACAAATCACAAATGTAATGATAATATTGTAGCTAACGGAGGTTAGCAGGAAGTACATTGTAAAATATCACAAAGACTCTCTTTCTGACCGAACTTTAGCCAGTCTCCTCTAAGCCATGTTCTCAACTAGGCTTCCACATTTGAACTTCCATGTCAATCTTTGCATTCCCAAAATTCTTACTAAGTCGGTTTAGCCAGAACCCTCATCTTTGATATCTGACTACTCTCCATATCTGATCAAATTCCTCACCTCGCCAACCCCAGGTAATATCTGAAAATCCTGACCTGCGTTCAGCAGGAAATCTGTTAGGTCTGTTTAGCCAGAATCCAGCTAGAAACATCTTCATGTTTCCCATTAGTTAGTGTCCATCCACTCAACCCCCACCTTGCTTTTGGCTCTAAATCCCCACTTTTTTTTTGCTGTGGTCAGAGTGGAGCCCAAATGCCTCTCCTCTACTGCAAAGCCTCATTGAGGTAGTCCCTTCTTGAATGAAGTCTTCCTTACCATCTTTAACAACTATTGGACTCCTAATCATAACTTATTTTCAAATGTCAATCAGATGTTGTTTTAGAAATCTGTTAGTCACTTAAATAATCCAAGCCAGTTTCTTACCACTTACATTTGAATTACAGTAGTTATGTTTAGATACAAATTATAAGATTACACCTAATTAATCATTAGGTCATTTCCCATTGAGATCAGAGTGACCTACCATTTTTTGGGGTGTCCAGGATGTCTGTTGACAGGTTTTTATTTCTTTTTAGGTTCTTGAATAAAGAGGGTTTTAAGAAAAAAAAACACTCAATTTTTAGTTGTTTTAAACCAATTTTCTAAGCTTCTGGCAGATTTTTTTTTTCTTTTTTAAGGTTCATTTCAGTTTTTCTCCTCAAAGATTTATCAACAAACCCATTTGCAAATATTCTCATAATTACAGCTTTATATGATCTTCTCTCAGTGAATTAAGCTGGTGAAGAGGAGAACAGAATCAGCCCATTACAAAAAACATCTCATGCGGAGAGGCAGTGGGTGGATGCACTAAACTACTTCAAGGAGCTGAACACCAAAGGCTCTCCTGAGCTGCAAAAGCGATGATATTTAACTTGTCAACACTGAGGTTACAAACCTACTGAGTAGTGCACAGATATGGCAAATACAGAAGAGTGGAGATTCACAGCTGGAGTTATTGGTTACAGGAGACAAAATAAAACCTAAATAAATCCCTAAGTTAATGGAGGAAAACACTACTACCAGTAAATGAGCTCAGAGAAATCTTCAGTCCTGAAAGAGACCTGGACCACAGGGAATGGAAGCCAAGGTTGCAATACAGATACAGAGGTTTATTTGTAAGACCATGCATAGCTGAAAGAGTGTACAGTTTGAGATTGTGAGAACAGTGACAAACTCATGGCTTTGCCACTTGCCAGGAAAACTACTTAATGTCTTCGAGGCCATTATATCACCTATAAGATGGGAATAATACCTATTTGGGAGTGTTGCAGCGAAGGTTGGGGAAAATCACCTACACAATATTCTATATGTTGGCTTATTGATATGAATTTAAACAGATTTTTTTCTGTTATAAAATTACCAAGTTAGGTGGACACTTTACTGATGATCTTAGGATTCTAGTTTTAAAGATTTGTAAATCATATTGTGTTATCCATATACATGTAGCCGCAATATTCTTTTTGGTGCACGCATTTAATTACAATCACGTTTGTTACCTCATAAGAAAAATTTGTCCTTCAAAAGATAGCTTTATAAGTAGTTCAATTTCGAAAAAGGTTGTTATATAAAAGCTAGCAGTGTTAGGTATTTTCCACTTATGTGCAGAGAGGGTCTTTTTTGAACTAGCACTTCCTGAAGTTAAGGGTATGCTGTGTATTTTGCAGCATTTCTTCAAGAACAAAAGAAAGATCTACAGATTCTAGTACTGACTTAGGTTTCTACAAATGCAAAACCTGTGCCAAGGACTTATAGAGTTGTAGTTTATTTGAAGATGCAGAAGAGGAAAAGCCAATTTAGGTTTACATTACCAAAATTGTTGCTTTGGGCAACAGTGCTTGATTCCATTAGGAATACCAGACAAAAGTCCAAATGCCTGCCATCATTCTCAACCTAAAGGATAGGAGGTGGGTGCATTTTACTCAGCTGTTCAGTACACCACTCTTCCCACAACTTGAGGCTTTTCCCTAGGGTGTTAAATCCTCACACTTCTGAGTTGCATCTGTGTGCATCCCGAGGAACTCTGAGAGATGCAGAAGTGTCCCAAGGGAAAAAAAACAAGAGTAGTTGAAGTGAGATGTTGTCAGCTCAAACATGTCTCTCTCATAGCTTCTAGTGGTTTGCTGGCAATCTTTGGTGCCCCTTGGTTTCTGCTGCATCACCCCAATCTGTGCCTTCATCTTCACATGACATTCTCATTATAAGGACACTCGTCATATTAGATTATGGGCCCATCTAACTCCAGTATAACCTCATCTTTATTAAGTGCATCCACAGCAATCCTATTTCCAAATAAGGTTACTCCTGAGGAACTGGGGGTTAGGACTTCAATGCATGAATTTTGAGAGGACATAATTCAACTATATAAGTAGTAGCATGTATTTGTATATCTACCAAAATAATGATTTTATAATTATAAATATTACTATATTGTTACATAAAATCATTGTTACACATTTAAATTTAAATTAATGTAGGGATTTACTCATTCACATACTTGAAATTGTTCTTGCTTTAAATATCAATACTTCCTGTATCTCTGATCCTCTAGTTTAAATTCTTCTTCTTCTGTCTGGCATATAGACAGAATTTCTTTTTGCTGCAGGTGTGCTGGTAGCAATTCCCTTATTTTTAATAAGTCTGAAAATGACAATTTAAATTTCATTCTTAATATATTTACTTACTATTGATAGGTTTTGTTTCATTTTTTATAGTTATTTGAATTGTTTCTGTTGAGAAACAAAATGATCAGTTCTACTCATTACTTCTTTGAATGTAAACTTTCTTTTTTCTTGTAGTTTTTTTGAGATGTTTTCTCTGTCTTTTTGTTAAACTATGATCTCCTATAATGTAGATGACTTTTTATTATTCCATCTTTCAATTTAAAAGAGCTTGATATATTTTATCAGATTTGGAGATTTTTTATTCATCATTATTTCTAATATTACTTCTGCTCCATTATTCCTTACTAGTTCGTCTAGGGTTCCAGTTAAATATATGTGAGGATTTCTTACTCTATCTTATTTACTTCCTATTTGCACATCTGTCTCTGCTATCCTGTGATTTCTCCAAGTGTCACTTTGGCTATTTTACTCAACCTCTTACTAATTCTCTCATCATCTCTGTCTGTTATGTTGTTAAACCTATCAACTTACTTGTTAATATTACTTATTGTTTTTTTTTCAGGTCTACAATTTCTAGTTTTTAAATCTGTCATGTTTCAGTTTCCATTTCTCCACTGAAATTCTAAACCTTAGACTTTTATTTTGTTGAGTATAGTGAGCAAAATTATTATTTTTAACAATTTTTATTTGAGATAATTATAGATTCACAAGAAATTGCAAAAAGTAGTACAGAGACACCCTGTGTACACTTTACCTAATATCCATATGGTAATATCTTGCAAAATTATAGTATATCACAACCAGAATATGTGCATTGATATAGTCAAGATATAGAACAATTTTATTACTGCAAGAATCTCTCATGTCCTTTTATAATTACACCTACTGCTTGTATCCTTGTTCTTGTCCCCTGACAACCACTAATCTTCTTCATCTGTTACATAATAATAAAGTTGTGATAATGTAACATAAAAGGAATCATAAAGCATGTAACATTTGGGGATTGGGTTTTTTTCACGCAACATGATATTCTGGAGATTCATTCAAGGTGTTGCTATCATTGTTACTCCTTTTTATCATTGAGTAGTATTCCATGATAGGTATATACCACAGTTTGTTTAACCATTCACCCGTAAGTGACATTGGGTTGTTTCCTGGTTTGGCTATTACAGAAAAAGCTGCTTTGAACAAACATCCATTCCCAGGTTTTAGTGTGAACATAAATTTTCATTTCTCTGGGATAAATGCCCAGGAGTGCAATAGCTGGTTCAGATGGTAATTGCTTGTTTAGGTTTTTAAGAAATTGTCAATCTGTTTTACAGAGCAACTGAACCATTTTATATTCCTTCCAGCAACGTGTGAGCAATCCAGTTTCTCCACATCCTTGCCAGCCTTTAGTGTTGTCATTACTTTTGATTATAGGTATTCTAATAAACATGTATTTATAACTCATTACAGTTTAATTTGCATTTCCCTAATGGCTGAAGATATTGAATGGTTTTTCATATGCTTATTTTCCTATTAGATTAGATTTTCCTACCTAACTAGCCTTTTCAGTGAAACGTCAGTTTACGTCTTCTGTCCTTTTTCTTATAAGATTGAGAGTTCTTTTATATATTTACATATTTTGGGTACTACTACTTTGTCTGATAAGTGGCTTGCAAATGTTCTTTCCCAGTCAGAACTTGTCTTTTCATCCTCTTAACTAAATCTTTCACAGGGCAAAATTTTTAATTTTTATTAAGTATGATTTATATATATATTTTTTCTTTTATGGATCCTGTTCTATTGTTAAGTCTAAGAATGCTTAACGTACCCTTCTTAGGTACTGACGATTATCACCTATTTTTTTCCTAAAATCTTTATAGTTTTTGTTTTTATAATATTGTATTTTGCATAGTATTGTGTTATGAGCTAATTTTTGTATCAAATGTGACATTTAGGTTAAGACTTTTGGAGCGCAGGGGGGACTATGGGACTCTTATTGCTCCAGCACAATTTGTTGAAGTCTATCCTTCCATCATTGAGTTGATTTTGCTCCTTCTCTATTTATTTGCAGATATTTGTGGGGGGTTATTTCTAGAGTCTCTGTTCTGTTCCATTGATCAATTCTGGCAATATTCTGCCAATGGCAACTGATAACCGCAGTTATATAGTAAACCTTAATTCTAGGTATGCTGATCCATTCATTTTCTTCTTTTTAAAAATTGTTTCAGCAATTTTAAGTTTCCATTTCCTTTGCCTTTCCACATAAGGGAGAGTGGGTAGGGGCACAACTAAAATGCAATTGCTTTGTTACTGAGTACTCTTCATGGGAAAACAGCATCCTGACTCCTTCTCTACATAATACTGGGAGTAAAAAAATGATGCATCTAGGTGGAAATATGATTGGGGGTTGGAAGACAGAGACAAGGAAAGAATAAAAGTCGGAAATAGACACTGAGAGAGTCACCAGCAGATTGACAGCAGATATTGACTCTCCAGTAGTGGTAGAATAAAAAACTGGGGGTGCTATGGGTTAGTACAAAAGCTGTAACAAGTGATATCTCTGGAAGATTTGAGATATAGAGGCCACTTTTCTATGGTTTTGACTTGCCTGACAGATTTCTATATACACACAATATGTACATGCCCGTGTGGGCATTTTCACATATGCACACAAGTGACTGCTTTCCCTAGAAGTAAAATTCCAAAAAGAAAGCCCCAAAGAAGCAGCAACAATGGCAGCAGCTGACCCTCACAGCTGCAGAAACCCCCCACTCCAATTTACCAGGGCAGCGGGGAGCAGGTGACAGGTAACAGAGTAGGAAGGCTTGTGCGTGCATGACTATGTGTAGGTGTATTACGGATATATGTGTATGTAAAAATCCTAGTTATAAAAACATCTGAAGGAGCTAGGGATTTGGCTGAAGGTCCAAGGTGTTTTTTGTCATGATCAGGTTCAGGTTCAAAGTGGAATGTATGTAGATGGGAAACCCTAAATCATCATCAGGGCAACTGTGGCAGGCAGGATCCAACGTCCCACAGTGGCAAGAGACACTAATCTTTCCTCAGGAAGAGAGGAGCTGATCCACTTGACTCCAATTTCTAAAAAATACCTAGCATTTTCTTCTAGTTCCCTCGGTTCCTAACCAACTAACCATCGAAAGGAAGAAAACACGAAGCCAAAGGTATTAGCTTATCTCCCCCAAAGAAAGGAAAAGTGGAAGAGAGAAAGCATATGTATTCTTGTGCTAACATATTGGGCACACAAACTTGGAGTTCTCCAGAAATTAGGACAGGTTTATTGATTTTATTTTATTATGAGGTATTAGGAAAGGAAATAGAAGGCCTGTAAAAAAGAGGTAAGTCTGTCACAGAACTACAGGACAGTTTCATTAAACTCTAACTAAAAACACAGAGAAGTGTGATTACTATTTCCAGCCAGTTTCCCCATCACCATAGTCATGTAACAAACTAAGGTGATGTGGGTCTTGAGCCAGACTCACAGAGTGCCCTGGCCTTGGCCTCTGTACAGTGTCTCTGCATTTGATCCTTTTGATATTTTTCAGGATCATGTCATGTAGAATGACATATTGATTCTTTAGCTCTGACATGATGAGCTAAAAGCTGTTATGTTCTTTCTCATCAATACCTGTCAGGGTGCAGGATAATCCTCCACATGGGGATATTTAGCTATTTTGGAAACCGATTTGGCTCTTGTAACATAATATCTAGAAATCTGATCCAGATGAGATGCAGCTCTCAACATTCTTAGTTCTGCAATTGTCTTCTCCTAAATGGACACCCCAAAGTTGTTCCTATCTTTTAACATAGGAATTAGGAGTTGTACCCACATTTTTATGGTGCTTCATTTCAGGATCAGCAGCCAGATCTCAGGTTTCACTGTCTCAAAACTCTCCACTAACTCCTGGTTGCTTTTTAGCATCACACTGGGCATCACAAATATCGTGGTTCCTTGGAAGGCCTCTTCACACTCACCCAATCTTCGCTTCTTGGAAGTGGGATCTTCCAGTCCATTATGGCTATCGGTGAGAAGAATAGTCAGGGACCAGCAGACTCATGTCTGAGTGGATCTGAGTTAAGTTATATATGTTTAGGATTGGTCCTTTCAAAAAACTGTCAAGTTCTAACAATTTCTTTGAGAAAATGTTTTCCAACAAGTCTTCTGCCTCAGTTGTGATCTGCTCTCTGAAAGAATCAACCTTTGAATGATGGGTAGCGTCAGAGGGACTAGAGGAATCTCAGTGCTCCCTGGAGGTGGCTGCCCTTGCTTGGCTCACACATAGCTTGCTGATTCCCATCCTCAGTACCTTCCTCCCACTTGCTCTCCTGCTGCCTGCTGCCTGATCACACTCTATAATTATCTTAATTACTCCCTTTACATGTATCAGTGTTCCAATTTTTACTTCAACCATCAAATATAAAACTTGAGAAGGAAATTGAATTTGCCCACATATTTGCCATTTCCATGTTCTTTCTTCCTTCCTGATATTCCAAGTTTCCTTCTTTTAGAGAACTTCCTTTAACTATTCATTTAGGGCAGGTGTGCTGGCAACAAATTCTCTATTTTCCATCATTTCAGAATGTCATTATACTCCCTGTCACTCCTAACATTTTTAAGCAATTGCTTTTTTCCTTCATTTCCTATGTTCCAAATTTCTGTTATCATTTCCCCTTTGTATTAGTTTCCTAGCACTGCCATAACAAAGTACCATAAACTTGGTTGTTGGCCTACAAAAACAGAAATTTACTGTTTCACAGTTCTAGTTGCTAGATGTCCAAGATCAAGTTGTTGGTAGGGTTTGTTCCTTCTGAGGTCTGTAAGGAAACATCTGTTCCATGCCTCTCTGGGTCTTCACATTGTCTTCCCTCTATCCTTGTCTTTGTGTCCAAAATTCTTCTTTGTATAATGACACCAGTCACATTGGATTACAGTCCACCCCAATGACCACATTTTCACTTGATTCTCTCTGTAAGAAATCTGGGGGCTTCTATATACCTTCTTTTTTTGAGGGGGGGGACACATCAACCTATAACATCCTCTTTTGGAAGAAATTCCTTTAAATAATTTTTTTAGAGCAGTTCTGTTGCAATGAGTTATTTTAGTTTTGCTTCATCTGAGAAAGCTCTTATTTTACCTTTATCCTTAAATAATATTTGCCCTGAATACTGAAACTTGGTTTAAAGCTTTTTTCTTTCAGCACTTAGCACAGTGGTACCCTTACTTTCTGGAGTCCATGGTATCTAGTGAGAAATCTGCAGTCATTGAAATTATTGCTCCCTATAGACAGTGATTTTTGTTGTTTTCTGTTTGTTTATTTTCTCTAAGAATTTTTTAAAGACTTTTTCTTTATCTTTCATTTTCAGTAGTGTCTGGTCATGGAGTCCTTTGTATTCACCCTATTTGGGATTCACTAAGCTTCTTCAACTGGTAAGTTTATATCTTGGCACCAAGTTTGGGAAGTTTCTGTTTGATTTTTTTCAAAAATTTTTCCACACTTTGATCTATCTCCTCTTCTGATACTCCAAAGACACAAATAATATAAATATTTTGTTACATGACATAAGGCTCTTGTCATTAATTTTTTTTTCCCCTCTGTTGCTCAGATTGGATAATGTATCTTTATCTTCAATTTCACTGACTATTTCCTCTGTTATCTCTATTCTGCCAATTAGTCCCTGTATATAGTGAGGGTTTTTTTTTCCCCAAGTAACACGTATCTTATATTTCTTTGCTGAAACAAATTTTCCATTTGGTTTCAAATATCTTTTAAATTGTTTTCTGGGGCTTTGTGAAATTAATAGTTTCTTTCAAGTCTTTGTCAAATAATACCAATATATGTGTCATCTCATCATGGGTGTGTCTTG
Organism: Physeter macrocephalus; assembly: GCF_002837175.3. Taxonomy (NCBI): domain Eukaryota; kingdom Metazoa; phylum Chordata; class Mammalia; order Artiodactyla; family Physeteridae; genus Physeter; species Physeter macrocephalus. The sequence goes on along the minus strand of NC_041224.1, from coordinate 123,614,760 downwards.
ATTTTTTTTTCCATATGAAATGAAATTTTCCTGGTTCTTCAAATTCCAAGGATTTCTGAATTTTACCATAGACATATTAAATGTTATACAATGAGACCCTGGGTCTTGATTAAATCCTGTGGCGAACGTTGATAGCCTTCCATGGGCTACTGTTTTAAAGTCAATTCTGATTCCAACCCTTTTTGCACTATTCAGAACTGTTCCATGGGTGTACCAGTCAATATGCAGACCTGGGTGATGGTCTCTCTGTTCAATTCTCAAAGTGTTTGGTGTACTGAATGGGATCAGATGCACACATGTGGAGTTTAAGGATGAGCCCAGAAAGTCATAAATAGCTTAGTGTATCTCCTTCCTCAGCACTTTCCTCTCCACAATGTCCCTTGTACTTCCTGGTTTCTTTGGGCTCGTCTCTGGAACTCTATTCAGAAATCTGGTGTTTTATATACTCTGCCTTGCTGGGCACTCCCAAAACTGCTCCTGCATGCAGAGCCAAGCAAAACAAGGACAGAGGGAAAAAAACCAAGCAACCAACCAACCAAACAAAAAAAAAAAAACGGATTTCCACCCATTCTTTTGGAAATACTGTTCCATAGAAGGAAAAAGAAGGCTCCTCTCCATTAGAATTTTGGCTCCTTCAGGCAGTTATTGCTGCCAGCTGCTGCTGTCACAATGGGATTGCTTAAGGGCTAGAGCGAAGGAGAATAGAAGAAAGAAAACAAAAGAGATAAAATTATATACTCTCTCTGAGTGTTAGAGGTTCCTTTTCACACTCCTTGAGACAGACTAGAGGCTTTCTCTTTGAGCTCTCTCTGTTTGTGCCCCAGTGGCATATTCTGGTGCTTAAGTTTCAAACCATGAGATATCAGAAGAGAAAAAAATAGTAGATTCACTGCAGCTTTGATGGTATTTTGGATTCTAATCTTCTCTTCTATTCTGCCTGTTCTGTTTGCTTATGAGGGTTCTCAGTATTCATTAGGACACACAGGTAGCGTGTATATACATCTTATCCAGAACCTGAACCCCAAATATATATTTTTAGTGTAGGTTTATTTTACTAACACCAAAAAGGGAAATACATGGACAGAATAGTACTGACCAATTTCACTTCTTCAACACTGATATGTAAAATCCTACATAAGATAGCTTCTTGGGTCCATTGCTTTGTAACATTTCAAGAAGCAAGGCAAAGCAAAGCAATTCTGTATGTCACATGTATATTATATATTAAACATACACAATAAAAGAATGTAAGAAATATGGAAATCATATTCACCAGTTTCAGGAATTTGATTAACTCTGGGGAATGAGAAAGAGGAAAAGAATAGTATGTGGACTTATAGTCTATGTTTGTAATTTTTTTTTCTAAAAGAGAAATAAAATCATCTACAGGTAATATAATGTGTGTTTAATCATAATAATGAACTGATAGGTATATGTAATATTTATTTCTGCTCTTTTTTCTATGTTTGAAACATCACAATGAAAAATTAAAATATTAGAAATTTGATAAAAACAATTATTTTAATCAGCACACAAAGTGACACTTATGAGCAGAAGCATTCTGGAAATAATATTCTTATACTGTTAACTGTAGTAACAATAATTCTGCAAGGAGATAATAGCAATATGGACAAAGCGATTAAAATTAAACCCTTGCTAACAGTTTTAAGTCATATTTGTAATATTATGTGATGGTAGAATTTCGTATAAAAGACAGCATTTGTAACACAAAAGTGACAACAACATATATCTCCAAATACAAATGATAAACCATTTGGGGCACATATATTTGAGCTGAAACTAGTGGGCTGGTGGATTAGATAAGAGAAGCAACACAGTGAATTAATACATTTCAAATCTAAGTGTATGTGTACTTATTAAAGGAAAATGTACATTTGCTATTAGCATAGCAATATGTTTGAGTACCTCTAATTGATTTAGGAATTATTATTCTTACAAGACTCAAAAAGTCAAGTTATTTGGTAAAGTGAAAGTGATATTGTCATTTGAAAAGTGATATTGTCATTCAAAATTTCAATAATAAACATATATTATAAAAGGAATATAGATTTTACAAAATACACTCCAGTGTGGTATATTTATTTGCCAATTATTTTCATTTGTTTGATTTTGTCCTACTCTAAACTTACACATCTAAAACTGAAAAAGAGATTTAATCATTCCCATTTTCATGACGTTTTTCAACCTTGTTTTACTGAGGAGAGCACAGTAATTTCTTAAGGCCTGATTTATCTGGTATGCACTGAATCATCTAAATCCTTTTCAATCTTTCCTTTTAAGAAACAAAAAAGTAAGGAAAAAAAGCTATTACTAATTTGGTCTTTTATTTATCTAAACTATGTTATTATTATTTCACTAATATTATTTTTCTCCTATTTCACAGCATTCGGGTAGCAGAGTCATCTGAACATAATTAATACACAATACGATTTGTAGAATAAATAAATTAATAAAGAATTATAAATACTTGGAAATTATTATTATTCTCATACTTTTTAGACTAATTTATATAAATCAGTAATCGTATAAAACTATTTTAGTTTAAAATAATTGAGACTATTTCGAAGTACAGTATATGAGATGTCTCCCTCATTTTCCAAAATGGACATTTGTAAAGTGAATCTATGCCCTGGATTTAATTTTTCTTTTTTTAGTTATCAACAATCTAGCTGAGATTAAAAGTTATCAGCATACTGAAAACCATATAATTGAAGGAATATTATCTCTTGGCTTTACTCTGAGTCTGAGAGAAGAACATAGCTACTAGAATAATGCGATAGTAAAGAGCCTTGATAAGGTCTAGTAACCCAACCATTGAAATGCACCATGGACAGGTATCGTGTGCTTTATTTCCCTCTAGTGGATAAGTAAATGAATAAATACAAGGAAAAAAGTCAGTTGTGCTTTGATGTGCTTGCTTAAAAGCCATTTATAATATTGAGATGTCTCATGTAGAGTACTTAGAGAACTGCACTGTAAAATTTGCAAACAGAAAATAAATATATGCTTATTATCAAATAAGTATGCTGAATCAGTAAAATGAATCGCTAGAAAATCTGCAATCAGTATCATTTTTCTGTATTCTGAAAGTCAGTGCTCTTGAGGCAGAAACAATGAGATAAAGTGCTACTTTTCCTCTTTCAAGTTAATATAGGAAAGTTACAGAACAAACATTAAGAAAGGGAAAATTTAAATGTCATTTTTATTTGCTTTTGAGAGAATTAATTTTTGTAGAAAATTAGTATTTACATCGCTAGCAATTACTTTTGATAAGACCAACTCTAAAATCATTTGCATCACCTGAACAAATGGTCTTAATGGTCCTGGGCAGAAAAATCATTAAGAAAGTAACATGTATACTTTTTAAAAGACAGATCATATGCTAAACATTTAGATAAAATATTTAATTCCCAGGCCAATATCATAAGTGATGTACCATTTTCACTTTCACCATTTTACAGATAGTACCTGAAGGAGACTGGTAAAATGTTCCTTCTAAGGTGACAGGAAATGGTAGAGCAAGGATTTAAACCCAGGTAGGCTGGCTCCAGAATTTATAATCTGTTAAGAAAGCCTCAAGGTATGTTATCTGGTAGAAGAATCTGGTATAATTTTAAATACCTACCATACCAAATGGATACTTGAATAATCTGGATTTATTTTTAGCATAAAATGCTGACAGAAATTGTTATTGAATTAGGGTTTCATAGTACACTATTTTATTCAACTGTATAATAAGATACAAAATAGAAGAAAAACGTGTTTTTAAAATTTCTAATAAAATAATTGTTTAATATACATTTTCTCAGTAATTTTGGGATATAAGTGATATAATTTGTAAAGAGTACTTTCATAAATTTTAGGCTGTTACATACTTTATTGTTTTAAACATTCTGGAGAAAGTTGACACAAAATGATGAAATAGAGAAGAAAAGTGAGAGTTATTCTCAAAGATAAAATTACTTTTAACATTTGAATTAAATATAGAAAATCAAGAGAACTAAATATTCTAATTTTTCAATAGTCAGTATAAAATACCTTGTAAAATCAACTGGTGAAAACATATATTGAAATTGTTTTTTAGGATATTTTTCTATAAATGGGTTAAATATGAATCAATTACTTTAATTTTAACAGTCCCATTATCTCAAGGACAATGTTTTCCATTTATTGAAGATACATTTAATATTTTAGAAAATTAAATTAACAATGAGGAAAAATAATTTTCTCCACAAGAGATATGAAAATACCAGTAAGTTCCCATGCTTTATTCATATATTTGGGTAACATTTTTTGAGGAGAGATTACCAAAAATATTTAAGCAATTGAAGCTTCATTGGATAAAAATTTATTATTTGTGGAAGACAACAAACGGTGGTCAATTTAATCGGCTTCCTATAATTTGCAATTTCAAAGAACACTTTCATAGGTTAAATATTTACATTATAATCACTTCTCTGCACACTGGAAACCAACCCTGATCCTAGAAATTCCATAAAATGAAATTCAACAGAAGATAAATTTGTTTTGGCTGCCAACCACAAACTTTTAGTTGCTGAAATGAAAGCAGTAAAAGGCAAAACTGAAGCAAACCAAGTAAAAAGTCTTCACCTGATCACAAGTTTTATCTGATCCATTTAGAAAAACAATTGCACCATTCCTTTTCACTTGTATTATCATAATACATTATCCTATTAGTTTTCATTGGAAAATGAAAGGAATTAAGATAATTATTTTAGGCTTTCTTTCTAATCACTGCTTGTATTCATGACTTGCTTCATTACTAATGTTGAGGTAAACATAGAAATGACTAGAAAAATAGTGTTTGTGACAGAAAAATAGACTTTATATATGACAAGGATTGCTTTTGTTATGAATATAATTCTTAATACTTGTATTTATTGATATATGACCTTACTTTTGAGGACCATGTATATCTTATACAGTAGACTAGAATTCAGGTGCCTCATTTAGTTGTCTCAGCCAAAAGGTAGCCCTAAACCAAAAATTTAGCTGTCAATTGATAGTGATGGCCAACATCTGTACTGAGATAGGTTTCTAATGTCTGTACATATTGGAAGATTTGTGTATGTTTCATTTTACTATATTCACAAGGTTCATTGGAATTTTTCTGGCTATGGTTAGGAATAATTATCAAAATATATTTATGTATCTGGAAAACAATCAGAAACTGCCACTAACTTAATATAAATAAAGAAAAACTCTTTTATAAACAATTCCACATTTCCTCATTTATTTTCAAAGAAAAGTCCAAGAAATGCCTAAGAAAGAGATATTATGTTGTAACAAATTGATATTCTCTATCTCTTTAAAATAAAACTGAAAAATGAACTTCTAAAAATATTCTAATTTAAATATAATTTAGAATAGGGCAATTTGAAATTAAAAGGTATAGAAGTAAAAAAATAAAGTCAAAAGGAAGATAAGTAAAAAATCATTGTCAATAGTTTGGTTAATTATGCTGTAGTTTGATAAAGAATTTTATAATTTTTAGGAGTAATTAAATACATTGTTTATTCAGCATAATAAAAATTAGCATACTTGCATGAAGACATGTCCTAGATTTATGTAAAGTGGTAAATATAAGCCAGCAATTATATATATTTGTGAATAAATTTAGCAGAAGAACAACTGAAATATTAAAACTTACTTCATCAATGTTGAACTTAAGCATCTAATATTGCTCGAATAATATAAGTGTGGAAACATGAGCTTTTAACATTTTTCACTGAGGGCTAAAGAGCTTATTTTGTCAGAAATATTGTGGGTAGATCATAAAGGGGCCAAGTGTGGAAGTTTGGATTTTCCAAAGATGGCCACCACCACATTTCCAGAATTTTACCACTCCTGAGTCATTAGGGGTTGATAATATCTTCTTCCCTTGAAACTGAGCAGAATTTTCTAACTAGTTCAACCAAGAAAGTGCAGCAGAAATGATTCCATGTGATCCTGAAGCAATGTCACAAAAAAGATATATCCTTCAGCCTTCCTGTGATTGTAACCAAGCCACCCGATTTTGCAGAAACCCAAGTAGCCTGCAGAGACACCTTGGAGAACAGCGGAAGTGTCCTGCTGAGCATCGTGCCCATAGCAGGCAGCACATGGCAGCCATGCCAATGATCAATCCTGAAAGTGAGTTCTCTGGTACCCAGGTGAGGCATACAGTTGAACTTTTGAGAGAGATGAGCAGTTTCCACCAGACCCATGTTTAAATTAATGAATAAGTTTTTCAGAACTAACTTACTAAAGTGGTTTATTTTTTTAAGGAATATTTCTGACTTGTGTAATGAAACTTCCCAAGTGGCCTTGCTAATATTTCTTTACTAAATGAATGGTTGTCTATTGTTTTTTAATGTAAAAATTTTCATTTGAGTTTCTTAAGACTTAGGCCATGTGTGATGGACTTTTATCGTTTTGTTTTTGTCCCCTGGTCCCCCACAAGGGTTTTGGTAAAGATCCAGTGAGATGGTTGAACTCCCATGATGTTTCCTCCATTTCTTAACTTATTAAAATTTGTCTTACATAAAAGTGAAAACTAGGGCTTCCCTGATGGCACAGTGGTTGAGAATCTGACTGCCAGTGCACGGGACACGGGCTCGAGCCCTGGTCTGGGTAGATCCCACATGCCGTGGAGCAGCTAAGCCTGTGCACCACAACTGCTGAGCCTGAGCTCTAGAGCCCGTGAGCCACAACTACTGAAGCCCATGTGCCACAACTACTGAAGCCCATGTGCCACAACTACTGAAGCCCACACGCCTATAGCCCGTGCTCTGCAACAAGAGAGGCCACCACAAGGAGAAGCCTGCGCACCGCAATGAAGAGTAGCCCCCACTCACTGCAACTAGAGAAAGCCCACCCACAGCAATGAAGAGCCAACACAGCCAAAAATAAATAAATTAATTAATTTTTTAAAAAGTGAAAACTGGTCATTTCAGGGAACTGCTTAATATATGATTGGTTGTAGGAATAATCCATTTCTCTTGGGTCATTCTCATTCTCTATCTATTCTAATATTTCTAGATACCCAGAAGCTATAGCTGGTGGCTTGACTGCACACCTTGTAATAGTTTAGTCTTATGTGTTCTTGCACTGTGGTAATCTGTTGGAACACAGAAATAAATATTGGAAACTATTTTCACTCAAACTCTCTGTTTCTGTCTCTGTGTCTCTCTGTCTGTGTCTCTCTGTCTTCTCTCTCTCTCTCCAATCAAGACCCTTAGCAAACCCAGAGGTAATCTTAAGGCTTGCTTGTCCACATAAACAGATAAAGGTAGTCTGAAGTAATTAAAGCACTGTTTTAACTTCATCTAGTACTATTTATCTATTTACTTATATTTTAAGACAAATAATGTGACAGATACCTTGAAAAGTACTTTATATACTTATACTATTTAATGTAAAACATATGCATCAATTCCAAATGTCAGAATAATAAAACCAGTAATTATGAATACACACAAAATCACCAACTTCAAGTAACCCTCCTACCCAACTTCTTAAGATACTCCTGCAATTGAACTTTTGCTTCTGGGACCACATGTTAGAATATGAAAATGTTATAACAAGGGTCCCTCAAGAACTGTGTAGCTCAATTGAACGAGCTTAAGAAATTCATACAGCATTTGTATCAGCATAAAGTATCTGGAACCCTTGCTAATCTGAGTTCTACCAGACTCCACTGAGGGTCACTCATCTCTACTCAGGCTTTTCTTGATAACATTTAAAATGATAACTTGAGCTGCCAACCATCCAGAAATCATATTACAATTCAAAAATTAAGAATATGTGATTATAATAATAGGAAGCTTCAGAAAACATGCAATTGAATTTAGAACTCAGGTGAAGAATATAAATGATTTTCCTTTATTATCTTAAATGGCTATATTTGGCTCAATTTAGATTATTAGTTCTACCTTAATAGATAAAAATTACATTAAATCTGGAACTTATTTATTTATCCAACCAATCGTTGTTAAGAAGCTAATATGTGTCAGGTATTCAGGGAATCTAAAATTGAAATTAGTTTTAAAATGTCTAAATAAATATATTAAAACAGAAAGGGTTTCCCTGGTGGCGCAGTGGTTGAGAGTCCGCCTGCCGATGCAGGGGACGCGGGTTCGTGCCCCGGCCCCCGGGAAGATCCCACATGCCACGGAGCGGGTAGGCCCCTCAGCCATGGCCGCGGAGCCTGCGCCTTCGG
>NC_041224.1:123564594-123606500 GCF_002837175.3 Physeter macrocephalus | reverse complement strand
CCCGTGAGCCATGGCCGCTGAGCCTGCGCGTCCGGAGCCTGTGCTCCGCAACGGGAGAGGCCACATCAGTGAGAGGCCTGCGTACCGCAAAAAAAAAAACAAAACAGAAAAAGATCCCTGCTTTCACATAAGTTACATTCCAGTGGAGGATGAGAATAGTGATAAAATGTAAAGTAAAAACTGTAGAATGTATGTTGGATGGTGTGAAATGACATTTTTGGTTTCTGCATTCTCCCCTCTTTTTTTTTTTTTGTTCTCTTTCTATGTTTTGAGTTTTCTAGAATTTTTTTTTTAATTTAGAAGTCACTTTGCAGTTATTTTTTGGTGGTCACCCTAGTGGTTGTTCAGCATGTATATCTCCATTTTCCCAGCCAGATATTTAAATTTAAATATTATAATTTTCAGTTCTAAAATTTACATTCAGTTCTCTTTTGTTTTTTTGTATTCCTCTGCTGAAATTTCTTGTCTTTTCATTCTTCATTGTGTTTTTTTTTTTACTTCATTAAGCATAAGTTTAGTAGCTGCTTTCTGATAATTTCAACATCAAGTCATCTTGCATTGGCCTCTGTGGATATTATTTTTCCTTCAGAATGGTTCTTTTTTTTTTCTTGTATGCCTATTGATTTTAGGTTGTAATACTGACATTGTCAATATTATGTCATGGAGAATCAGCATTCTGATATTCTTGTGAAGATTGTCACATTTTTATTTAAGCAAGCCATTAACTGGTTATATTCAAACTGTTTTCAAGGCAAAATCTGTTTTACGTTGGTGGTGATGGTGGAGGGCCAACTCATTAATCCTTTTATACTCAGTGCTTTGAGTCTGTCTGCACGTGCTTGGCTTGTGGTCAGCCAGAGACAGGTAAAGTTAATATACAGAATTTGGGACTACCATAGTTTAGGTTTTTTGTTTTTTGTTTGTTTGTGATCAGTAACCCCTCTCACTCTGCATGGGCCAAGGAGTCCCCAAAATTTTCTCCCACTCTTTTCAGGCCAGAAAGATGATGGACTTTTTCTCTCTTGGGTCATTAGCCACCGTTAGTCACTCACCAAACCTTTCCCCCGAGATTCAACTGCCGTCCAAAATGTGTCTACTTTGTTTTGTTCTTCAAATCCCTCTGGTAGTTTTTGTTTGTGTGTGTCCAGGGTTTATATTTATGAGAAAATAATTTTGTTAAAATTTTACAAAGCCATCCTAGCAGCAGAAACAGTACTTGACATTTGGCAGACTTTTTCTTTTAAGAAAGACTAAAATGAAAAGTCCTGGAATAATCCTGGTCATTTCCATGTTATTGTAGTATCACTGAACCTCTGGCAGTACATGGAAAATTATTTTGTGCACAAGGAGAAAAAACATCTCTCGACCAGACATAATTCTACAACTTGTTCTTTTGAAGTTTTAATGAGCAAATTATCTTGCACTTATAAGAGAAAGTGGCTTTCCGATCCAGGTATACATAGAGACCTGTTTTGGGGCTTTTAGTTAATTCTGGAGAGTAAATCAATGTGAATACAGTCTTGATCTCATTATGTAGAGAGGAGTCAGAAAATTGATTTAACTTTTTTCTTTGCCTACTTTGACAATCATAGCCATTTCAATGATTACTAACTATGCTAATTAAAAAAAACATACTATAAAAATCACTCCTCAGGGCTTCCCTGGTGGCGCAGTGGTTGCACGTCCGCCTGCCGATGCAGGGGAACCGGGTTCGCGCCCCGGTCTGGGAGGATGCCACGTGCCGTGGAGCGGCTGGGCCCGTGAGCCATGGCCGCTGAGCCTGCACGTCCGGAGCCTGTGCTCCGCAACGGGAGAGGCCACAGCAGAGGGAGGCCCGCATACCACAAAAAAATAAAAATAAAATAAAATAAAAAATCACTCCTCAATTTCTTCCCCCCAAAGGAAAATATGTATTGCATGTTCTAAGACAAATTATTCCCTTTTTCAACAAAACTCAGTAAACAGTATTACAATAGTGTCATTTCAACTGTGAATTCTTAGTCCTGCTTCCCTGGTAGCTATTGTATCTGCTCAGTAAGAATTCTGTTATGAAACAAAACTGTTGCATACTGTGCAAGATGGAAATATGCAAAGGGTAAATGAAAATTACTGTCCTGTTTAAAGCATTTTTAATACTCTCTTACTAATTCCAGTGCTGTAACTAGAAAAGCCAATTGCAACAGATCCTTAAGAACTACAATCTGGGGTGCAGTTAGTAGGGAGGAAAAACTGACTAGTGAAAAACTCTTATGAAAAGAAATAATCGATTTATACCTGAAACCATCAGACAGGTTTCATAATTGAGCTGCCACTGTAATTTGTTTTGCAACACCAGATAACTAATGCATATAGCATCTCCCCCATACAGATGCAATAGACACAAATAACCTTAAGAACATAGAAGATAATTATGTGGAAAAATTAACATAATTAAGAAGTGATGAATTTTGAGTGTTTATTGCCTTTGTTCATTGTATAATGTATTTAATTGCAGGTTTATATAATTTTTTTGTAAATAATGACTGTATTTAAGAAGCAACTCATAAAATTCCTTTGATTTAACAATTGGCTCTTTCAAGGTGGTATGAGCTGGCTCCAGCAAATCACTCCATCCCTCTCAAACCACGCCATTCCCTACTCAGCAGTGCTTCCTCCCTTTCTGGCTGGCCATCTCGGTAGTTCCTTGTGAAGGTGACATTGTGTTTTCATGAACCTTCTGCATCAGAATCACCTGGTGAGCATAGCCACATTCAACCAATACTGGTTGAACAGACTGGTTTTGACATTTGACAGAATAGTTTCCTAATTCCAGATCTACATGTTTTGGGAATATGCTCAATGACTTCATCTGAAAATGAGGGACACTGTAACCATTCTATGAAATAATGCCTATAAGGGGGTGGGCACAAGAGAAGTGCTTAATAAACAGAAGTTTTCTGTGCCCCTTCACTCCTTGCTGGAACAAACTCTCTGATCATGGTACCCTTTTACTGGCCATGGCAGTGCCTCATCCAGGCATTCCTGCTTCAGAGTCTTTCCTCCTACCTTCTGAAGTCCAAATGCCAATGCCTGTCATTCCTTGTTAGGACAGAGAAATTATCTTAGCCAGCCTCCACTTAACCATCTCTTCATCAGCACTCGGAAGAGTACTGATGCCTATGGACCTGGCCTATTCTTGTTCAGTGCTCTGGCTGGACTCACATTTATCTCCTCACTGGGTTGTGGGCACACCAAGAGTTAATCAGGTGTGTCACCAAAATGTTCATGCCACTTTTACTTGTAGCTGTGTGATTCATTAAAAATTAGGTTAACTGATAGTTCAAGTGGAGAAAAAAGGCCAAAAGCTTTGGAAACACTTGAGTTTTAAAAGTGGAATTAGGTATGGATGAGAAAACAGTGAAGAATTGAGGAAAACATAAAAATCTCTAAAGATCCTGCTCTTGGATTTGTTCAAAAACCTGTCACTTCACTTTAAAGAAACTGAAATTAGTAGTGGTAGAAAGTGCATTATGGTGAAAAGGCCTAGTTCCTACAACCAACAACCAACAACCAACCAATGGACGAGTATATGTTTATGTTTTAAGTTTAAATTATTAAAATTGTGCTTGTATACTTCATTTTTTATAATTCTCTTCTTTAACTGATTTTTTCCATTAACCAACCCACTACATGTTCCACTTGCATAGTTAAGAGGGTAGATATGTACCAGAGCAGACAATTAACAAACAATAATAACAATAAATGAATAAATAAATAAACAAATAAATAAAATAAAATTCACTTGCTTAGTTGCAATAGCCACATATTAATTGCTTAATATTCACATGTGGCCACTGGTGGAAATGTCTTCGACAGTGCAGATTTCAGTCCTAAGAGAGGCCTATAGGTATAACTTGTGAGTTTTTCCTTATTGAACTTGGGAAAAACGTGTTTTCACTAAAGGCATATGAACTAACTTATTTTTACTGTGGCAAAACACATATTCACCATTAAAGAGTGAAAATTCACCATTTTAACCAATTTAAAAATGCCATTCAGTGGCATTTGGTACATTCTTTTTTTAAAAAAATACGAGAAAAGTAACCAAAATCTTTCATGATAGAGAATTATAAGAATAAATTATTAAACATCTGTTCCCTGCTTCTGTCTTTGCTGGGTATTCAATAACTGTTCGTGCAGCTAACTCTTAATCAAAAAAGCAATGAAAAAAATATACCAACAAAAAAATTCCTTCAAACATACTCTGCTCTATCAGCAAATTGCTCAGGTCAGAAAAATATTTTATTTTTACTTCAAAGGGTAAAATGCAATGTATAATATCATTTTTGATACTACATGATATTTAGGGTTTTTTAGACATGTCAATTTTAGTTTCAGCATTGTTGGCTGACATCCTCACTACCTGCTGCTGGTTCTATTCTTGAATTGGTGTCTCTGGGAGTTGTCTGTGTGTTCCCTATGGATGGAAAATATGTCCATGCTTTGCAAAAAATCAATTACCTCTTTTTTTTTTTTGTATTTTCTCATTTATGTTGCCAGCTAGAATCTTATTTAAAAGTCTACAGTAAAATAGCTTAAAACTGTCTTAACAAATAGTTATTGAGAACTTCTAAAATATATTTTATGGTTTTGGGAATGTAATCATTTTGCTTTGAACTGACACTAGACTGAGACTATTTTAAAATTCATATGGCACTATTTGTTTTATTTATAATCCATTGTCTTGACGAAATAGATATCCTACAAATTGGAGTGAAGCCTGAAGGTATAGTAAACCATAAAAGATATTCCAGAATAGAAGTGTCAACTGCACTAATCAACAAGATAAATGAGCAAGCCTACAGGGGATGATTAAAATAAATTGTATTGAAATCCACTTGGGAAAAAGAGACTACACTTGTGTTCTATCTCCTCAGTTTTTGTCAGCTATGGGGAAGCCAAATCTTGAGAGCATTTTCCAGAAATTACATTTTAGAGACAAAGATGTTTTACTTATTGGATGATAAAACATTCCATAGAGCAGTGAATGATTGATGGAAAATGTAATCAACAAATGCTATTGAAGAAGCAAAGAAAACTGATCTTTTAAAAGGGGTTTTCTCCATCTATCCTCTCAGCAAAAGAGAATAACACTTGGGATTGAAAATTCAGCCATATTGCCAAGTAAGATTGGCAAAGTCATAAAGTGTGTATAAGTGCCTTAGTTTTTACTATTTATTTTCAAATCAAATAATTTCTATGGGAAGTAATATTTTTATTACTTAAAATTCTTTCCTTAAAAGGCTAGTTCTTGGGCATATGAAGTCTTTCATTGTATCAAGACTATGTTTTAACCACCTGTTTTACAATACAATTGTATCCACTCATTCTGTTTATACTTATGGAAACACTAGGATAATGAAAGTTATTAAACTGAAAAATACCAGTTATCAGAGTGAATATTAAGAATATCAAAGAAACACATTTTTATTATCAGTGCTGAACCAATGAAGAATAAATTTTGAAGAGCTACTTTAAAAAAATTCCCTAGAAATGTGAACCTGTGGGACCCAACTGTCCAGAGTGCAGCAGGATTTCCTTTTGCTTTTACCAGGCAAAACCAAGTTTCATCATAAGACACAGGTTCAGCTTTCCCTTTAGTTTATCTTACCATTAGATAGTTTTAGTGACTATACTGCTAGAGGGTTATAAGTCAATTGAACAAGAAAGTGTAGAAAATTTCACATTTTTCATATCTCTTGAGTCATTCCCCCTTTTTACCCAGTTTTAACTGATCAGTTTTATCCTACTTTTCAAGACAAGACTTATGATGAATTTGTAGGCTGAGCAATAACATTACTGACATTTTCTTTACCTCATTGCTTATAAGAATTTTTCCTACATTAAAAAATATTCTGCAATACCGTAGCCACCTGACATTAAGAAACTGTTAAAAAAGTCTATCATGACATTTTGGAAATAATTTTAAATTAGTAGTTAAGAGTCAAAAAAGCAACATCATAATTCAGTTTAATGAATTAAGGATATTCATAAAGAGTATCCTGGGATAATACATGAAATACTTTATTGCCTTGCTTAATATTGAGATTAACAGGCAAATCTATTTGATTAACCATATGAAACTGCCATTTCTGTAAGTAAAAGCTGATTTATTATCAGTGTATTAGTTTTCTTTGCTGCACAACAAATTACCACAAACTAATCAACTTAAAATCATACCCAATTATTATTTCATTATGTATTCATTATTTATTATTCTGTTGATCAGCAGTTTGAGTTGGCTGAGCTGGATTCTGTGCTGAGGATCTTACAAGGTCAAATTCAAGGTTTCAGCCACGCTAACTTCTCATCTTTTCAATATCATGCTGAAATTCCTAGCTAATGCTATATGACAAGAAAAAGCAATAAAAGATACACAGATTGGAAAAGAAGAGATAAAACTGTCTTTTTTTGCAGATAACATGATCATATATGCAGAAAATATGAGAAACAAAAATAATCCTGGAACTAATAAGAAATTAAAGCAAGGTTTCAGTATAAAAAATTAATATACAAAAGTCAATTGCTGGGCTTCCCTGGTGGCACAGTGGTTGAGAGTCCACCTGCCGATGCAGGGGACGCGACTTCATGCCCCAGTCCGGGAGGATCCCACATGCTGCGGAGCGGCTGGGCCCGTGATCCATGGCCACTGAGCCTGCGTGTCCGGAGCCTGTGCTCCACAATGGGAGAGGCCACAACAGCGAGAGGCCCGTGTACCACCCACACACACACACACACACACACACACACACAAAGTCAATTGCTTTTCTATAGACCAAAAATGAATGAGGAATTTGAAATTAGAAACACAAAACCATTTACTTTAGCACCCCACAAAAGAAATACTTATGCATAAATCTAACAAAATATACACAAAATCTTTATGAAGATAACTATAAAACTCTGATGAATGAAATTAAAGAATTAATAAATATAGTGATATTCTATATTCATGGATAGGAAGACTCAATATTGTTAAGATGTCAGTTCTTCCCAACTCTTTAAATTATATGCAATCCTAATCAAAATCCCAGTAATTACTCTATGGGTATCAGGAAACTGATTCTAATGCTTATATGGCAGGACAAAAGATGCAGAATAGCCAATACAATATTGACAGAGAACAAAGCTGGAGGTCCAACTTTGCCCAATTTCTAGGCTCACTACAAAGCTACAGTAATCAAAACAGTGTAGTATTGGCAAAAGAATAGATAAATAGATCAGTGTAATAGAATACAGAGCCCATAAGTACCCCCCTATAGATACTAATCTTTGACAAAGGATCAAAGGCAATAAAATAGAGCAAAGATAGTCCTTTCAACAAATGGTGCTAGAACAACTAGACATCCACCTGCAAAAAAATGAATGTAGACACACACTTCCTCAAAAGTAACTCAAAATGGATCAAAGCTCTAAATGTAAAATGCAAAACTATAAAAATCCTAGAAGATAGCACAGGAGAAAAACTATATGACCTTGGATATGGTGATGCCTTTTTAGATACAACATCAAAGGTATGATCCATGAAAGAAATAATTGATAATCTAGACAATCAAAATTAAAAACTTCTGCTATGTGAAAGGTAATGTCAAAAGGAGAAGATAAGCCATAGACTGGAAGAAAATATTTGAAAAAGACACATCTGATAAAGGACTCTTACCCAAAATATACCAAAAAACTCTTAAAACTGAAGAATAAGAAAACAAATGCCTAGATGAAAAATGGGCCAAAGACCTTCACAAATACCTCATCAAAGAAGATATATAGATGGCAGATAAGCATATGCAAAGATGCTCCACATTATATATATCAGGGAAATAAAAATTAAACCAACTACCACTACACACTTATTGGATACCACTACAGATCTACTAGAATGGCCGAAATCCAAGGCACTGAAAACACCAAATGCTGGTAAGAATGTGGAGCAACAGAAACTCTCATCCATTGCTGGTAGGAGTGCTGAACAACATAGCAACTTTGGAAGACCATTTGGCAGTTTCTTACAAAACTAAACATACTTTTACCATACTGTCCAGCAATCACCCTTCTTGGTATTTACCCAAAGGAGCTGGAAAAATATGTCCACACAAAAACCTGCACAAAGATATTTACAGCAGCCTTATTCAAAATTGCCACAACTGAAAACACCAAGAGGTCCTTCAGTAGGTGAATGGAGAAACTATGGTATGTCCAGAAAATGGCATATTTTTCAGTGCTAAAAAGAAATGAGCTATCAAGCCATGAAAAGACATGGTAGAACCTTAGATGCATATTACTAAGTGATAGACACCAGTGTGAAAAGACTATATATTGTATGATTCCAACTGTTTTGACATGATCAAAAGACAAAACTATGGAGACAATAAAAGATCAGTTGTTGCCAGGGTTGTAGTGGGAGAGAGATGAACAGGCAGAACACAACTGATTTTTTGGGAATTCAAAATACTCTCTGTTGTAGTCTAATGATGTATATGTTTTTATTCATTTGTCCAAATCTATAAAATGTACAACACCAAGAGTGAATTGTTAGGTAAACTCTAGACTTTGGGTGATTATGGTGTGTCAGTGTAGGTTCATCCTTGTTAAAAAATGTACCACTCTGATAAGTGATGTTGATAATGGAGGAGGCTATGCATGTGTGGGGGCAGGAGGTATATGGGAAATCTTTGTAACTTCCTCTCAATTTTGTTGTAAACCTAAAATCACTCTAAAAAAATAAAGTCTTTTAAAAATCAATTTACTTAAATCATCTTTTCTTATTGGATGGGTTGTGATATTTTCCTATTTATAAGAAAATAGTTAATTTTGTCTAAGTTGCCAAATTCATGTGTGTAGAGTTGTATATAGTATACCATCACTTCTTCTGTCACAAGGCTGCTTTCAAGGAGGATGTAACACTTCACATTTCTTCCAGTAATGTGAAAATTGTATTTGGGTTGACCGAAAAGTTCATTCGGGTTTTTCTGTAAGAGCTTACCGAAAAACCTAAAAGAACTCTTTGGCCAACCCAATATAATTCAACACAATTCTCCTTCTAAATTTTTCTCACTTTGATGGATTTATATTTCAATTCCTTTTTGTTCTTGTTTGGAGTCATTGTTTGATGAGCATTCTGTCTTGGAAAACTTGTGGTGTACTCTAAATTCTTGCATATTCAGAAATATCTATCTTGCACACTAACAATGAAAAGATGTCTTGGTTGGGTGTAGGATTGTTGAGTTCTACTCATCAAATTTCTCTTAATAGAGTGTAGATAATATCCTAATGTCTTCCGCTTCAAGTGTTTCAGAATGTCTGGTGGTGATACTTTAATATCTTCTTCCTTCTTATTTACCTATTTCAATTTTGGAAACATGATGTTTTCTTTTTACCTTAGAATTGCTTTTTTTCCAGGAACTCCATGAAACTTTCAAGCTTAGACATGAATCTTTCTCCAGATGAAAACAATATTTTTCTGTTAACTAAATTCCTTTTCTCATATATTACATTTTCATTTTTTAAACTTTTTCATTTCCATGTTAGTTCTCTTGTATTTTTCAAATAAGTTGCTAAGATTTTCTCACATATATTCCTTCTCTTTCAATTTTTTTCTTATTTCAGAAAAATTCTTTCCTTTGATATTCTAGTCTACTACTTCAGATCAACTCTAGTACAGTATTTAATGTACTAAATATTACTACTATTAAGTACTACTTAAAGGTAGCATCAATTTACTCATTAAATTGTTTTCCTGAGAAATCATGTTACCATCTGCTTCTGTACTGTAGCTCTACTTTACGGATTTTTGTGGCTTGTTTTTGTCCATCTGATATCCCTTTATTGTGCTGCAAGGCCCTGTGAGAGGGCAGCTATTTATTTGTATGTTTGTTTAATTATTCATGTATTTATTTATACATTAAGGCTCGGGTTTTTGTTATGGATCACTCTAGGTATCTTCAGTCCTGCAAGTGGAGAAAGGAAATCAGTTTCTCCCCACCATGAGCCGACTGCGTAGAGTAAAAAGGCCTCCAGTCTCTGGCTGAAGTCTCTTGCAGTAAAATTCATTCTTCTCTAATCACTGTGCTTTCCAACACTCAGGTACAAGAGTGATTTAACATATCCAATCTGCAAGTCTTGTCATGTGTGGTCCCAAGGGGAGCAAAGACAGTTATTTGTGATGGTCAAAGCAAAAATCATACCAGATACTGTCAGGAAAACCTTATTCAAGGCTACTGAAATAAGGACGAGAAACTGGAACACAGGATGAACTCAACTTCCCTGAAACAAAAGGTAGGGGAGTTTATAAGAGCTGGGGTGGAGATACTAAGCCATCTGTTTTCTCACTGGCTTTACCCAAAGGAAAAGTAAACTTTCTCATCTCTTCATGACAGGATGTAGTTTTACAAGTTTGAGGGAGGTGCCCACCTAAGACAGATTCCTACCTTTCTACTGAGAATAGGAGATACAGACACTTTCTTCTTTGATGATTACATTTCAAAGGGATGGTTCTCAGGTCCTTGAGAAAGTCTCAGGTCCTGGGTTGTAAAACGACAAGAAGCTTTTTAAAATGATTTAGCTATATATTTAAATATATATAATATATTATATATATATTATATATATATATATGTACAGAGAGAGAGAGAGAAAATTTTCAAGTTTTCTAAGTAAATACTCTAAGAAAAGGGAGGGGAGGGGCCTCTGTGGTTAGGCCATCGGAAATTTGTAAAGCCCTGGCAAGCAGAAGGTCAGGGGTCTAGAGGCAAGAAGAAGCCTGTCTAAAGTTCAGTCAAGCTGTGGGAAATGTTAAGGCTGTCTTTATCAGGACTGAATTCCCATCTAATATCAAACAAGCATCTGAGAAGAGGATAACGTTTGGAGCTAGTAAAAGAAGAGGTGGAAGACAGATTCACAGTGCCATATGCTAAAACTCTTGAGCATTAACCCTCATTATCTTTTTTTTTTTTTTTAAGAAACCAAAGGAAATCTTTAGATTTTTATTAGGTGCTAAATATAAAAGATTCTTGAACTAAGACAAACATTTGTATTACCAGAGGACAAAGATCTAAATTTAATGGAAGAGTAATCTTGCATGGTGATTTATTATACTAATTTACAATACTAAGTATAAAATGTCACTATAGTCAACAAAGTATTTTAAATAATATATGCTATTCACCTGTATGTTTAGATGATAGAATTCTCACTTCCTATGACTGATTTAACATTTTGATTACAAACCAGTGGCTTAATTAAGGCCATATTTCAGTCCTGTTAATTTTCTAATAAAACAAATTGATTATATATGCTTACTAATGTCCTGTTCTTTATTCTCTTATAAGTGGCCACCCTACTATGCACATAATTTTAATATTTAATCCAAGAAAAATGACATTCTTAGATCTATGCTATACTGTGCAATGATTAAATTATGCAAATATAACAAGACAGGAATCTTGTTACATGAAAAATGCTGACTCATTCAAAAATGCTAATGTCCAACTGTTAAGAACTTCCTCTGAGAAAAACTTTCATGTAAAATTAACTGTTCTAACAAGATTTGACATAAATGAAATCTGCAAATGAATGAATAATTTATAGGTACTATATTAATGTCAGAAGTTCCCTGATTAGATTTGCTTATTCTAAATTGCCAAGATATGATCCTAAAGGAAAATTAATCTTCAATTCCCAAAGTTTCTGTTACCTCATCTATTTAATGATTGAATTTAACATATTTATTTGTTCACCCCCTTTTCACTTTATACTCTTAGTCAAACAGTTTAATGAGGACACAATTCATTATTTTTGAAATCACTGAATTATTATTCTGTTGGGCTAATTAAAATATTGGATAAAAATAGATGGAGTCATGAGTGAGCAGGCTTGCTAAAAATCAAATGGCTTTAACAGTGTATGAAGGGGTTACCTTTTATGATAAAATCTTTAGTGATTCCACTAAAGAAGAAAATATGCATCCATCTGTCACTTTGCTCTCTTAACATCTGTACCAAGAGAACAGACAATAGATGTCAATTAATAAAACATCCTATTCTTAAATCTTTTTAAATTGAAAGTTAATTTGCTCATTAAAGAACTTTTAGAACATATAGAAATGAAAAGGTAAATGATGACAATGTAACATTTTAGCAGTAAACTGGATAAAAATCAAGATGAAAAAAGGAGAGGGGGTAAATGTGAATTATAAGTTTATAGTTAATGTGAGGTCTTATTTTATGTAGTCTATTTCTAAGTTGAAAAATGTGTATTATGTGTTTCTAAATGAAGACCAATCAACTCTCTTCGTGAAGAGAAATTTTTTAAATTTACGTAAAGAAATGTAATTGACAGAGAGTGGTACAATTTGCCACATTCCATGGGTATTTCTTTTTTTTTTTTCCCATGGGTATTTCTAATGGGGTATGGTTGTAGCCATTTCATAGGAGTGGAAAGTCTGGCAGCACCTCCTCACAACTATGGTGGTAAAGGAGAACAGTTCTATTAAGAGTGATGTATCAAAGTCTTTGGCAATTTTCATCCACATTATGAAATACAATTTCTAGTATTTTCCTAGTATTTACTTTTCAAGGAAAGTTCTATTCAAATAAACTTTGGATTCCTTTTCAAAATATATTCTTGGGAGATAAAATATTTTATGTATAAGATGGCCATTGGAGACAACAATACTTATTTCAAAATTACCTGGTACTGCACATTAATTAATGGCATTACATATTTATGAACCAATTACAATATTTACACAGGCCAAGCAGATCCCTGTTCATTTAATTATAATTTGATAACTCTTTTGAATAAACTTAGCAACAGTGGCAAAACCCAATAGAATATATTAACATTTTACAAATGAATTACACGTTATGAGATAGAAAATTATTTTTTGTGACTTTAAGGGTCATAATCAAAATCCAATGTGCCTGAAGACAGGAACAATTAGGATGTCTTACCGGTTATCATGTACATGGGTAAAATAAATTATTTTACAAGCCATGCCTCATATTATTATTATGCTATGACACAATTATGTTACCATCACATTGTTTATTTAGATGTATTTTAAATATCTAGTGCATAGGAAAGCATTAATTCATTTGAGACTTGGTAAATTTGAATATTTATTTACATTATGATCTTCAAGTAATTACCTTTTCTGAAAATTTATAGGAATTAATAGTCCATTAAAGACAAGTAATTATGGAGTAAGCAAATATAGGATACAATCACATAGTAATTTAAACATATCATTTTATGTTCTTCAGATTTAAATAAAACTATTAAGAAAGTTCTGACTGGAGAAAGTCTTGGGATGTAGGTTTTTTGTCCTGACTTTTGTCTAATTTATCCCTGCAACAACATTTTTGTTTTACCATTTATTGCCTTAAAAAAAAAAAGTTAGCATGCTCATCTTTCTGTATTCCTTTGCTTTTAACCTGTGTCTTTATATATAAAGTGGTTCTTATAGACAATAGATCATATCTGGAAAATAGTTACTTCCCCCACCCTCTCCTGCCAGAAACAATAGGGTATTTTCACTCTTCACTAGGAGATCCCACAAATGTGTTAGGGACCCCTAAGACCGCACTCCTCTGGGAGTTTCTCAAAATTAAGACAGTCCACATTCAGCCTCCAGCAATTTGTCATTATCACTTAAGTGTTCTACCAGATTATGACTCCAGCAGCTTCTGTTCCAGGTAAATTGATCTCGGCCATGACTCCCTGAATGTACCTATCTCCCCAGATTTCAAGGTGACAGTTTGTTCTATGTTCTCAATGGTTTGATGGGTCCAATAAAAGTCATTACCTTTGAGTTTGCTCAGGTTTTTCTTATTATAAGGAAGAAAAATGTTACTGACTGGAATGACCACTTCCAAGCTCTTGACATGTCAGAGATGAAACCAAAATTCTTAAGTACATTTAAGAGTAAATAAAAGTACATTTTTAAGAACATTGGTTTGTATCAGAAAGGTACCTGATCTATTCAAGCCTTGAAATAGATAAGAATTTTGCTTTCTGAACAAAGAAAACATAAAATTAATCATTGAAAGAGTAAATAGACATGTCACATTTGGTGATTAAATATTTTCAACTCAAAACGTGAATGGTAAACATATAAATGATAAAGAATAGGAGATGTGTGTGTGTGTGTGTGTGTGTGTGTGTGTGTGTGTGCGCGCGCGCGTTATGCACTGACCACACACAAAGAAAACTTCCAGGTAATCTCTAAAAGGATATGTTATATTGTGATTTATAATAAGAAATATATATTTTGTTTTCATCCTATTTCTGGCACAGAGCTCCTAAAACCCTTGGAATTTCCTGTGAGGAGAGCAATGAAGGTGTCTTTTCTTCTGTTGATGAGATTTAGTTTAGAAAGCCCCTACGTCACCTAAGCATGGAGGCTAGTCACAAGAGGAGACACCCACATGACTAGAGCCTTGGAACTTTCATTCCCCAGCCCTCCAATCCACCTACAGAGTGGGGAGAGAGAGAAGAAATTGAGTTCAGTCACCTATGGCCTATGATTTAAACAGTAGTGCTTATGTAATGAAGCCTCATAAAATCCCCAAAGGAGAGGGTTCAGAGAACCTCTGGGTGGGTGAACATGTGGAGATTCAGGGAGAGTGGCACACTGGGAAAGGGCATGGACACTCTGAGCTCCTTCCCACATGTCTCGCCTATGCGTCTCTTCCATCTGACTATCTGAGTTATATCCTTTTATAATACACCAGTAATCTGGTAAGTAGAATATTTCTCTGAGTTCTGTGAACTGCTCTAGCAGGGGTCATTGGAAACCCCTATTTATAGCCAGTTAGTCAGAAGCACAGGTGATAACCTGGACTTGCAACTGGCTGGCTGAAGGGGGGTGGGGGGGCATTCTTTTAGGACTGAGTTCTTAACCTGTGGGGTCTGATGCTACCTCCAGGTAAATAATACCAGAATTGCATTAAATTTTAGGACACCCAGATGGTGTCAAATATTACTTGTTGTGGGAACTCCCCTCCCCCTGGAAATGGGTGTAGAATCAGAGAATACAAAGAGGAGTGATAAATTATCCATAATCTCAGTAGCTGGAGATGATGATTGTTAAGAGTTTACATAATTTCATGCTGTTGTCTCTTTCTTTTAATCAGAAACTACACTTATTTGCACAACTATATCATATACATATTTTCTGTTTCAAAAACATCTACATTACAGGTAATGCAACAACACCTCCCCAAATACTTGACTCATTCGATAGCTTCAGAGAATACAACTATTAACATTATGCTCTGTATGCTTCCATTCTTTTTATATACATAGACACATAAACATACATATTCATAAATCATTGTGCTGTATGATTTTATTAAAATTGTGTGATATTGTGCTTAATGAATCGCAAAAAACTCCTTCAATTTAGCAGTGTTTTTTCATGCTTTTGTCACATTGGTTCAAATGAATCCTTTCCTTATGGTTGGTCTCTGAGTAGGATTTTATACTATGCGTCTTCTTTATTCTGTTTAACCACATTGCTATTGATGACAGTTAAGACTGCTCCAGTATTTTTTTTCTAATGGTATAGACAATCAAAAAGTTTATCCATGCTATAGATTTTATTTTTTTCCACTTAAAAATTAACCTGCTATTCAATTTCTTAAAATGCTTTACTTTCTTAATAACTAGGCTAGTAGCAGACACACCTCAGTGCAAGATTTTCAAGTAAATATTGAGAAGAAGCACACAGCTAATATTAACAATTTGAAGGTCTTTATACTACTTACCCCAAATCTAACAAAACACTTAGCATCAGAACATTCCAGCATTCATGGGAGGAGGGGGAACAAGTTAAGTCTAGGTTTGCAGAGAAGGTGCCCACTTTGTTTCTTCAACCTGTGGGAGCTGCAGAGGAGTTGGAAGAGAAAGATGTACTGGTTGAGCATCCCTGAGAATTGCCGGCCCTGCCTGTATTTCAGGCAGGACATATGTATAAGTAAGAAATGATGATCTTTAAGGCACAGTAATTTCATCCACTTTAAAAACAACCATAGCAGCTTTCCAGCTTTTAAGAAACCATTCTCCCAGAAGTCATTATTTTTACACTTTGAGAGGATTTCATATACTAAATACATATGTCATATATGCATATATATTCTATAAACACTACCTATTTTTTTCTGGATTTCTCTTGAAATTTGCTTTTTTTAACACTCATAAAGGCAATCAGCTTGCCAATAATTCTGTGCCATCACAGGAGAATTCAATATTAAGCCAAGTGAATGACCAATCACCAACATAAATATTTTTAAGTAATCTCAAATAAACAATTTTCTTAAACACTGGGACAAATTTCACATGGTTCAATTCATACAAAAACCCACCAAGAAGATTCTAGCATATTTCCACATCTACATAATGAGATTATCTGCTGTTTCTGTCAGGATTTGGTTAGGAAAATAAAATCAAGGACATGTATTCCAGAAATAAAGACTTTAATATGGGAATTACAAGCTCACACAACTGGGAATAGCTGAGGAATGATGAACATAGAAGCTTCTAATAAATATCTCCACCTCAAGTCCTGAAGAGCTCTTGGTTCTCAAGAGCTCAAAATAAAGTTACTGCAATTTTTAAGAATCTTTGCTAAGCTCTCACCATCTACCTCAGTCTGTGGCAGCTCTCTCTTCTCAAAAGCCTGCCAGGAAGCCACTTCAATTCAATTGTCCCTGGGGAATAGTTTTGTCTTTCACTTTGTAAATCACTCGTGAATGTCGTGCAATGTCAAACTCTAGCCTGAAACCATATGTGGAAGGGAACTTTGCAAAATTAAGCTCTGTGCAATTTTCTGTGAGGCAGAGGAGACACGAGAAGGGAATAAATTGATGACAGACAACCCAGCATAGTCTACACCATCTCAACTCTATTTATATGCGACCCATTGACACACAGTTCACTTCTGAATGAAGAGGATAACAGCACCATGCCTGCCTGATGTGATGTATTTGTTCTTTGTACAACCACACGCATGCTTACATTCTTCCTAAAAGGGGTAACTTCTTTTTTTCTTTGCCTAGTCACAATAGTTTATGTACTATAACTTAAACGCTGAATTCTAGAGCTGAATGTTATTTACACAACTTATATCTATTATCAGATAGTGAGGAATGGAAAAAGAAAATATTTCATATAGTTAAATATCAAGGCAAGGAAGAAAAATACATATAGTTACTATAATCCTCCTGCCTGCAACTGGTTATGTGGCTGGAGTTAGGGGTCATAACTTCCTTTCTCCAATTCCAACTCAATGTTTGCTTTGCCCTCATCCAGCACTTAAGCTGGACATATTTATTCGGCAGACAGACTTAAACATGCACTCCTAAGAAGGCTGTGTCATTAATGGTTATTCTTATTTTGGCTTGTTATAGTTTTCTTTTTACATCTAATTTTGGATGAATTCCAGAAAATCCACTAAGTCCAGACATCCTCTTCCCTGTCCATTGTGTAGTAGCCACATTATTGCCCATAAATAGTTAGAATCAGTTATCTAGTTTTTTCTGTTTGAGTGGTATCAACATAGTAACTGTAACTATCTGAAAACAAGGCCCAAGTGCTTCTTATCTAAATGCCTCTCTACCCCTCTGAAGAAGTGTCTCTCAATGAGACTCTGCTCACAGAGTGCCTTCTTTCTTCCCATTGTTGCCATGATTTCCTGCTGTGGCAGAAGACCTTGATAAAGCTCACAGCTGACTATGCAGAAACGGAAGAGGAGGAATAAAGCTATGCTGTGGGTAAATATTCACATTTTCTAGATTTGCTTGATTTACAGTTTTTTGGTTGTTTGTTTCTGAGCTCTTCTGGCTAACCACAACACTTCTTAGTTCCTTTTGCAGGTTTTTGAAAAAGTCACACTTATTTAAACCTTTATTTAAAACCACTTATTAGACAAATTCTCTTCCATTCATGAAGAACAATGGGTCCCTCTAGTATGAATCAACCAGAGCTTTCCATTCCTTTATTTCTGCACCCACACACATCTACACCCATGCCATGTTCCCTTACCCTCAAGGTGTCAAGATGTGGTGTCCCTCATCTGGACAAATATAAGCCCTGTAATTCTTAT
Organism: Physeter macrocephalus; assembly: GCF_002837175.3. Lineage (NCBI taxonomy): Eukaryota > Metazoa > Chordata > Mammalia > Artiodactyla > Physeteridae > Physeter > Physeter macrocephalus. The sequence continues at coordinate 123,588,361 of NC_041224.1, read as the reverse complement.
CCTTATTGCATTCTTTTCACCACCTTGATCTGCTATATCCTCATTCTTATTAACTTTCAACATCCTTTTTACAAAGATAGAAGGAGCACACACAGTCTATAAGACTATCCTCACTTCTGACAAAAACTGTAAGTTCAGGGTTGGAGGGTTCCCAAAACCACCCTCAGGTTTCATAATTCACTAGAAGGACTCATAGAACTTACTGAGAGCTGTTATATTCAAAGTTATGAATTATTACTGGGAAAGGATACAATCAAAATCAGCCAAGGGAGGAAGCACAAATGGCAGAATCCAGGAAAGTGTCAAACACGGAGCTTCCATTGTCTTCTGTCTGTGGAAGAGTATTCCTTTCCTGATATCTATGTGTGACAAAACACATGGAATATTGCCAACCAGGGAAGTCTATCTGAGCTTGGATATTCAAAGATTTTTATTGGGGCTACCTGGTCAACTACCTGTATGGCAACCTCACTCTGGAGGTCAAAGTGATAATGTGTGACTCAGAGCCCTATCCTAAATCACATTGCTAGACTATAACAATGCCCCAGGCAAACAAAGACAATCCTGTAAGACAGGAGATTTCAAGAGCTTGGAGAGTAACTCTCAGAAGCTGAGGGCAAAAGCCAGCTTTCTCTTTGGATACGATTAAATTATTTACTACACACTTTTTAAATTTTCTCTCAGTCAATAAATATGTTCAAATTTGCCCATCCTAAAAATATTTTTTCCAACACCTCCCTCTAACGAATCTGTCTTCGCTTTTTTATTCAAAATTCTTCAAGTCTCCTCTTATTCATCTGCCACTCACTTCTCAGAGCACTCTGTTCTTGCTCTGTTCCTTTCCTGTCATTACCCTATCCCTCTAATATTGTTTTCAGTGAACCTTTAAAACTCCAGATCTCAGGAAGTCTCTTCAGACTTAATCTTGTTTATATTCTGCCATTAACAATCTTGTTTATATTCTGCCATTAACAATCACTTGGACATCTTGAAAATGACAGTTTCACAACCATACATCTCTTTTGTCTCTAAAACATCTTTCAAAGCCAAAAATGGCATTATATTTATTCTGAATATTTTCCAACCTCCATCAGTTGTACTTGAACCACTAAGAATTTATAATTTTCTCCTTCAACTTACATCGGCATATTACAAATACGTATTGGTTTAGATCATAAGTATGTTTATAATGGGCTTCTCTACACCATTATGCTGGAAATACATTGTCATATTTATCAACTTTTTTTTTTTACCCAGTGTTTAGTACAGTGCAGGAGACATATAATGCTCAATAAATATTTGCCGACTCCACTGCTTCAAAGAGAAATTGAATTCTGAGCAGTGTCTCTAAGAATGAGCTGAAGACAGGGCAGATATTTAGTTCAATGAATCTAGTTGGTGCTATTTTCTGATGACAAAGTACGAAGTGACAGATCACAATACAGTTAGGTCATATGAAAAAAAGAGAGTGCTAATGGAAGCTAAATGGTTGTATCCTACCTGGATATAGGATCTTATTATGCAAAATATTATATATAAACTACAAAATATATTATATACCAGGAAACTTAGCTGTCATTCAAAGATAACTAGGAATCAAAGATAATCAAAACTTGGTCCTCTAAAAGTATACTGTAGAGTAGGAGATGTTGAGCTTTGAGGAGTCTAAAATTCACACTCTTTTTTTTTCCCTCTAGCCAATTTCAAAATGAAAAGATTAGCTGATATTGGAACAAGTGACTTAGGTGATACACTGACAAAGCTGAAATTTTAGGAATGATTCAAAATATTAGACAGATTCACTGATCTAATAAATACTGACTAATTTGACTAGTCATTAGGCAGTTCTGAAAAAGTGCAGGCTTCGCTTAGAGTGGCCTTCTCTCAAAAAATTTTGCAGAATAGAGTAACAGAGTATGATACCTGTTTCTTGAAGGCATCCAGATTCCATGTGAGAAAACAAGGAAAGGGTTTTTTTTTTTTTTATGACTAGCTCCTGATCTTAAACTCACCAATCAACTCACTCCTCTTCTCTGGAGGAGAAGAGGAGTGAATAGGTGTGAATAGGTTTAGAAGGGTCAAGAGTTTTACTCTATGGGTGTTTCTCCACCTGGTAGGAAAATCAGGCATCAGAATTTAGCATTTGCATCTAACAGTAGGCATAAGACAGATAGTAATAATAGCTACAGCTTACTGAGAACTGTTTTTAAAAGTACATTTATTGTTATAAGTACTGTCATTATGTCTATTTATAATGATGAGAAAAATCAATGATCAGAGAATTTCAGTAACTAGAAGATGGCAGAGTTAAGATTCTAACTCAGTCACACTACATACATCCTTAAACTTTATACTATATTGTTTCTAAAATTATTGGACTATAAGGTCGGCCTTGATACTTTCCATAAAAATTGACAAGCATCCTGACTACAGTCCCATCTGTAAGGCATCATGCTGGTACCACATGGCTGTGCTGTCATTGTTTTAAGAGTCATCACCTGACCCAATTGCAGCTAAACTATAAACAAGCCAGAAGTCTCTGAGGGGAAAGCTCTGAACATAGAAGATAAGTCATTACAGTTGAACAAATATGATAATATGATACTGTGACATGGAGTGTTTGGATATGATGCAATGGGTCTCTTAGCTATTTTGTAGAAACAAGTTGAAAGTCTGCAAGAAAAACAGAAAGAGCAGATACTTCACAGCATTAGATGGAAATTTAAAAAATCCTCTGCTCTTTCTGAAAAGCAAGATAATCTGATCACCAGAGAACTCTAGTAATTTGAATAACTTCAATGTTTCTTTCCATTGTTAGCAGCTGTCCTAGAGTCCATTTGCTTAGGAACAATGGTATTTGTTTTGGTCCTGACATCCTGTGGGAAAAAAATCAAATATCCATGATCTGGTTGCCTTATTTTCATGTGTTGTTCTTTAAATAAACTCCCCAATTGCTTTAGAAAGCACAGAAAGAAGTCTGACACAATATCATGGGAGTTCAGGAAAGAAGCAGGAAAAGAGAATTTCCATCTAAAAATTAACTGCTGCTTATTTTCAGTACCATAATAAGTAATCTACCAATAACCAATGGGCTTTGACAAGCAGGCCTTTTTAATTTCTACATATGCTTATTAACACTAAAGAAACAGAGGCTCTAAGAGTATTAAATAAAAATAGCTAGCATTAACTGAGAACTTTTTCTGTGTCGGGAATTGTACTCTGTCTTTAAATACATTATTTAATCTCAAAGCAACCCTATAAGGTGGTTACTATAATTCCCACTTTATAAATAATAAAAAAAAAATACAGAAAAAAGTAGTAAGGCAGAATTTACAACTAGCAAATGTTGAAGCTGGAATTCAAATCCAGGCAATTTAATTCCAGCACACACTTATAATTTATATTTTATATTATTTCTCATGTGGAGGAATTGATAATGTTTGTCCCATTAAGATATTTGTAGGAAAATATCTTATGATGAATTGCTATGTTACTTTGTTTAGTTCTCTCCAAAAGAAAAGTTAGAAGTTATAGGAAGAAAAGAAGGAAAAAGAGGAGGAGGGGGAGGGGAAGTAAAAAGTAAGAGAGGGGATGGGGACAAGGGGACTAAGAATTAACAATAAAAACAGAGTGTGGTATTTGTGGAAGAATAGGAAAATTGATCATGGAATCTAGAAGGAAATACGATCAATTGATTTTCAACCAAGTGGCAACAGAATTGAGAGTTTCAATGATAATTTATACCATGTCAGGTTTTTAAAAAAATGTTGCTCACAAAAAAAACTGCTAAGAAAATAAAATGGCAACGTACATGTTAGAAACATTTTTTTAAATGTGACTTGCAAAAAAAATGTTATATATAACTGGCTCACAAAGTTGGTTTACTTAGTCCAGAAAATCCAGTTCAGTAACTTGGACTCATCCTATTATTTGTGTTTTTAAAAGGGCACGAGGATATTTCCACTGAAATAATTTAAACCAGAGAAACTGAATTATAGACAAAATATATGGAAATATTAATAATAAAATTTTGACATAATAATAGCTAATATTTTTGTTCTTAACGTCTGGCTTACCCTATACTAATTTTTTTTCTGGATGATAATCTGAGGCTATTACTACTATTGAATTTATTTTAATAATAAGTAATGATAGGGACAGAGTAAAGGGACAAAGTAGGTAATTAGTTAATCTTACTAAGGGATTGTAGGTAAAGAAAAAAGTATGGGAGACCCCTATATGTTAATGATCACTCAAGAAAGCAGGTTTGCTTAACCACAAAACCAAGCAGGCATGCTTAGCAACAAAATCATGCAACAGAAGCATGAGACTTGCCCCCAAACAATAAACAATGGTAGCATGAGAACCACATCCTGGCCAGTGAGCATGGTAAGTTAATGATTCCTAGGACATGCTCCTTTGTGCACACTAAAAACAAAAATACAAGGAAAGGGTGACATTATACTGAAACCTGAGATGTTTTACCATTTTTAACATATGTCACTGTCTTTTTGCCCATTTCCATTGCACAGTGACAGTCCCAGATTGACCATGTAGGGACAAGAAAACTTCCCCGCCTGACATGGAGGAGGAGCTGATGATGGAAGCTTGACATCTACTTAAGAATGAGGAAGAAGGTGGTTTTCTCCCCCTCCCCACTTTTCCTCTGATTATAAAACTGTAGCACACTAAGTTCTCCGGGTGTGGCACCCTCTAGCCCGCCCACTTGTAAGCCTCACAAGCGTCCTATTCTAATAAATCACTTCTTATCTATCACTTTGCCTCTCACCGAATTCTTTCTGTGCTGAGACATAAAGAACCGAGCTCCTCAGAGCCCTCTGAAACACCACCTAGACGTTTCATCAAGGCTTTGAGAAAAAATAGAAAATATGTTTTAAAAATGTATATCTTTATCAATGGAACAGAATGGAGAGCCTAGAAATAAGCCTATGTACTTACTGTCAATTAATCTAGGACAAAGGAGGCAAGAATATACATAATGAGGAAAAGACAGCTTCTTCTAAACTGGTGCTGGGAAAACTGGACAGCTACGTGTAAAAGAATGAAATTACAACATTTTCTCACACCGTATAAAAAAATAAACTCAAAATAGATTAAAGACCTAAATGTAAGACTGGAAACCAAAAAACTCCTAGAAGAAAACATAGGCAGAACACTCTTTAACATAAATCATAGCAATATTCTTTTGGATCTGTCTACTAGGCAAAGGAAATGGAAGCAAAAGTAAACAAATGGGACCTTATTAAACTTAAAAGCTTTTGCACAGCAAAGAAACCATCTTCAACAAAACAACCTACAGAATGGGAGAAAAAATTTTGCAAATTATATGACTGATAAGGGATTAATATCCAAAATATATTAATAGTTCATACAACCCAATATCAAAAAAAAAACAACCTAAATGAAAAATGGATGGAAGACCTGAATAGACATTTTTCTAAAGAAGACATACAGATGGCTAACAGACTCACAAAAAGATGCTCAACATCACTAACCATCAGAGAAATGAGGATAAAAACCACAATGGGATATCACCTCACACCTGTCAGAATGGCTATCATCAAAAAGACCACAAATAACAAATGTTGGCGAGGATGTGGAGAAAAGGTAACCCTTGGACGTTGTTGGTGGGAATGTAAATAGGTTCAGCTGCTGTGAAGAACAGTATGGAGATTCCTCAAAAAACTAGAAATAAAACTACCATATTACCCAGCAATTCCACATCTGGGTATATATCTTAAGAAGATGAAATAACTAATTAAAAAAGATACATGCACCCCAATGTTCATAGCAATATGATTTACACTATTGTGTATTCCAAGATATGGAAGCAACCTAAGTATCCATCAACACATGAATAAATAAAGAAGATGTGGTGTGTGTGTGTGTGTGTGTATGTGGTTTGTGTGTATGTGTGTACATATGTATACACTCAGACATAAAGAAGAATGAAATTGTTCCATTTTCAACAACATGGATGGACCTTGTTATTCTTGGTGAAATTAGTTAGACAGAGAAAGACAAATACTCTATTATATCACTTATATGTGGAATCTATAAAATAAAACAAATGAATATATATAACAAAACAGATACAGACTCACAGATACAGAGAACAGACTAGTGGTTACCAGTGGGGAGAGGGAAATGGGGAGGGCCAAGATAGGAATAGGGGATTAAGCGGTACAAACTACTATATATAAAATAAATAACCTACAAGGATATACTGTACAGCACAAAGAATATAGCCAATGTTTTATAATAACTTTAAATAGAGTATAATCTATAAAATTTTCAAATCTAGGACAAAGGAGGTTTCAGGTGTTGTTCATTTGGATGAACAACAGTTTCAGGTGTTGTACACCTGAAACTAATAAAATATTGTAAATCAACTACCCTTTGATAAAAAGAAAGTCTGAAAATCAACCTTGGGCTTTTTCTTCCTCCTTCAGGTGGTCATATGGAACCTCCCCACTGGACAGGAACAAACAGTAAGGGGAACTGGTACAACTTTGGTGGGTGACATGGGGGTCTGATCTACTCATCTGCTCTTGCATTTTACACATTCCTTTTGGTCATGATCAGACTCAATTCTGGGTATACCAGTTCCATCTTGTGATGGACTCTGCTAGATATGTCCATTTTTATGACTTGGTGAGACCAGCAGAACCCATATCAGAAGTTTTAGGTGCATGGCCACTTGGTGTTCCATGATCAAATGTTCTCTTTCTGCCAAGGCCTTGACATGCCAAGAGTTTTAAAAGGACATAAAAGTATCTACTGAAGATAGTATAAACTTACTCCACAATCTCAGATCTTACATATTTTTCCTCCCATTGGGGCTTGCCATAAACAGATTACTGTATCTTTCCCTAAGACTAAAACCTCCAATAGCATAGGGTATACCAGATTATAGGGTGATATGGAACATCCTACATATCTTCCTGCTTCCTGGTAGAGGATATGGATGCATAATTTAGTTTTACATAGTTTATAAAACTGCAAATTGCAAAGGTTCAAAAATATTTATGAAAATAATGAATAATTAGGAAAATATAAGCTGAATATGACCTCAAGTTTATTTTCTCTCTCTGACATTTACAGAAAGGATACTATGTGAGATAATGGCACTTTTGCATAATGCTGGTTTGGGAACATGTAGAAATTCTGGTCAAGTGATATTGTTTCAATAATTTGTTCACCTTTTACTTTGCATCCAAATGAACAGAAAGTATTTTTTAAATCATTAAATATATTTATGCAAAGATGGAAAGTAATACAGGCATAATAGCATAATTACTAGTTTCCAACATCAAATATCTCTGGTGAATAACTGGCATATAATGGATTACAACCTACTTAAAATGTCTTTAATGAGTTACTGAAAAAACTATAAGCCTCTTAGTCACTTATAATTAATTATGTTTATTTATGTTTGATATATTTATTAAAATGTATTTTCTTATTTTTGAAGTATAATAGATAGAATTTATGAGTTATATAAATTAAGGATAAATGAACATCCATGTACCTACCACTCATCTCTCCTTTTATTTTTAATTTATTTATTTTTGGCTGCTTTGGGTCTTCTTGCTGAACGCGGGCTTTCTCTAGTTGCGGTGAGCGGGGGCTACTCTTCGTTGCAGCGTTTGGTGCTTCTCATTGTGGTGGCTTCTCTTGTTGTGCAGCACGGGCTCTATAATATATATTATAATAATATATATAATGTCTATAATATATAGTATATTGTGTACAGTATATACACACAATTATATATAACATATTACATATATAATACATAGTGTATAATATATATATACACACTATTACATATATATGTTATACATATAATATAAATAATATATATTGATTCATTCATATAACATAATATGAATAATTATATATGTGAAAAAACTGTCAGTAAATATGTGTATATACATATATATACATTCTATCGTATCTTAATACATGTATTTACACAGTAAGTGGCAATTAACTTCCTCTTCAATGATATGCATGCTCATTGAATTGTCATTTTATTTTTGTTGTTGGTGCTTTCGATTACAGGAATTTTTTCTATATTTAGCACGCTAACATATTTCAGTTACAAGTATTGAAAATATATCTCCAAACCTCTGATGTGTTTCTTTTATGATGAACAGATGTTCTTATTTTTTCACATATCCTTAATTTTATCATAAACCTAAAGCATACTAAAACAAAAACAAATGTATATTGAAATGTATCTAGTAAAAATTAAAAAGGATATTTTTCATTTGTCATCTCATCACTTTCAGAGATAATTACTATTGATCTTTTGGTGTATGTTTTCCTAAATGTTTATAATTAAAGTCATTTCTTTTATGGATATTCCATCTTCTTACATATAACTGATAATATTAACTACATATTTTAAGCTTACTCTACACATCCCAAATTACATATGTAGGAAATAGTTATTTAATACAGTTCACATATTTTGACCTGTTATCTCTCTTTCTGTGCCTAGGATAATGTTGTTACCTGTTCATATTTATCATTTTTGGTTAAGATTAATCCATGTTTACACTGGTAAGATCATAATAACAATCATATGTTTTTCTGTTTAATATTCCTGGCAAGCCTATGTGAGAGCAATGGTTTGCTGCAAGGTAACAGGGGGCTGTGTGTTGTTTTTTGCCTTAGTCGAGTGCGTAGGCAGAAGAGGATGGGAGAATAAATGTCCTGAGAGGAGTAGCTGGCAGTAAAGCAGCAGCCAATGTCCTCTCTCTGCCTGGTGAGTATCTGTGCAGCCCATCACTAGGGTGGATTGGTGGCTAGATTAGGCTAGAAAGTGAGCTCCTCTCAGATTATATCTACGAAAGTATTTTGAAGAAAACCCAAGTAGAAGCACGACAGTGAATTTTGCATCATGGACAGACAAGAGTCATGGACAATTCAGAGGAGGTACCAATTTAACTCTAAAAAAGCATTTAAGGATTTCAATAAGTGATGAAAGGGTGTGGTAGGATCATATTACATGACCACTTAGTATTTAATGCAAGACTTCTTTCAGAAGAAAACTATATATGGAGCTTTTTTTATGAATTAGATAGCTGTGAAACCATGGGTTATAAAGTCCCACAGATGAGGAGTTGCGTCTCAGTACAGAATGAGACTGAAGAAAAGAGCTAAAATCAGATAGAGTCAGATTTAGCAGCATCAACACTTAATCAAATACAAATATAGAAAAAGATGAAAAATCCTTCAGCCTTAACAGGCCAATAAGGGGCTTCTTTTTTCTGATATTGAGTTATTTACTAAATGTTTCTATTGATAAGATTGACCCAATAAGTCTAGCTTAGTCATTTTACAAAATCTTGGCATAGAGTGATATCATACTGGAGATGCAGTTTCAACAAGAAAAAAAATCCACATAATGAAAAGTGATTTAATACTAATATATTCTTAAAATGATTTTGCCATTGAATAATGATAATAACAACAGTTGGGGTATATTGGGGATACATCAAGGGACATGTAAGTATTATATATTTAATATAAAAGTTACATTGTTAAATTTAAATATGATTTTAATACCTCTAGCAAAAAAGAGATGTGCAAAATGATTAATTGGGATTTATTTATTTAGAATTTTATTTCTGAACATAATAATTCACTCATTCCCTTTTACTATTGTGAATTTATATGTTGATTAAAGTTGTTAACACCTTAATTATCCAAAAGTAAGTTTAGATTTCTTTCACCTAGTAGCCAACATATTGTAGGACTAACACATAATGTACACACGCCATCTTAAAGTTTTAAAAATAAGGAGACACATAGTAACTCATGTCATGTTTTTATTTCTTATTGAGACTAATATATTGCAGCTAAATTTACAGATGTTTTCTTAGAAATTTCTAGGTCATGTAGTATGATTTTTCTATTAAGCAATATTACAAAATATTAGGCAACTCTCCTTATTATAAACTTTGACTTAAAGCAGAAGAAAGATTGCAGTTTTAACTTAATTTACCATACACTGTTTAGGAAACATTTCAAATTGTTAAAAAATATCTTGTAATGATACAACCAGACTTTTGTTAATAATATCAACACATAGTATTAACAGTAAGCCTTAATGGCTCAATAATTAAATCTATCCCAGGATGGTTACAGGACATTACCATAAATGTGTATTTGCAAAATACATTGTCAAACGAATACTCCTCACAACACACACCTGTTCAAACAGGCTTTTAATATGGTGACAACTCTTTCACTATTTATGACACTGTAAGGTATATAAACCAATCATTCTTACCAATGTCTTACCTTGCTTTAATTTGTTTAATTGTGGTTGTTTCTTTGTTGTATCTTAATTTTACAGTTAGTGTGTAATTCATTATAGTTTTCCCTGTTCCCTAAAGAAATGAAGAAAATAAATGACCAACTCTTAAGCATAATCTATTTTACATTTGGATCTTTTTTGTTAAAAAGGTCTTAAATTCTTCCTAATTTACTGTTTTCAAGCTGATTTATCTCCTGTTTCCATACCCTTATGCATTTTTCTTTATATAAAATTAATATATCCTAAATAAGAACATATAATCAAACATACCATATTAATAATACATTTACATAATTGAAATGTATCTCTTCAATAATAAATTAAGGTAATTCACCTAGAAATCATTTAATATTATAATTTTAAAACAATGATTAGTTTGATCACTATATCCCAAAAGAGAGGGTAAGCCCCAAAGCGCCACTAAGATGTCTTCATTATTTTATAAGAAAAGAGAAGCCGCTCCGATGAAGTTTGTCTCTGTGTGCCTACAGGACTAGGAGTTACTCAGTAAATGAACCACTTTCATGGAATTTCCTTTCACAGGCTTTCATTTTTTAAAACTTATATGTATTGATTTCTTATCTTTATTTTTACAGTGTAACTACTTTGAATATTATTCTTCAAAGTAGTAAGTAGAGATAGTAAGCACCAATACAAAGACAAAAGTCACAATTCGGAATTATCCTTATCTCCCTCAATCGAACTAAAAGCTTCCTTCTCTTCTTTCTGTAGTTACATCAGATATAGTTTTCTAAAACTAAAAAAATAAATTGAGTAGTTTAGAACATATGGTTTAGAGACATTAATGGTGTAAATTGGGCCAAGTGTTTAATATCTAGGAATCTAAATATTTTTAACTCTATAACAGGGATATAATATTATTTACCTATTTGACAGAATATTGTGAGTCTGCAATGAAATAATTATAATTCACAATAGACTATTTTGTGAACTATGAGTTTCCATAAATATATTTAATGTGTTCACTTCTAAAATCAGAAGATAAATTATATGCTCTCTCTTTTGGCCCTAAATGTATCCTATTAGAATTATTGCAATCACTTATTTTGAATATTTTAATATTCATCTCCTCCTGCTGATAACCTACTCATCTTTGAGCAGATGTGTGCTCACCTTTCAGGAACCTTTATGCTACCACCTTATTTTTGGAACCACCCATACCAGGAAGCCAAATATCAATACTCTCAAATTACTTTCAGTTCCCCTTGCCAAGTTCTCATTCTCTTGGAGCTCTTCTCTCAGCTAACCTGGTGCTCTTCATCATATCTTATGATATTAATATTAGATCTAAATGTGATGTGTTTCTATATCCACAAATACTGACAGTTTTCAAATATTACTACTAAAGATGAAAATATTTTAAATATAAGGGGTTAATATCTAATAGTAGACCTCTGTCAGTTCATGTAGGGCCAAATATTGATAGGGTAATCTACTCAGATACTCTTAAACTTATAAACACATGAGTGAATATCTATTCTGAATAATTATGATGTATCATATCTGTCACCCATGAGTTTAGTCCAAGAGATCCTTGGGGCAATAGGCTTAGTGGACCAATGTCCTAAATTGTCTATTATTTTGATAGAACTCATTCTAGTTTTGAGCCTCAGAACTTGACCATAATTCAACTTATAAGGTATTATTATATACAATTAATCCTTATCTGTCAGTGGTACTCACTGTTAGCATCTGAAATCATGTAATTTCTTATAACATCATATAAAGCTCAGAAAATGAATCCAGTAGCATAGAGTGGCTCATCAAAAATTATAAATAGTGGGAGATTTCTTTTGGTACCTTTCAGTGTTTCAGTTTCACTTCTTAATGCCTCTGTGTCTTAATGATCATCTTATTTTGACTTTCTGCATAATTCACTTAACTCATATTTTTAGCATTAACTGTATGTCCAGAACCATTAAGTTTGCTGATACTGCAAGGGAAACAAGACAGACAAGATCCACGCTCCAGTGAAGACTACAATTTATTGTAAGAGAAACATATAGTAAATATATAATCAAATAAGTGATGAAGATAATTTCAGTTAGGAATAAGTTATAAGAAGAAAATAAAAGATGGTAATGAAGTGTCTGAGTAGGCAAATTAATTTGTAGGAAATCCTCTCTGTAGGAATTCACCTCTGAGGAAATAATATTTGAATTGAGGCATTCACCACAGAAAGATCTATGGAGCAAAAAGTCCTAATTAGAAATACACATAGGGGCTTCCCTGGTGGCGCAGTGGTTGCGCGTCCGCCTGCCGATTCAGGGGAACCGGGTTCGCGCCCCGGTCTGGGAGGATCCCACATGCCGCGGAGCGGCTGGGCCCGTGGGCCATGGCCGCTGAGCCTGCGCGTCCGGAGCCTGTGTTCCGCAACGGGAGAGGTCACAGCAGAGGGAGGCCCGCATACCACAAAAAAAAAAAAAAAAAGTAAAAAAAAGAAATACACATAGTATGTTGAAGAAACATAAAGTCTGGTATAGTTGGACCATAGTGAGCAAGATGGACAGTGACTTGAGGGTGAAGAATGAGGCAGGCATTATGACTTGTAGTGCCTGGGAGCTGGCAGTTTGGACTTAATCCAAATTCTACATAAACCCATGGAGAATTTTAGATAATATATAAAAAGCTATGATTGGCATTTTTAAAAGTAGATGAGCTATGCACCAAAGGGAAATATCCAAATGGTACCGTTACAAATCATTAAATGAGTTCATTTTGTGAGTTGATAATTTTATATAATCACTTTGTCATCTATAATTCACAATGAATAGGTTGTGTCATTTGAAAGTATAAGAAAAGAGAACACACTTTGCTCAAGATTCAAATGACAGATGAGGGTGTGAGTGAACAGAGGAATGATAAGAAAGAAAAACATTCTTACTGCTGATGTGGAGAAAGTTTTAGTGGTCTGGATAGAAGATCAAAGCAACCATAACATTCCCTTAAGCCAAAGCCTAATCCAGAGCAAAACCCTAATTCTCTTTCAATTTTATGAAGGTTGAAAGAGGTAAGGAAGCTGCAGATGATGAAAAGTGTGAAGCTAGCAGATGTTGGTTCATAAAGTTTATGGAAAGAAGCATCTCCATAACATAAAAATGCATGGTGAAGCAGCAACTGCTGATATGGTAGCTGCAGCAAGCTGTCCAGAACATCTAGCTAAGATCATTAATGAAGGTGGCTAAACTAAACAACAGATTTTTCAACGTAGACAAAACAACTTTCTATTTGAAGAAGATGCTATGGAGGACATTCATAGAAGACATCATTCTTGTTCTGGAAAATGAAAGCCATGATTTAGGGGACAGAACACCTCTGCTCTTTCCCTTACCCCCAAATACTCCAATTTTACCCAGCTCTAAGCCCATTTACAATAATCAAAGAAAAATTACCCTCTTAATTTTGTTCTCCTTGCCAATGCCATGATTCCATAGATCCTGACATCATTTTGTTGCCATTTCCTTAGCAACAAGGGCAATTTATTTAAAAGTGTCCTAGTTTGATGCACCTTGGTAGAGTGAGCAGGTTGTTCCCTCTTTGCCAGAGGATCATATTGATTCTTAAAAATTGCACTAAAGTTAACTTTTATTCTTATTCAGTTGAGTTGTTTTCTTTATAAAGACTCTGAATTATTTGTTCAAAATAAAAATCCAATTGTCAGAACATGTTAGGAGCATTGAGTCTGGGGGAAAAATGAAACATGATGTTTTCATCATATCTCATTGATTTCTTCCCTCTGGTTAGATGATCACTTCAGTGTAAGTTTTCACATTATTTTTATAAAAGCTTTTTTCTGAGATAGGATATTGGGATTCTTTACAAAAATAACGAAAGCCTAAATTGTGATTATGCTTAATCTTGCTGTTCTATAAGATGCATGACTTAATAACATAAAAATTGCAGATTTTAGAGCAGTACAATTGTAGGAAATAATATACTTTCAGGAAGCAAAGGCTGCATGTGAGTCCAACATGCTGTGTAGGAAAACAATATTTTTTTCCATTTTGGAGAAGAGCCATTTTGTATGTAGAAAAGTGAAAATAAGAGAAACCCTCTGTGAAATTTACTCATAGGGTGACATTCAACAAATGTAGTTCAATAAAATCTGCTTTTTAAAAAAAAAGGCTGATTTATTTACACTAAAATTTTCATTAAAGTCTCATTTTTGCATTTTTTATATAGGTAATTATCTTCAGTAGATTTTCTGCTTTTTAAGAAGTAATAACTGTATTTGACCATAATAAAATGAGGTGGGTTTTTTTTGTTTGTTTTTTTTTTGCGGTACGCGGGCCTCTCCTATTGCAGAGCACAGGCTCTGGACTCGCAGGCTCAGCGGCCATGGCTCACGGGCCCAGCCGCTCCACGGCATGTGGGATCTTCCCGGACCACGGCACGAACCTGTGTCCTCTGTATCGGCAGGCGGATTCTCAACCACTGCGCCACCAGGGAAGCCCAAAATAAGTTTATTTTATATGGGAAACCTAAAACACTTTACAGATACTAAAACTTTAATTAGTTTTATTGTCACAAGCTAAGTAGGGATTACCCTTCACCCTCAATTTCCAAAATTTTGTGGAATATTTTTTAATGTTATTGTCTTAATTAAGTCTGATTATACTTAACACAAATTTAAAATAATTGGGTCCCCAGTTATGTTGATTTTTATTGTGATTTTTCCTCCTTTCTATCTTCAGAAACTTTCAGGATATTTTTTAACTCACTATTTTATAAGCAGAGATATATAGTATAAGCTGATTCCCTTGACTAATTTTCTCATTTTTCATTAAAAATATCTTCAAAACTCATCCTGATAAGAAATACACCTTGAGTTTAGGCCTCATTCATACACTCACAAAATACGATACAATTAATATTTTAATCTAATTTAGAATCAACTACTAGATCAATTATCTCCTTCTGCAAAACAAACTGCTCAAAATTTAGTAGCTTAAATCAACCATTTTATTGCTCATGATTCTGTGGGTCAGGAA
Organism: Physeter macrocephalus; assembly: GCF_002837175.3. Lineage (NCBI taxonomy): Eukaryota > Metazoa > Chordata > Mammalia > Artiodactyla > Physeteridae > Physeter > Physeter macrocephalus. The sequence continues at coordinate 123,572,995 of NC_041224.1, read as the reverse complement.
CGAAGCAGGCTTCCTCTGGGTTGCCTTGTCTCTCCTTGTGATGTTAGCTAGGGCAGCTTAACTGGGACTAGGAATCCAAGATGGCCTTCCTCACATGCATGGTTGTTGGTAAGAGGTGACAAAAAGTCTGGACACTGACTAGTCCTCTATTTCTTTGTAATCTCACATCTTCTAAGACATGTCCATGTGTCTTCTCTCTCTAGTAGGTGTGTGGTCGGGAATGGGGTGTAAGACTTTTTTCCATGGTGACTCGGGGTTCCCAGGGGACACAGACATTCTATTACTTAAAGCTTAAAGCAAGTCACAAGACAAGCAAAGAAAGTCAGGGGAGAAGGTAACAAAATCATCTCTCTATAGTGGATCTAGAGAAGGAAGGAATTATTGGTGGCTGTCTTTGTAGACAATCTATCACAACCACTATCTCCTATACTCTATTCCACACAAACTGTTCATTATTCCCTGTCCCTTTGCTTTTGTTCCACACTAACTCTACCTGCTAAAATCTTACTTGTCTCTCAAGGGCTGTTTCAAATACTCTCTCACACATTAAATTTTATATGATGGTTCCCATAAGCTTCTTAGAAATGATGGCTTCCCCATGTATCTTAGATTTTATTCTCACATTGAAAAGAGTAAAATTAAATACCTTATTTGTTTGTTAATTATCTTTGCATTTTATGTAATCCTCTTGGCAACTCTGAAAACAAACTAAAACCCTAAATCCAGTGGTCACTAAGTCATTATCTCACCTGAGTTAGCGGCATCATTTGACATAGTGTATTACCCCATTTCTTGAAACCTTTCTTCGCTTGGCTTCAGAGTCGACACACTCTGGTTTTCTTGCTACCTCATTGGTCTCCTGCTTTTCACTGTCTTTTGCTCGATTTATCCCATCTTTTTGATATCAAATTATTGAAACGTCCCAGAGGTCAGTGCTATGACCTCTTTTCTTCCCTATTTATAATAATTTGCTTGCTTTCATCTATACCCATGGCCTCATTGCCATCTATAATCAGGAATTCAAAGTTATATTTCTTTAATTCTAGAAGCATACCTCCAACTGACTAGTTAACATCTCTATTTGTATGTCAAGTGAACACCCAACGTTTCCAAAATCAATATCTTTATTTTTGAACTCCACTTCTATCTGCTGCTCTGCCGGCTTCATCATGTAAGTAAACTGTACCAGTTGCTTGAACTAAAAATCTTATAATCATCCTTAAATCCTTTCTTTTTATCACATCTCAACCATCATCAAGAATTATCCCTTGGCTTTAATCCCAAAATATATCCTGGATCATGTATCACTACATTCACTGCTAATGACCTTGTCACCATGATCTCTCAATGCGAGCACTACAGGAGCCTCCAAACTCCCCTTCCTGCTTCCACTCTTGTTTCCTCTATATCTTATTCTTCACAATCAGTTGGAATAATCAAGTCATTATTTTTCTTTACAGCACAACCCCCCCTCCAAATATTTCATTACACTGAGAATATTACCCAAATTTTTAACCACAACATACGTGTGGTTCTTACCACAACACTGTTCCTATGAGGTTTCAGTTCTAACTCTTACAAATTCTCATTTGCTGTGTCCAGCCACACTGGCTGCTCTGCTTTTTCTAAATAATGCTGAGCATATTCTTGACCCCAGACTTCAGAACCTGTTAAGTACTCTTTCTGGAATGCTCTTTTAGATTTTCATTAGAGGTTGCTCCATCACCACCTTCAGGTGTTGGCTCAAATCACATCATAGAAAGGTTTTTCCTGAACATCCTACCTCAAATGCAAACCATTCCTGTTACTCTTTATCACATTATCTAGTTTTATTTTCTGTGCAACATTTATAACAAATCATTTTATATGTGCTAAATTTTCAGGGAGATATATAACCTCAAAACCCTGAATTCAGGGGAGAGTTCTGGCTTGAGAGATGAATTTTAATTTAGTGATTAGCTACTTCCTAATTTTTCACTCTTAAAAATTCATTTTAAAGTTAAACCATTCTATTGAAAGTGTATATAACAAAAGTCTTAACCACAGCCTTCCTCACCCTATATATAATTTATAATTTTAATTTTTAATATTTTTATAATTTTAAAATTTAATTTATATATTTTTATATAAGTATTTTTTTAATTTAGCGATTATGAAACTTAAAAATCACTGAAATAGTTGTCAGAATACTAATGCAACATCATTTACTGGAGATGCCTCATAGGACAAAATATCAAAACTTCTCTAAATGTCAGTTTATTGACATTTGAAGTGGGGATAAAAAAGCAACTGTTCTGCGTTGTTTTGTTTTGCATTTTTAAACAGGGTTGTTGTGAAGACTGAGGTAATGTTTTGAGCACAGTGCACATGTTATTATTATCACATATGATTACAACTCTATTTTATTCACCGCATTTGGCTATTGTCTTCACAGTTCTGGGGTTCCTTCTTATGGGTGTAATAAAAATAATAGAGTTTGTGAGGATACTTAGGGTAAAAAAGCGAGTCTCTTTCTCTCAATTTAGTTCACTTTTTAAAAATATTCTTCATTTATGTCTTTTGGGAGGAATAATAAAACTCAATTTCAAAAAAAGCAAAGGAAGATCTGTTTAAAGGAACAAAACTATAAAGCAACTATACTCCAATAAAAAACAAAACAAAACAAAACAAAAAACCCAGAAAATGATAACTATAGTTCTATGATAGACATATGAATAAAATTCAAATTTCTAAACAGACTGCTATCTTTGCTGGTCCTTGGAAACTTGGAAACATCTGCAAATCTTGCCCACTTTTTTATTGCTTCTGAAGTAGATGGAGCAAGGTCCAGTGACCACATAAGGCACAAAAGCCAGGACCACAGAAGAAGAGAGGACCCCAGGCTCAGAACCCCCACATCAGGACCCTGCTACGTTTATATGCAAAGCCGCCAGTGTCTGCGATCATGTACCGAGGAATGATTTGATTACATGGCAGGGCAGAGTTTGTGGAGGCGAGGGAAGCTTTCATGTAAAATTTTCATTAAAAGCAGCAATTGCCCATATAAGAAACACCTTTACATGATTCATTTCCTTGTCAAAACAAATATCAACCTTTAAGTTTTTGTATTATTACATTGTCTTATCATGCTAAAAAAGTACATAAATAAACATTAAGAAATGCAATCTGTGTAAGAAAAAATCATTCATAGGAGAAGATTGAATAAATGACAAGTTTCTTAAGCCAAATCAAGTACATATTAGCTTGAAAAACATGCAATTACACAAATAATTGTAAAATCAAGTAGAAAATACAAAAACTGTAGTTTGATATATATACTTTGGCCTCTCTCTTGGGAGAGTCACTTACTTCATCTTATAATTGAAGAATAAAAAGATATATTTACTTAAAAAAAATAAAGGAACACAACTGTAATTTCCACACTTCAATGCTCATTGAATCAATTAATATCTTAACTGTTAAAATTTTACCACATGAAAATGTCATAAAGCAGATTAACAGATGTGTTGAATATCAGTAAACAAATTGGTAGAATAATAAATTAAAAACCCCCACTCCTGCTTTCCCACATCAGTCTCCTCTAGAGACACTTTTTCTTCTTAGGTTAAAATACAGTCAGAGCAAGCAGTAATCCTCACTTAGCATCTGACTCATTCATGTGGCTTGTTATTTAAACTTGATATACATTTCCATAGACATAGTAGCAACAGAACTATAAATGGACAAAACCATTTCAAATGTTCCAAAACTCTTTTGAGATTTGGACCTTTCACTTTCCATGGAAAGGAAATAAAATGGTTGGCATTAAGCTCGCTTTTAAAAATAATTATGCATTTCAAAGCATTCTTTGGAGACTGAGCAATAAAATGTCATCATTGAAAGTAAAGTTTATTTTTAATTTATACAAAATTTTATTCTCTTTATAAGAAGATATAAAACACTGCATGTTGGCATCTAACATCTCATATTGATGGAATTTAGCTACATTATTTTTGTAAAGAAGTTCAATTTAAAATTCACTTTTTTCATTCTTATTTATCACTTTAAGCAGACATACGTGAATTTTCAAACATATTAATTCAAATAGTAAGATTTCTTTCATAAAAATCATCTATCACACACACACAAAACCCTGGAAGGTGATCCAGTGTAACTTAATAAATGGGCCAAGTGCATTCTTTCTGATAAACTTCAATCAACTCCACAGACTGCAAAGTTTTCAGTGTCATCAGTTTACTTTTAAAGAAACTCACCTCCAAAGCCTTTCAATTAAATAAGAGTAGGTCCAATTATCTCTTGTGGCAGTTCATCTGTAATAAAAGGACTCCTGTGTTTTCAGCATTTCAGCTTTATTCCACTGAAATAGCTAAAATTTCACCTTTACTTCCACAGCTTCCCACCACAGTTGAGTTTAATGGATTTTGAATTTAATGAGTATTTGGCATTGTATATGGGGTGCATTTACCTCACTTCATGTATTTTGGGGCTTACCAATGACATAATGTGATGGTGGGTGGTTTGTTCAGAGAGAAAGGCAAAAATAATATAGTAAGAAAACACTGAGAATTTCAGTGCAGTTAAATCGTTTTGACCATGCTCAGATCTAGTCTGGCATCTTTCCATCAGAAAAATTAGGAAAAAAAAATTGGATGAGGCATTTAAACTCTTCAAAGCAAAATTACTGTACATTTGGCACTTTTTCAATTAGCACAGACCTAATTTTATTTCTATTATTAAATTATTAACTTTATATTAATAACTCAAAAAATTTAGAGAAAAATAAGAGCCGACTGAAACGTTTTAAACCTAAACTAAGTTCTATGGGTAGGATATTACTATATTATCGAATATATATATAATTTTGTGTTCTCAGAGTAAGACTATATGTTATAATCTCATAGCAGTAATTGTAACCCTGTCAAATTGATAATGTAGGACAGAACACTAAGATTTCTTTAGAAAGTATAAAATGTATTTGGCGAAATCTTAACTTATAAACTAACAAACACTTGTGTAGCATAGAGGTGATTGACAGCTGAATTGAAAAAAAAGCTCTGTCTTCACTGAGAAGGGCTGGATGTCTGGTTTTGACTCTTGGCCAGCATAAGGACAGTGGGATTTAAGGTGTTCTTTTTTAAATCAGAAATTCCCATGGCAACCCCCATGGTCGCTTTATTTATTAATGATTTTTATCTAGCATAAGAGTTTAGATAGCCTGACTTGCCTATGAGATTAGAAGGGCATAAAATCCTTGCTGGGAATTTCTGCTTTGAGCTCTCCTGAAGCCAAGATTCCTAGCACACAGCTTGGTGGTTCAATTCAGAAAGAAAGTGAGGGCTCTATGCAACTATGGGCCCTAGAGAGCTCGTCCTTAGATGGAATAAATTTTACAAATTCAATTCACCAAATTAACACAAGGAAAGTCAGTGGAGAAGCTAGATTTATAGAGAAGATTATTTAGCTACAAAGAAATCTACACAACAGATTCCATAAAGAACTAAAGTTATATGGCACTTTGAGATTGTTTAAAACCTGGAGTAAGAGATAAAGAAATACCAGAATTTGGATGTCCCTTTGTTACTGTATGGTCAGAACATTTAAGATGGCTGCTCTTCTGCTCTCTGTACATCTCCTGCTTGACCAGTCCCTGCTTCACTCACATGACTATCCAATCCTCTTAATTATAAGGCTTAATTAGTAACTGTCTACATGCTTGCCCCCTACCCCAGCCTCTGGTTTTCCTGGTAACTGACAAGCCAAACTGACATCAATTCCCCCTGTAAATGGTAGCCTCCTTCTCCCTGAGTAGTGAAGATTGCTGCAGTGTCCTGCCAGCTGTCTGCTGTCCACAGTGAGGTGTCTCTTCAGGACCTTTTTATCAAACTTGTAAGATCCCCTACCCAGTAAATCATTGATGTCTCTGTTGCTGCCTCTTGGGCCCTTCGGGTCTGGGCAATTATAAGGCTTACAGGCCTGCAGGATGCAGCCCTGAAGATTTACACCCGTTGATTGTGATGGTCAAAACAGGAAAAATTGTTTCCTTACCAGGAAGAACACAGCTTATTCATAAAAGTTATTCCTCACCAACAGGTTAAACATGGAATATAAAAGACTGTTAGCCTATAAGAATTGAGCTTTCCTGCACTTTTGCATAACCCTACCCTAGGACAGGTTAACTTGAAGCAGGGTGCACATCAGGGAGCTAGGAGTCAGGGAAAGCTTTGAGAGGATAGGCTGAATGAGTCAGTATCTCAGATAAATCAAAACATATATTGAGGGTGTGGGTGGGGTCTCTTATCACCCATTTGTATTGCACATGAAAAGCTGCTGTAACACTTTTAAATGGGAAAAGAGAACGAGTGGAATTATTTTTCTCCATGTTTTACTTTGCCCCTTTAAGATTACATGGGTGCAATACTTTTACTAGAGGGTATGGTTCAGAAGCAAAATTTGGATGGAGTTGGGCTTCCCTGGTGGCGCAGTGGTTGAGAGCCCACCTGCCGATGCAGGGGACACGGGTTCGTGCCCCTGGGAAGATCCCACATGCCGCAGAGTAGCTAGGCCCATGAGCCATGGCCACTGAGCCTGCGCATCTGGAGCCTGTGCTCCACAACGGGAGAGGCCACAACAGTGAGAAGCCTGCATACCGCAAAAAAAAAAAAAAAAAAAAAAAAAATTTGGATGGAGTTAAGTCATGTGTACGCAAGTCCAAATCATCTCAAAGGTAATTGATGTTGAGCTATAAACTTTCTAGAAGATATTGAGGACAGCCATGAGACTCTTTATCCATCTTGACATTCATTAGAGACTTTATATGTTCCAGAATCTCTGATTTGCCCCTCTCATCACAGTCAGTAATTCTCCATGTCCCACATATATACCTCCATTCACTGCTGAAACGTAACTTAAAACTGTAAGATAACAGCCTCTTCAGCTATTAGGAGGTGACAAAGTGTGAGTGAAAAGTTTTTACCACCGAACATGTGGACCAGGTCCTGAACCAAGATGGCGGAGTAGAAGGACGTGCTCTCATTCCCTCTTGTGAGAACACCAGAGTCACAACTAGCTGCTGGACAGTCATCGACAGGAAGACAGTGGAACTCACCAAAAAAGATACCCCACATCCAAAGACAAAGGAGAAGCCACAGTGAGATGGTAGGAGGGGCGCAATCACAGTAAAATCAAATCCCATAACTGCTGGGTGGGTGACTCACAGACTGGAGAACACTTATACCACAGAAGTCCACCCACTGGAGTGAAGGTTCTGAGCCCCACATCAGGCTTCCCAACCTGGGGGTCCGGCAATGGGAGGAGGAATTCCTACAGAATCAGACTTTGAAGCCTAGTGGGAATTGATTGCAGGACTTCAACAGGGGCACACACAAAGTAGTGTGTGCATCAGGACCCAGGGGAAGGAGCAGTGACCCCATAAGAGACTGAACCAGACCTACCTGTTAGTGTTGGAGGGTCTCCTGCAGAGGCGGGGGGTGGCTCTGGCTCACTGTGGGGACAAGGACACTGGAAGCATAAGTCCTGGGAAGTATTCCTTGGTGTGAGCCCTCCCGGAGTCCGCTATTAGAACCACCAAAGAGCCCAGGTAGTCTCCAGTGTTGGGTTGCCTCAGGCCAAAGAACCAACAGGGAGGGAACCCAGCCCCACCCATCAGCAGTCAAGTGGATTAAAGCTTTACAGAGCTATGCCCACCAGAACTACAGTCAGCTCTACCAACCACCAGTCCCTCCTATCAGGAAACTTGCACAAGCCCCTAAGATAGCCTTATCCACCAGAGGGCAGACAGCAGAAGCAAGAAGAACTACAATCCTGCAGCCTGTGGAACAAAAACCACATTCACAGAAAGACAGACAAGATGAAAAGGCAGAGGGCTATGTACTAGATGAAGGAACAAGAAAAAAAACCACAGAAAAACAACTAAATGAAAAGGGATAAGTGACCTGGAAGACAGAATGGTGGAATTCACTGCTGTGGAACAGAATAAAGAAAAAAGGATAAAAAGAAATGAAGATAGCCTAAGAGACCTCTGGGATAACATTAAATGCAACAACATTTGCATTATAGGGGTCCCAGAAGGAGAAGAGAGAGAGAAAGGACCCGAGAAAATATTTGAAGAGATTATAGTCAAAAACTTCTCTAACATGGAAAAGGCAATAGCCACCCAAGTCCAAGAAGTGCAGAAAGTCTCATACAGGATAAATCCAAGGAGAAACACGTCGAGACACATACTAATCAAATTGGCGTTAATTAAAGACAAAGAAAAATTATTGAAAGCAGCAAGGGAAAAACGACAAATAACATGCAAGGGAACTCCCATAAGGTTAACAGCTGATTTCTCAGCAGAAACTCTACAAGCCAGAAGGGAGTGGCATGATATACTTAAAGTGAT